>NC_057814.1:113785476-114147568 GCF_018294505.1 Triticum aestivum
ACATAGCTCCGCCACTGGTTTCCAGAATGCTAACAAGAGAAGATAAACATGCACAAAGCAATTAGAGTGATTTTGTTCCTGCCACTCATATTTAAACGCGTTGCTCATTTGTGATGGTTTGCTACTTGGGATGGGCCGAGGTGTCCTCGAGATGGCATCCACTGGGCGAGCATTGCATGGACACCGGAGCTAGGGCAGCTCGCCGGGATGGGCCGAGGTCTCCTCGAGACGGCACAGCCACCGTGGCGAGGACGGCACGGACACCAGGGGCGAGGGCAGTTCCTGGCGTGGTGGCGGCATTGAGCACGGACGTAGTGTTGTCCAGCATCCCAAATGTGTACCATATCCTCCTTCTATAACTGCATTTTGAGTAATGAAATCTAGAACATCTAATTACAAGAGGAACAAAATCTACAGTTACAGAAGGAGGGTGTGGTGTGGTATGGTCAATATGCATACAAGAGGAACCATATTGAGATCTGTTGAAGATGCTATTAGGTTCTAACTACATCCAGAACACCAATTATGAGACGATATGCATACAAGAGGAACCATATTGAGATCTGTTGAAGATGCTATTAGGTTCTAACTACTACAACCAAAACACCAATTATGAGACGATGGGCATACAAGAGGAACCATACTGTGGTCTGGTCAAATCATTTTCCTAAGCCCACAATTTTAATTCTCACAAGATTATGTTTTTTGTTCATTTTAAAGCCAAACTTGGCTTTGGTGAAATAGCAGCCAATTTTTTTGAAACTAGAACTTACATTCAACCAAATAAAATTAATAAATCAGGGAAGCCAGAATGAGTTGCTGATGAAACGAACACCACCACACAAACAAAAAGTCACGAGTCGAGACATCAAACTGAACTTGAACAAACTGAAGATTAATCCACATAAAAAGGCTGATAAATTACACCATTGTGGTTTCCACAGAAGCACCGGCCGGTACATGCAACATGAAAAAGAATAAAATGCATGAGAAAGAGAACTGACATCAACAGCAAACAGCTGGTTCCTCTTTTATGCATGTTAGACCACACCCTTCTTCTGTAACTGCATTTTGACTGTGATGGCATCCATCTAGAAGATGCAAAATGCTGCTTCAGTAAAAAACAAAGAGGAGTTTTGAAGGAGGGTATGAATATGATGCGATCAATATCCATACTACAAGAGGAACCAGCTGTGCTGTCAGGTCCTAATTAGTTACATCCAGAATGCTGCATGAGAGAACAGCATGGTGTTCTTGGACACCGGATAGGACCTGGTGCAGGGCCGAGCTTCAGTCCGGAGCTCTCCCTCGCGATCATACTCGAGGCCAAACAAGGTGAGATGAAGCATGCTGTCGACAGCCTTCTCGTGCCGCAAGATGTTCTCGACGAGGCAAAATCTGTTGTGGCCCATGTAGGTGAGAGTGGCGCCCATGTGCCCGCCGCCACCCATCCACGGCTCCTCATTGTTGCGGCGGAACAGCTTCTCCTTGAGCATCCTGCAGTCCGGTGGCCGCTCGGCGGCGGCGCTGCGGGAGGCGACCAGGCAGCAGCAAACGTGCCCTTCTCCCTTGTGATGAATCCCGACCCATGCATCCAGGCTGCCGTCGAAGTAGGCTTGTCCTCTGAACGGCAACACCCAGTCCCCGAGCTCCTTCCAGAGGCCATTGCCGGTGTCGAAGGAATGGGTAGTGGAGACGGTGGACACGAAGATGGTGCGCCCGTCCGGGTGCAGCGCGTAGGCGACGACGTCCAACCCACTGCACGGAGGCAGTGATGGCTCGCTCTTCCATGACCAGTCCATCTCATCACCCCGTAGGTTTCATGGATGGCTGCTGGGAGCCCACGACAAGGCCTGCAAGCCGAGCACCTCAGTTGTCAAGGCATATAGCTTTTCACCGGCAGCCATGGCGGCCCAAAAGGCAGGGATCCCGGTTGGAAGAGGCGGGCCCACGCGGAGGGCTTCGGTCTTGGTGTTGTAGACGATGGTTGGGGGAGCGGGAGCGTCATCGTCGTCGAAGTAGTAACGAAGGTTGAGGGCGACAAAGATGTTGGTGCCCAGAGCAGCGAAATCCTTGGGGCCATGCACCGACGAGTATATCCGGGCGGCGGTGGGCTCGGGAAGCTCGTGCAATCCTCTAAGTAGATCTCGTCGGCGTCGAGCTTGTATATGTGATAGCCCTCCTCCCAGTCGTCCAGCGCCAAGTAAAGGTGCTGCTTGCGCCGAGCCCTGCTGCTACTCTCAGCGCAATCAGAACTCCGCCGCCGCCGTTTCCGGCTGCTCTCCGCGCAATCATAGTTCCGCCGCCGCCGCCGCCGTTTAGACGACGAGGAGGGGCGAGTCTTGTCGAGCCCGCTGCCCATCGCCGCTAATCCAGCGATTTCTAACCTGGAATATGGAGATCTGGTTTGTGGTGGGAGATTTGTATAGAGGGAGCTGTGGGAATCCGAGTCTTAATTGATAAGGAAGATCGGTTTAGTATCTTTGGTGATCGATGAGGAAGATCGATCTGAATCGGTTGAGACGAGGAATCCAACTCGGCAACCATCTCCGCGGCGCACTCTAGTTAGAGCATCTCCAAGGGCCGCACAAAAATCTCGCGCCCAATAAAAGTTATAGCGCGCCACTTTAGCATTTTTAGTGCGGCGGGATCAATATTGCTTTAGCAGACGCCCAAAGACGCGCGCCCAAAAAGCAGACAGTGCAAATTGTGAAGCGCGCGTAATCCGGAGCCTAAAATATGCTTCGCGCGATAGCGTTTTTCAGCGCGCGCCCAAAACTTTTTAGCGCTACAGCTTCTGCTGGAGCTGTTGGGCGCCCAAAGAAACGAACTTTTAATGCGCGGAGCTCTTTTTGGGCGCCTGTTGGAGATGCTCTTAGGGACGGGTTTTTTAGGGCTAAAAGCTGCTTTATTCAAAATCGATAGTCCAAATGAGGCCCGGTGTACTAGTAAGCCAAAGATGGCGGCCAAAATCTAATGTGGTAGCAGCTTTTGCGAGCATACGATGCTTCGCGATTACATTCACGGGTCTCATAGATAATTTTTAAAGATGGAAACATCTGCAACTTCGTCTTGATCTCATCCACGCGATCACTTTGCTTGGGCCTGAATATGGTTCTTCAGTGTACCGGTTTAACAGTCGCGGCACAATCTGTAGCAATCTGAACTCTCTGAAGATTCAAATCGAGCGCCAAGGACAGTCCTTCGCTGCAAGCCATTGCTTCTAACGTCTCTGGGTTAATTAAATCTTGCATCACCACCGCTTACGCACCCAGAAAAAGAACAGTATAATCACGGCAAACCACCCCGATTGCACCACTTTCAGACCACATGCACCTTTGCCCAGCCTGCTGAAGGTGCAGTCCACCCGTTCGTCCGCTGCCTAGAAGGCTCCTGTGGCTCGACCGGTTCACTGACCTGTGCGGCTGTGCCTCATTTGTACGAGCTCAAGATCAGAGGTATATTTGTTAATAAAGCAAACCGTTGAGTGCGGCGACTGGTACTGCTGCTCGTGTATAGCTTTCCTTCGAACCCGCCATAGACCAGAGTGTTACTATTGCTTTGGTGAACTGGTCTTCATTCGCTGATTCCTGTAGTTCCACTAGCCAAAGTTGAGCATCATCAGTCTTGATGGTCACCGTATGCTGGACTAATTCTTCATCTACCATGGCCCACACACATTTGGCCAGATGGCAGTCCTTTTTTTTAGGTGTAGCCAGATGGCAGTCAATAAGTGCATGTTTGACGGGGGTGACAAATGACAATGCAACCGGCCGGCCCACAAACTTGGCAAGATGGGCCGGCCCGGCCCGTCCAGGATTAAACGGGCCAGGCACGGGCGCAGTCGCAGAAACAGAAGGAGGGTGTGATCAAGTTTGGGATCTGTCGGACACGCTCTTTGGTCCTAATTAATTACATCCAGAATGCTGCATGAGAGAACAACATGGTGTTCTTGGACACCGCGTAGGACCTGGTGCAGGGCTGAACCTTGGTCCGGACCTCTCCCACGCGATCATACTCGAGGCTAAACAAGGTGACATGGAGGACGCTGTCGACAACATTCTCGTGACACAAGATGTTCTCCACGAGGCAAATCCTGCCGTTGCCCATGTACTAAGGCCAACTCCAGCGCGCGACCCAATCTTGTCCGGATGCGTCCGTCTGGGGCAAAACGAACAAACCAGACGGCCCAGCGCGCGAGCGAAAATGGAATTTTGTTCGTTTTCTATCCGCTTTCGATCCATCCCGATCCAAGTTTGGGCCGGTTTTGGGGTGAAACGGACAGCGCGCGGACGGGCTTGTCCCCCCATTTCGCGCCATTTCCCCCCGAACCCTCTCACGTCCCGCCCACCACCCTCCCCTGTCCATGGCCGACGCCCCACCGAATTCCGGCAACCAGACCGTCGACCCGCCCGGAAATGTGAAGAAGAAGGCGGCCAAGGGTTCGAGGAAGCCGCGGTCGGAATGCACGCCGGCGGAGCTCGCAAAGATGGACGCGGAATCGGCGAAGAGGAGGAACCGGAGGGCGATCGTCAAGGGCAAGAACGCCGCTGCCAAGTTCGCCACCGAGCGCAATGCGGTGGAGGCCGCGTGGCGCAAGGCCGAGGTCGACGAGAAGGAAGACATCGTCAACAAAGCGCACGCCCTCCTCATGCTTGGGCTTTGTCGTCCGGCGGGTTTCTCTGGAGCGGCCGTCGGCCCGGGGAGCACAGGCTCGTCGGTCGCCAGGCCTCAGCACTGCCCCTCGCCGACGTCGCGGACAACGCCTTTGTCGCCCGGTTTTCTCCCGCCAAGGCACGATGGCCAGACCCGTTTTTCGGGGTCGCCAGACGTTGGCGTGATCGCGCCGTCCACCCCGCGCCCCTCGGCCGTCATCGACCTCAACGGCACGCCGGGGTCCAGCAGCGGCGGTCGGTCGTCCGTCGAGATGCAAAGAAAGCAAGCACGGCCGCCGTCTACGGGCACCATGCCGTCGCCCCGCGTCCTGTTCGACGAAATGCCAACACCAACACCAACGGTCGACGACCCCTTCTACAACCAGTTCATGGAGAATGTCATCTACGAGGGTAGGCATGGCGGTGCCTACGATCCCGACGAGACCCAAAGTCAGGATGGTTGTGCCCAGTTCGTTGCCGATGAAGAAATGAGGCCCACGACCATGGTGACTCGTGGCATGAAGATGATGACATCTATTGCGAAGGTGATGGTGATGAAGAAGAAGGCATTGATATTGGGGGCGAGCCATTGTTCATCGACGAGCTCACCCAAAGAGTGAAAGCACAAAATGTTGGGGAACGCAGTAATTTCAAAAAAATTCCTACGCACACGCAAGATCTATCATGGTGATGCATAGCAACGAGAGGAAAGAGTGTAGTCCACGTACCCTCGTAGACCGTAAGCGGAAGCGTTATGACAACGCGGTTGATGTAGTCGTACGTTTTCACGATCCGACCGATCCTAGTACTGAAAGTACGGCACCTCCGCGATCTGCACACGTTCAGCTCGGTGACGTCCCACGAACTCTCGATCCAGCTGAGTGTCGAGGGAGAGCTTCGTCAGCACGACGGCGTGATGACGGTGATGATGAAGCTACTGGCGCAGGGCTTCGCCTAAACACTACGACGAAATGACCGAGGTGGATTATGGTGGAGGGGGCACCGCACACGGCTAAGACAATGATCAACTTGTGTGTCTATGGGGCGCCCCCTGTTGGAAATATGCCCTAGAGGCAATAATAAATGGTTATTATTATATTTCTTTGTTCATGGTAATTGTCTATTATTCATGCTATAATTGTATTGTCCGGAAATCGTAATACATGTGTGAATACATAGACCACAACGTGTCCCTAGTAAGCCTCTAGTTGACTAGCTCGTTGATCAACAGATAGTCATGGTTTCCTGACTATGGACATTGGATGTCATTGATAACGGGATCACATCATTAGGAGAATGATGTGATGGACAGGACCCAATCCTAAGCATAGCATAAAAGATCGTGTAGTTTCGTTTGCTAGAGCTTTTCCAATGTCAAGTATCTTTTCCTTAGACCATGAGATCGTGCAACTCCCGGATACCGTAGGAGTGCTTTGGGTGTGCCAAACGTCACAACGTAACTGGGTGACTATAAAGGTGCACTACGGGTATCTCCGAAAGTATCTGTTGGGTTGGCACGGATCGAGACTGGGATTTGTCACTCCGTATGACGGAGAGGTATCTCTGGGCCCACTCGGTAATGCATCATCATAATGAGCTCTATGTCACTAAGGCGTTAGTCACGGGATCATGCATTGTGGTACGAGTAAAGAGACTTGCCGGTAACGAGATTGAACAAGGTATTGGGATACCGACGATCGAATCTCGGGCAAGTAACATACCGATTGACAAAGGGAATTGCATACGGGATTGATTGAATCCTCGACACCGTGGTTCATCCGATGAGATCATCGTGGAACATGTGGGAGCCAACATGGGTATCCAGATCCCGCTATTGGTTATTGACCGGAGAGGCGTCTCGGTCATGTCTGCATGTCTCCCGAACCCGTAGGGTCTACACACTTAAGGTTCGGTGACGCTAGGGTTGTAGAGATATATGTATGCGGAAACCCGAAAGTTGTTCGGAGTCCCGGATGAGATCCCGGACGTCACGAGAGGTTCCGGAATGGTCCGGAGATGAAGAATTATATATAGGAAGTCAAGTTTCGGCCACCGGGAAAGTTTCAGGGGTTACCGGTATTGTACCGGGACCACCTGAAGGGTCCCGGGGGTCCACCGGGTGGGGCCACCTATCCCGGAGGGCCCCGTGGGCTGAAAGTGGAAGGGAACCAGCCCCTAGTGGGCTGGGCGCCCCCCCCTTGGGCCTCCCCCCATGCGCCTAGGGTTGGGAACCCTAGGGTGGGGGGGGGGGGCTTCCCCCTTGCCTTGGGGGGCAAGGCAACCCCTTCCCCCCCTTTTGGCCGCCCCCCCTTTGGATCTCATCTCCAGGGCCGGCGCCCCCCAGGGGGCCTATATAAAGGGGGGGGAGGGAGGGCAGCAACCTACCGCCTTGGGCGCCTCCCTCCTCCCCTGCTACACCTCTCCGTCTCGCAGAAGCTCGGCGAAGCCCTGCCGAGACCCGCTACATCCACCACCACGCCTTCGTGCTGCTGGATCTCCATCAACCTCTCCTTCCCCCTTGCTGGATCAAGAAGGAGGAGACGTCGCTGCACCGTACGTGTGTTGAACGCGGAGGTGCCGTCCGTTCGGCACTCGGTCATCGGTGATTTGGATCATGGCGAGTACGACTCCGTCATCCACGTTCATTGGAACGCTTCCGCTCGCGATCTACAAGGGTATGTAGATGCACTCCTTTCCCCTCGTTGCTTGTAGACTCCATAGATGCATCTTGGTGAGCGTAGGAAAATTTTAAATTATGCTACGATTCCCAACACCCCCCTCCCCCATATATAAATGAGTGGAGAAGGGGAAGGGCCGGCCCTCTCTATGGCGCTCCCTAGGGGAGTCCTACTCCCACCGGTAGTAGGATTCCCCCCTTCCAAGTAGGAGTAGGAGAGGAAGGAAGGAGGAAAGAGGGAGGAAGGAAAGGGGGGGCCGGCCCCCCTCCCAATTCGGATTGAGCTTGGGGGGGGGGGCCTCCTCCTCTCTCCCACAAAGGCCCAATAAGGCCCATACACTCCCCGGGGGGTTCCGATAACCTCCCGGTACTCCGAAAAATGCCCGAACTCATCCGGAACCATTCCGATGTCCAAACATAGCCATCCAATATATCGATCTTTATGTCTCGACCATTTCGAGACTCTTCATCATGTCCGTGATCACATCCGGGACTCCGAACAACCTTCGGTACATCAAAACACATAAACTCATAATACCGATCGTCACAGAACGTTAAGCGTGCGGACCCTACGGGTTCGAGAACTATGTAGACATGACCGAGACTCATCTCCGGTCAATAACCAATAGCGGAACCTGGATGCTCATATTGGCTCCTACATATTCTACGAAGATCTTTATCGGTCAAACCGCATAACAACATACATTGTTCCCTTTGTCATCGGTATGTTACTTGCCCGAGATTTGATTGTTGGGGAACGTAGTAATTTCAAAAAATTTCCTACGCACACGCAAGATCATGGTGATGCATAGCAACGAGAGGGGAGAGTGTTGTCCACGTACCCTCGTAGACCGACAGCGGAAGCGTTATCAGAACGCAGTTGATGTAGTCGTACGTCTTCACGATCCGACCGATCAAGTACCGAACGTACGGCACCTCCGAGTTCTACACACGTTCAGCTCGATGATGTCCCTTGAACTCCGATCCAGCCGAGTGTTGAGGGAGAGTTTCGTCAGCACAACGGCGTGGTGACGATGATGATGTTCCACCGACGCAGGGCTTCGCCTAAGCTCCGCAACGGTATTATCGAGGTGTAATATGGTGGAGGGGGGCACCGCACACGGCTAAGAGATCTCAAGGATCAATTGTTGTGTCTGTGGGGTGCCCCCCTGCCCCCGTATATAAAGGAGCAAGGGGGAGGCAGCCGGCCAAGGGGAGAGGCGCGCCATAGGGGGGGAGTCCTACTCCCACCGGGAGTAGGACTCCTCCTTTCCTTGTGGGAGTAGGAGAAGGGAAGGGGGAAGGAGAAAGAAGGAAGGGTGCGCCCCCCTTCCCTAGTCCAATTCGGACCAGACCATGGGGAGGGGTGCGGCCACCTTTTGAGGCCTTTCTCTCCTTTCCCGTATGGCCCATTAAGGCCCAATACGAATTCCCGTAACTCTCCGGTACTCCGAAAAATACCCGAATCACTCGGAACCTTTCCGAAGTCCGAATATAGTCGTCCAATATATCGATCTTTACGTCTCGACCATTTCGAGACTCCTCGTCATATCCCCGATCTCATCCGGGACTCCGAACTCCTTCGGTACATCAAAACTCAATAAAACTGTCATCGTAACGTTAAGCGTGCGGACCCTACGGGTTCGAGAACTGTGTAGACATGACCGAGACATCTCTCCGGTCAATAACCAATAGCGGGACCTGGATGCCCATATTGGCTCCCACATATTCTACGAAGATCTTTATCGGTCAGACCGCATACAACATACGTTGTTCCCTTTGTCACCGGTATGTTACTTGCCCGAGATTTGATCGTCGGTATCTCGATACCTAGTTCAATCTCGTTACCGGCAAGTCTCTTTACTCGTTCCGTAACACATCATCCCGCAACTAACTCATTAGTCACAATGCTTGCAAGGCTTATAGTGATGTGCATTACCGAGTGGGCCCAGAGATACCTCTCCGACAATTGGAGTGACAAATCCTAATATCGAAATACGCCAACCCAACAAGTACCTTTGGAGACACCTGTAGAGCACCTTTATAATCACCCATTTACGTTGTGACGTTTGGTAGCACATAAAGTGTTCCTCCGGTAAACGGGAGTTGCATAATCTCATAGTCATAGGAACATGTATAAGTCATGAAGAAAGCAATAGCAACATACTAAACGATCGGGTGCTAAGCTAACGGAATGGGTCAAGTCAATCACGTCATTCTCCGAATGAGGTGATCTCGTTAATCAAATGACAACTTATGTCTATGGCTAGGAAACATAACCATCTTTGATTAACGAGCTAGTCAAGTAGAGGCATACTAGTGACACTCTGTTTGTCTATATATTCACACATGTATTATGTTTCCGGTTAATACAATTCTAGCATGAATAATAAACATTTATCATGATATAAGGAAATATATAATACTTTATTATTGCCTCTAGGGCATATTTCCTTCAGTCTCCCACTTGCACTAGAGTCAATAATCTAGTTCACATCGCCATGTGATTTAACATCAATAATTCACATCACCATGTGATTAACACACATAGTTCACATCTCTATGTGACCAACACTCAAAGGGTTTACTAGAGTCAATAATCTAGTTCACATCGCTATGTGATTAACACCCAAAGAGTACTATGTGATCATGTTTTGATTGTGAGATAATTTTAATCAACGGGTCTGTCACATTCAGATCCGTAAGTATTTTGCAAATTTCTATGTCTACAATGCTCTGCACGGAGCTACTCTAGCTAATTGCTCCCACTCTTAATATGTATCTAGACCGAGACTTAGAGTCATCTAGATTTAGTGTCAAAACTTGCATCGGCGTAACCCTTTACGACGAACCTTTTGTCACTTCCATAATCGAGAAACATATCCTTATTCCACTAAGGATAATTTTGACCGCTGTCCAGTGATCTACTCCTAGATCACTATTGTACTCCCTTGCCAAAATCAGTGGAGGGTATACAATAGATCTGGTACACAGCATGGCATACTTTATAGAACCTATGGCCAAGGCATAGGGAATGACTTTCATTCTCTTTCTATCTTCTGCCGTGGTCGGGCTTTGAGTCTTACTCAATTTCACACCTTGTAACACAGGCAAGAACTCTTTCTTTGACTGTTCTATTTTGAACTACTTCAAAATCTTGTTAAGGTATGTACCCATTGAAAAACTTATCAAGCGTCTTCATCTATCTCTATAGATCTTGATGCTCAATATGTAAGTAGCTTCACCGAGGTCTTTCTTTGAAAAACTCCTTTCAAACACTCCTTTATGCTTTGCAGAATAATTCTACATTATTTCCGATCAACAATATGACATTCACATATACTTATCAGAAATGTTGTAGTGCTCCCACTCACTTTCTTGTAAATACATGCTTCACCGCAAGTCTGTATAACACTATATCCTTTGATCAACTTATCAAAGTGTATATTCCAACTCCGAGATGCTTGCACCAGTCCATAGATGGATCGCTGGAGCTTGCATATTTTGTTAGCACCTTTAGGATTGACAAAACCTTCTGGTTGCATCATATACAACTCTTCTTTAATAAATCCATTAAGGAATGCAGTTTTGTTTATCCATTTTCCATATTTCATAAAATGCGGCAATTGCTAACATGATTCAGACAGACTTAAGCATAGATACGAGTGAGAAACTCTCATCGTAGTCAACATCTTGAACTTGTCGAAAACCTTTTTGCGACAATTCTAGCTTTGTAGATAGTGATACTACTATCAGCGTCCGTCTTCCTCTTGACAATCCATTTATTCTCAATTGCTTGCCGATCATCGGGCAAGTCAACCAAAGTCCACACTTTGTTCTCATACATGGATCTCATCTCAGATTTCATGGCCTCAAGCCATTTTGCGGAATCTGGGCTCACCATCGCTTCTTCATAGTTCGTAGGTTCGTCATGGTCTAGTAACATAACCTCCAGAACAGGATTACCGTACCACTCTGGTGCAGATCTTACTCTGGTTTACCTACGAGGTTTGGTAGTAACTTGATCTGAAGTAACATGATCATCATCATTAACTTCCTCACTAATTGGTGTAGGAGTCACAGGAACAGATTTCTGTGATGAACTACTTTCCAATAAGGGAGCAGGTACAGTTACCTCATCAAGTTCTACTTTCCTCCCACTCACTTCTTTCGAGAGAAACTCCTTCTCTAGAAAGGATCCATACTAAGCAACGAATGTCTTGCCTTCGGATCTGTGATAGAAGGTGTACCCAACTGTCCTCTTTGGGTATCCTATGAAGACACATTTCTCCGATTTGGGTTTGAACTTATCAGGATGAAACTTTTTCACATAAGCATCGCAACCCCAAACTTTAAGAAACGACAACTTTGGTTTCTTGCCAAACCACAGTTCATAAGGCGTCGTCTCAACGGATTTTGATGGTGCCCTATTTAACGTGAATGTAGCTGTCTCTAATGCATAACCCAAAACGATAGTGGTAAATTGGTAAGAGACATCATAGATTGTACTATATCCAATAAAGTACGGTTATGACGTTCGGACACACCATTATGCTGTGGTGTTCCAGGTGGCGTGAGTTGCGAAACTATTCCACATTGTTTCAAATGTAGACCAAACTCGTAACTCAAATATTCTCCTCCACGATTAGATCGTAGGAATTTTATTTTCTTGTTACGATGATTTTCAACTTCACTCTGAAATTCTTTGAACTTTTCAAATGTTTCAGACTTATGTTTCATTAAGTAGATATACCCATATCTACTCAAATCATCTGTGAAGGTCAGAAATTAATGATACCCACTACGAGCCTCAACACTCATCGGATCGCATACATCAGTATGTATGATTTCCAACAAATCTGTTGCTCTCTCCATAGTTCCGGAGAACGGCGTTTTAGTCATCTTGCCCATGAGGCATGGTTCGCAAGCATCAAGTGATTCATAATCAATTGATTCCAAAATCCCATCAGTATGGAGTTTCTTCACGCGCTTTACACCAATATGACCTAAACGGCAGTGCCACAAATAAGTTGCACTATCATTATTAACTTTGCATCTTTTGGCTTCAATATTATGAATATGTGCATCACTACGATCGAGATCCAACAAACCAATTTCGTTGGTGTGTATGACCATAGAAGGTTTTTTATTCATGTAAACAGAACAACAATTGTTCTCTAACTTAAATGAATAACCATATTGCAATAAACATGATCAAATCATATTCATGCTCAACGCAAACACCAAATAACACTTGTTTAGTTTCAACACTAATCCCGAAAGTACAGGGAGTGTGCGATGATGATCATACCAATCATGAAACCACTTCCAACACACATCGGCACCTCGCCTTTTACTAGTCTCTGTTTATACCGCAACTCCTGTTTCGAGTTACTACTCTTTAGCAACTGAACCAGTATCAATTACCGAGGGGTTGCTATAAACACTAGTAAAGTACACATCAATAATCTGTATATCAAATATACCTTTGTTCACTTTTACTAGTCTCTGTTTATTCTGCAACTCCCGTTTCGAGTTACTACTCTTAGCAACTGAACCAGTATCAATTACCGAGGGGTTGCTATAAACACTAGTAAAGTACACATCAATAATCTGTATATCAAATATACCTTTGTTCACTTTGCCATCCTTCTTATCCACCAAATAGTTGGGGTAGTTCCGCTTCCAGTGACCAGACCCTTTGCAGTAGAAGCACTTAGTCTCAGGCTTAGGTACAGACTTGGGCTTCTTCACTTGAGTAGCAACTTGCTTGCCGTTCTTTTTGAAGTTCCCCTTCTTCCCTTTGCCCTTTTCTTGAAACTAGTGGTCTCGTCAACCATCAACACTTGAAGTGGTCTCGTCAATCATCAACACTTGATGTTTTTCTTGATTTCTACCTTCGTCGATTTCAGCATCACGAAGAGTTCGGGAATTACTTTCGTCATCCCTTGCATACTTAGTTCATCACGAAGTTCTACTAACTTGGTGATGGTGACTAGAGAATTTTGTCAATCACTATTTTATGTGGAAGATAAACTCCCACTTGATTCAAGCGATTGTAGTACCCAGACAATCTGAGCACATGCTCACTAGTTGAGCGATTCTCCTCCATCTTTTAGCTATAGAACTTGTTAGAGACTTCATATCTCTCAACTCGGGTATTTGCTTGAAATATTAACTTCAACTCCTGGAACATCTCATATGGTCCATGACGTTCAAAACGTCTTTGAAGTCCCGATTCTAAGCCGTTAAGCATGGTGCACTAAACTATTAAGTAGTCATCATATTGAGCTAGCCAAACGTTCATAACGTCTGCATCTGCTCCTGCAATAGGTCTGTCACCTAGCGGTGCATTAAGGACATAATTTTTCTGTGCAGCAATGAGGATAATCCTCAGATCACGGATCCAATCCGCATATTTGCTACTAACATCTTTCAACATAATTTTCTCTAGGAACATATCAAAAATAAAACAGGGAAGCAACAACGCGAGCTATTGATCTACAACATAATTTGCAAAATACTATCAGGACTAAGTTCATGATAAATTTAAGTTCAATTAATCATATTACTTAAGAACTCCCACTTAGATATACATCCCTCTAATCCTCTAAGTGATCACGTGATCCATATCAACTAAACCATGTCCGATCATCACGTGAGATGGAGTAGTTTCAATGGTGAACATCACTATGTTGATCATATCTACTATATGATTCACGCTCGACCTTTCGGTCTCCGTGTTCCGAGGCCATATCTGTTATATGCTAGGCTCGTCAAGTTTAACCTGAGTATTCCGCGTGTGCAACTGTTTTGCACCCGTTGTATTTGAACGTAGAGCCTATCACACTCGATCATCATGTTGTGTCTCAGCACGAAGAACTTTCGCAACGGTGCATACTCAGGGAGAACACTTATACTTTGATAATTTAGTGAAGGATCATCTTATAATGCTACCGTCAAACAAAGCAAGATAAGATGCATAAAGGATTAACATCACATGCAATCAATATAAGTGATATGATATGGCCATCATCATCTTGTGCTTGTGATCTCCATCTCCGAAGCACCGTGCTTGTGATCTCCATCTCCGAAGCACCGTCATGATCATCATCGTCACCGGCGCGACACCTTGATCTCCATCGTAGCATCGTTGTCGTCTCGCCAACTTATTGCTTTTACGACTATCGCTACCGCTTAGTGATAAAGTAAAACTATTACATGGCGATTGCATCTCATACAATAAAGCGACAACCATATGGCTCCTGCCAGTTGCCGATAACTCGGTTACAAAACATGATCATCTCATACAACACATCATGTCTTGACCATATCACATCACAACATGCCCTGCAAAAACAAGTTAGACGTCCTCTACTTTGTTGTTGCATATTTTATGTGGCTGCTACGGGCTTAGCAAGAACCGTTCTTACCTACGCATCAAAACCACAATGATAATTTGTCAAGTTGGTGCTGTTTTAACCTTCGCAAGGATCGGGCGTAGCCACACTCGGTTCAACTAAAGTGAGAGAGACAGACACCCGCCGGTCACCTTTAAGCAACGAGTGCTCGCAACGGTGAAACCAGTCTCGCGTAAGCGTACGCGTAATGTCGGTCCGGGCCGCTTCATCTCACAATACCGCTGAACCAAAGTATGACATGCTGGTAAGCAGTATGACTTATATCGCCCACAACTCACTTATGTTCTACTCGTGCATAGCATCAACGCATAAAACCAGGCTCGGATGCCACTGTTGGGGAACGTAGTAATTTCAACAGTTTTCCTACGCACACGCAAGATCATGGTGATGCATAGCAACGAGCGGGGAGAGTGTTGTCCACGTACCCTCGTAGACCGACAGCGGAAGCGGTATCACAACGCGGTTGATGTAGTCGTACGTCTTCACGATCCGACCGATCAAGTACCGAACGTACGGCACCTCCGAGTTCTACACACGTTCAGCTCGATGACGTCCCTCGAACTCCGATCCAGCCGAGTGTTGAGGGAGAGTTTCGTCAGCACGATGGCGTGGTGACGATGATGATGTTCCACCGACGCAGGGCTTCGCCTAAGCTCCGCAACGGTATTATCGAGGTGTAATATGGTGGAGGGGGGCACCGCACACGGCTAAGAGATCTCAAGGATCAATTGTTGTGTCTGTGGGGTGCCCCCCTGCCCCCGTATATAAAGGAGCAAGGGGGAGGCAGCCGGCCAAGGGGAGAGGCGCGCCATAGGGGGGGAGTCCTACTCCCACCGGGAGTAGGACTCCTCCTTTCCTTGTGGGAGTAGGAGAAGGGAAGGGGGAAGGAGAAAGAAGGAAGGGTGCGCCCCCTTCCCTAGTCCAATTCGGACCAGACCATGGGGAGGGGTGCGGCCACCTTTTGAGGCCTTTCTCTCCTTTCCCGTATGGCCCATTAAGGCCCAATACGAATTCCCGTAACTCTCCGGTACTCTGAAAAATGCCCAAATCACTCGGAACCTTTCCGAAGTCCGAATATAGTCGTCCAATATATCGATCTTTACGTCTCGACCATTTCGAGACTCCTCGTCATATCCCCGATCTCATCTGGGACTCCGAACTCCTTCGGTACATCAAAACTCAATAAAACTGTCATCGTAACGTTAAGCGTGCGGACCCTACGGGTTCGAGAACTATGTAGACATGACCGAGACATCTCTCCGGTCAATAACCAATAGCGGGACCTGGATGCCCATATTGGCTCCCACATATTCTACAAAGATGTTTATCGGTCAGACCGCATAACAACATACGTTGTTCCCTTTGTCACCGGTATGTTACTTGCCCGAGATTTGATCGTCGGTATCTCGATACCTAGTTCAATCTCGTTACCGGCAAGTCTCTTTACTCGTTCCGTAACACATCATCCCGCAACTAACTCATTAGTCACAATGCTTGCAAGGCTTATAGTGATGTGCATTACCGAGTGGGCCCAGAGATACCTCTCCGACAATTGGAGTGACAAATCCTAATCTCGAAATACGCCAACCCATCAAGTACCTTTGGAGACACCTGTAGAGCACCTTTATAATCACCCATTTACGTTGTGACGTTTGGTAGCACACAAAGTGTTCCTCCGGTAAACGGGAGTTGCATAATCTCATAGTCATAGGAACATGTATAAGTCATGAAGAAAGCAATAGCAACATACTAAACGATCGGGTGCTAAGCTAACGGAATGGGTCAAGTCAATCACGTCATTCTCCGAATGAGGTGATCTCGTTAATCAAATGACAACTTATGTCTATGGCTAGGAAACATAACCATCTTTGATTAACGAGCTAGTCAAGTAGAGGCATACTAGTGACACTCTGTTTGTCTATATATTCACACATGTATTGTGTTTCCGATTAATACAATTCTAGCATGAATAATAAACATTTATCATGATATAAGGAAATATATAATACTTTATTATTGCCTCTAGGGCATATTTCCTTCATTGATCGTCGGTATCTCAATACCTAGTTCAATCTCGTTACCGGCAAGTCTCTTTACTCATTCTGTAATGCATCATCCCGTAACTAACTCATTAGTCACATTGCTTGCAAGGCTTATAGTGATGTGCATTACTGAAAGGGCCCAGAGATACCTCTCCGACAATCAGAGTGAAAAATCCTAATATCGACCTATGCCAACTCAACAAGTACCATCGGAGACACCTGTAGAGCACCTTTATAATCACCCAGTTATGTTGTGACGTTTGGTAGCACATTAAGTGTTCCTCTGGTATTCGGGAGTTGCATAATCTCATAGTCATAGGAACATGTATAAGTCATGAAGAAAGCAATAGCAACATACTAAACGATAAAGTGCTAAGCTAACGAAATGGGTCAAGTCAATCACATCATTCTCTAATGATGTGATCCCGTTAATCAAATGACAACTCATGTCTATGGCTAGGAAACTTAACCATCTTTGATTCAACGAGCTAGTCAAGTAGAGGCATACTAGTGACACTCTGTTTGTCTATGTATTTGCACATGTACTAAGTTTCCGGTTAATACAATTCTAGCATGAATAATAAACATTCATCATGATATAAGGAAATATAAATAGCAACTTTATTATTGCCTCTAGGGCATATTTCCTTCACAGGAGAGGAAGAAGAGCATTCGTACGGGTTCATACTCACAAGAAGAGGACAATTTGATTTGCCAATGTTGGATGGAGATTAGTCAAGATCCGAGGACC
This sequence comes from Triticum aestivum, assembly GCF_018294505.1. Lineage (NCBI taxonomy): Eukaryota > Viridiplantae > Streptophyta > Magnoliopsida > Poales > Poaceae > Triticum > Triticum aestivum. Next base: position 113,803,023 of record NC_057814.1, read on the forward strand.
AGTGCGCAACAAAAGGGACTTGTTTTTGGACAAGAGTTCACAAAATATTCCATGAAAGAAAGTTGTTTGCGCCCTACCAATTTACGAGCGACCGTGGCATCACCTCGATTCAAAAGAGGTGGTTGTTCATCCAACAAGAATGCAACAAGTATTGTGCCGCACTTGAGAGTGTTGAAGCACGGCCCGTGAGTGGTCTCGGCATTATGGACATGGTATGCTCTCCTCATCCAAGTTCTTTTGTTGCTACAGCCACGAGACTTCGGCCTTTATATGTTTGCATGTTCAATTGTTGTTGGTCGTGTAGGCATTTCAATCTTTGGAAGCATTCAAGGCCCGGCACAATGACAAGTCATTCACTCTTACGCATTGTTGGACGATCATCAACAATTGCCCTAAGTTGAAAGATCAATACCGTGAACTTCAAAGGAAGAGAGGCAAAAAGACGGCCGCGTTGGCCGGAGGTGGAGATGGTGAGGCGTTGAAGAGGCCGAGGGGCAAGACCAACACCAAGGTGGACGACATACGTGACGCGTCATCCATGGCCTTGCATGAGACTTTGCACGGCATGATGTCTCAAAAGGATCTGAGGAACGAGAAAAAACGACAAAGTAAGGATGAGCAAATGAAGCAATACCTAGAGCTTCAAAGGAAGAAGCTTGAGATGGAGGAGGCGGGCAACAAGAGGAAGATCGACATGGAGGAGGCGTCCCGGCAAAGGCAGCTCGACATCGAGGCCGCCAATGTCACGGCCAGGCAGAGGCAGCTCGACATTGAGGCCACCAATGCCGCAACCAAAGCAAAGGAGGTGGCCCTAGCGATCATGAGCATGGACTTGACAGAGATGAGTGAGAAGACGAGGTGCTGGTTCGAGGCCAGGTAGAAGGAGATGTTCGACGCCGACGGCCTGAACTAGGTTGTCTCTTCGGCCGTGGCCGTTTTTTTAGGCTGGCATGGGTGCCGGCCGCTGGCTGTGTGCTGGCGAGAAACCTATTCATTTTGAGGGCCGGCTGTGTTACCGGCGACAAAACTATTCGTTTTGTAGGCTGGCTGTGTTGCCGGCGAGGACGTGTAGGGGCCGCTGGCTGTGTTGCTGGCGTGAACTAGGGCTGCTGGCCTGAACTAGGGCATGGTTTCGAAAATTTGCGTTTGAAAAAGGATGCGGACAGGATGCGGCCGGGATGCGTCCGCGCATTTGGCGCACGGCCACCGCATCCGAGTAATGGCCCGAACACGACCCCATTGCCCTATCCAAACGGACAGAATTCGGGCAAAACGGACGTCTGTTTGAGGTCGCGCGTTGGAGTTGGCCTAAGGGTGGTCTTCAGGTACCGGCCGCCGGTCACCCATGTCTCCTCATTGTTGTGGCGGAACAGCTTCTCCTTGAGCATCCTGCAACCCGGCGGCCGGCCGGCGGTGGCGCCGCGGGAGGCGACAGGGCAGCAGCAGACGTATCCTTCCTTCCTCCTTGTGATGGATCCCGACCCACGCGTCCAGCTGGTAGGCGTCGAAGTATGCCTGGCCTTTGAATGGCAGCACCCAGTCCCCGAGCTCCTTCCACGAGCCGCTGCTGGTGTCCAAGCAATGGGTAGCGGAGGCGGTGGACATGAAGATGGTGCGTCCGTCCGGGTGCAGCGCGTAGGCGACGACATCCAGCCCACTGCACGGAGGCGGCGACGGCACGGTGTTCCATATCCAATCCCTCTCTTGATCGCTCAATCTATCGTCGATGGGAGCCCACGACGACAGGGCCTGCAAGCTGAGCACCTGATTTGTCAAGGCGTATAGCTTTCCACCGGCAGCCATGGCGGCCCCCAAGGCAGGGACCCCAGACGGAAGGGGCGGGGCCGCGGCCACGGCAGCGGTCCACGTGTTGTAGACGATGGTTGGGGGAGCGTAGTCGCGGTCGCCGGAGTGGTAATAACGTGGGTCGGGGGCGGCGAAGATGCCGGCGGCCAGAGCGGCGAAGTCCATGGGGCCGCACGCCGGCGAATTCATCCGGATGGCAGCGGGCCCGGGAAGCTCACGCTCTCCTCCTCTTCCTGAGTCGTCCGAGATGTCGTCGGCGTCAAGCTTGTAGATGCTGTAGCCGCCCGTCGAGTCATCCAGCGCCAAATAAAGGTGCTGCTTCCGCCGTGGCCTGCTACGCGCGGCGCAATCGCAGTCGCAGTCCCACTCCCGCCGCCGCCGTTTAGACGACGTGGAGGAGGACCCCTCCCCGGACCTGCCGCCCATCGCTGATCCTGATCAGCCTAATCGGAATTCGGAAGATTGGATTCTGAAGTGACGCTGGTCTGGTGGCGGGAGATTGATTTATCAGTAGAGGGGAACATCCAGTCCAAGTCGTAATCGACGACGAAGAAGAGCATCTCATCCGAAGTTCCGATCCGAACCCAACATCTACAGACTGCGCTAGCTAATTGCCTACTAATTCAGGCTGCCATATATAGCTAGGTCGAGTAATGTGAATGTCTGACGCTATTTCAGAATCGGTTGACGTGGAGAGGTTAATTAAGCCCATACTTTTCATTTCTTTGTGTCCTTGTAAATGCAACAAATCAACAAATCATGGTGATACCTAATCGAATTCAACAAATGGAACAAATCAATCAAGGGACGGTTGAGCATTGGCCATCTCTCTTTTTTTATTTACAGCAAAAGCCTCAGCTTCTTGGCGGGGAGAGGGCTCTGCACCTCCTCCTCCTCGGCCCACCTCTTCAACCCGGCGTTCTCCGGCATCGGCAGCAGGTTCAGGTCGAAGTTCCTCAGCACGGCGGACGACGACGCCGACACGGAGACGGACACGGACATGGACACGGAGGTGCCGTCCCAGTAGTGGCACCGCTTGTGCCCTCCGAGCGCCTGCCCGGTCGCGAAGCCCCGCCCGCAGACGGTGCACTGGTGCGGCCCGCCGCTGCTCCCGCCCGAGGACGCCGCCGCGCTCGCCTCCGACCCAGCACCCGCGGACGCCTGCGCAACGACGCACCGCTCTCCGGTGGGCGGCGGCTTGCGGTGGCTGGACTTGTGCCCGCCGAGCGCCTGGTACGACGCGAACGCCTTCCCGCAGACCGCGCAGCTGAATCGCAGCTCCTGCGCCGGCGCGGGGGCCGGGCGCCACGCTCTCGCTTGCCCCTCCATCATCTGCGCCTGCTGCCCGCTTTTGGCGAGCGCGGCGAGGCAGATGGCGAGGTAGTCGTCCTTGTTGAGCGCCGGCGCGGCGGCGGGGACCAGGGAGAGGGAGAGGGAGAGCTCGGGCTGGTCGAAGAGGGCCTGCATGGCGGTGGCAACCATGGCTGCTGATCGATCGAGCGCTGGAAGCTGGGTCGATTGTTGACTGCTGATCACGTAGGCAGGTAGCAGAAGGAAGGATTCGTTGGTTTGGTTTGGAACTTTGGACTTGGTGAGGATGAGGATGGCGCCAGCCGGGCGGGTATATATAGGGCTCGGAAGTGGGGGTGGGAAAAGCGGCGTGATGATGAGGACATGAGAAGAAGTGAAGAAGTCGCAGGCAGTGGCGAGATGGTGAGTCAAACATGGCGAGCGGTCAACGTCGCGCACGCACTGGCCTGGCCGTTGCTACGGCGTTGGTTCGCGCGACGGCCAACTTGCCACATAAAATAGTGTATCCACTACGTAGAGTATATCTTTGCGGCAGCTGGTACGTGAGTGGTTGGCGCGGCACCTGAGCTGAGCACACGTGCGGGATTTGCCAAGCAGGCGGCGTGTGTACGCACACTGGACTAGAGCTACGGTACTTCCCGACGCCATGGCACGCAGGCCAGCATGCATGCGGCAACCGGTAAACCAACGCCCCGATTACTATTCAGCAATGAGGAGCTTGAAGATCTCCTGTCTTCACACATGAAGATTCGGTTTGGATTTTTGGGCTCACTCCATTGGAGCATACATCTTTTACATCTTGTATATAGTATAACTGATGGGTAAAGACAGCTTAATACTGTATTTTGCTAAATGGGGTAATCCATATGAAAATGTTGAATGAGTTAATTAATGTAAAAAATAATAAAATTAATTATGGGTAAAAACTGGAATTCGCTTAAAATTGAACAATTTAACTTTAGCCGTCTAAGGTTGCCTCGTAGTGGGTAGCATCATAAGCTCGTTTCATGCATATGATACTATCGCCGTACTGCATAGTATCATATATCAGTATCTTAAGATGACCTTATTGATTTTCTGCTAAATGGGGTAATCCATATGAAAGATGTTCGATGAGTTGATTAATGTAAAGAAAAACAGCAACACGTGGGAAAAAAAAAGTAGAATTCCGTTAAAATTAAATAATTTAACTTCAACCGTCCAATGAACATTCATCCTGAATTTTGACAACAGCCTATATTTTACTGCCGCAATTTCTATTGCTCTCACTATTAAGATGAATTCAAGGCGATGCCTACCCGTGTGTTGCTATTTTTCGAACATACCTGGAGATCATCCAAAATCACCTCGATGTCGCTCAAACTTTGATGATGCCTTAGCGACGTCAAAATTGCAGCTACTCTTTTCCGAGGCCCGCTTCTGCCACGATTTAAAGATGGAGAACTAGGCAATGCCAAATCACCCCCGAGAAGTCAGCATCGTTCGTCTTGTTTGGACATAAGAGGGAGGGTCAGCGATGAGGGAGAGCAGTAGCCAGCCGTCGCCATATGCCTATGACCCTAAGTGTCGGATCTTGCCGCCTCCATGCGCATGCGTTTCGAATTGGCTGCCCTTGGTTGAATTGATAGTTACTCCCTCCGTCCGTGAATAAGTGTACATCTAGGTTTTGTCCTAAGTCAAAGTTTTAAAACTTTGACCAACTTTATAGAAAAAAGTAGCAGCATTTATGGCACTACATTAGTATCGCTAGATTCGTTTTGAAATGTACTTTCATAATATACCAATAAATGTCATACATGATACTATTTTTTTCTATAAAGTTGGTCAAAATTTTAAAACTTTGACTTAGAATGAAAACTAGATGTACACTTATTCATGGACGGAGGGAGTATAAGATATTTCCAAAATATAGGAGATAGAATATGGAAATACATAGATAGACAATCTGCTAGAAAACAGTGAGATTTTGCGAGAAAGTTCTTTTGAAGTATTATCTACTCCCTCCGTTCCTAAATATAAGTTTTTTTAGACATTTTAAATGGACAACAACATAAGGATGTATGTAGACATATTTTTAAAGTGTAGATTTAGTCATTTTGCTTCGCATGTAATTACTTGTTGAAATCTCTAGAAAGATATATATTTAGAAACGAAAGGAGTATTTGAAATTTAAACAACCAAGTATACACTAGCTGCTAAAGTCTAAAGATGCTCTAAACTAACTAGAGACCACCTCGCAAACAAAAACTGACTAGAGACCCTTAGGGGAAAATGAGAGTGACGGCGTGAGGTACACCAGACATCCATGCGTATACGTCCACATCTTGGCATGTAGTCCCATCTAACGCTGACGTGTGTCGACGTCAGCGAGACCCACCAGTTAACGGTAATTTGAGTGTTCCTGTCAAACCGTTGGCCAACTTGCTCCGCTCACCGACTTTTCCTCCTGTCCTGCAACTTCCCGGAAATGGCAAAAACCGGATCAACTGGGAGAAGGAAGGTCCGACACACAATACTGGGTGCACACTCTTGAAAAGGAAAGAAGTAAACGCGCACGTGTTCCATGCTGCTTTTCCGGCGCCCGGGATAAAATATGCAGATGCGTGTACCTGGACTGGATTTTGACTGAGGACTTGACCTGCGGTTAGCTTTGATTAGCTCCACTTGTTTCTGACCTGACAACTAAATGTCGTATAAGTATTTTGTTTGAACCGTAAAAACGTCTTATATTTAGATACGAAGAGAGTACAGTGTATTACTCGTGCATAAACGGAAAGACCAGTTTCTTTCTTTGCGTGCCTCACTCTCTTCTTCTCCGATAAACACAGGTAATGAAGGAGAACTCACTTACAGTCTATGCGTACTCGCCTTTTTAATGTTTTTTTTTTCGCGAGGGCCTTTTTAAAGTTAGTTCTACAAATGCAGAGAATATACTATAGTATATGCGAGAAAGTCAATGTAGTTTTCTTTTTCTTGTGAATAGAAGTCGATTTTTTTTCAGCCGGGCCGCTAGCCATGTCTTAACTAGATTACCATGGTAAAAAATTGTATATTAGCTTGAAAGGTAAATAGAAAACTTCATCTGATTAAGGATAATTTTGTTTGTTGAGCGAGAAATAACAGTGTGGGCAATAGCAAAAACGAATTAGATGGGGTAATAGCAAATTCTCTGCCACTTGTTCTAATACTAGGTCCAAGCTCCAACAACATAAAGAGATGCGAGATCATAGCAATATTCTGTACTTAGTTTTTCCGTGCAAATGTGAGTATGTACGTATCGAACAACATGTATAACGAAAATCATATTTGTCAAATTAACTTGTATAAAAAAGCATTCAACTTTATACCGAATAGAGTATGAGTGAACGTAGCTTCAGTGCCGTAAAAGCACCTGCCTTTAGGTCCCTGACATATGGGCTGGCGATCTGTTGAGCCCACATGTCATAGGCAAAAAGGTAGGTGCCTTAAGGCACCGAAGCGCAGTCCAGCATGAGTGCCCACTAGTTCCCACTCCCACCACGTCCCTGTCAGGCGTCAGCACAAGCAAAAGTGACGTTGTGGAATTCGAGCCAGCATTTTCTGGATAAACAAGCTTAAAGTACACCACTTGCATTGTGAGCGAAAGAACTAGGCAATGGAGCGCAGATCCAGCGTGCTTGATTAGCAGCCTTGAAGTAGCTATCTTGTATAATCAGATGGCCAGGCTTACATTTTTTCCATCAGATGCCACAACTCTGTGGGTCATCAGAGCAACTCCAAACGGTTGAGCCAAACAGACACGGATTTTATTTATTTTTTATTTATTTGGTCGGCAACGGACAAACTGACACTACCAGACAAGTGGACACGGGCGATGCACCCAACGGTGCGGACCTATCTGGGGATTTGTGCGCTAGGGTATATCGTCAAACAGCCGGGGCTTCGTGAGCTCCCAGCGAGGATTGCCGCCGGCCCGGTCGCGCTCGTGCCTTAGTTCACCTCGGCCCATGCCCTATCGCACAGTACGCCTGGTGGACCTCGCAGGGTGGACCGTGACCGCACCGGCGGCGGGCGGCGCCATCCCTCTCTAGCAGCAGGTTCGGCGACCTCGGTGACATGCACCACATGCTGCCCGCCCGGCACAAGGAGCTGTACTGCAGCCAGTGGCTTCAGCCGGGGCCCGGCGTGCCCACGAACGGTGCCATCGCCGCCGTCAGTCTCGTGGTCAGGCCCTCCTCCATCCGCCCCGAGGCCGCCGCTCGTGCCGCAGCTCCCGCGTTGCTCGTGCGCGGCCCTCCTCCATCCGCCCTCAGGCCACCGTTCGTCCCTCTAGGAGGGGTGCCGGAGATGGGGTCGCGCACTCGCGCCGCTGCACCTTGGGGCCTCCTCCATGCCCCTTGGCCCTGGTGGCGCCCGCATCTTTAGGTGTTGGTCCACCCCGTGGCGGCGCCCGCCTGTCCCCGGCGACTCTCTTTCTCTGTGATCTGCCCTCTGCACCGACTTTGGTGGGGAAGAAAAAATGAAAAGGAGGAGAGAAAGGGATGGGTGTGTGAGTGGGTCCCTCGCGTTTGGATGACAGATTTTTTTTTTTTGAGGAATGTTTGGATGACAGATGGGCTAGCCCTCACATGCGGCGGACAGAAACGAACGAGGTGGACGCAGAAATGCCCGGTTTGTGTCCGTTTAAGGCCCAACTTAGACCTATATTTGGGGCAAAAATGGTCCACGCGTCACAAAAGGGATGAAAACAAGTCTATGGTTGGGATGTGTTTTTTGTGTGCGCGCAGACACAAAGGATACGTGGTCCGTGCTTGGATTTTTTTTATCATAGTCCGTGCTTGGAGTTGCTCTCATGCATGGAACCTTTTTTTTTTCTTTTTGAGATTATCATTTTTCACCAAATTTTACTTCTAGAACGTCAGTTGCCTTCGCCCTATGGAGTCTATTATAGCAACTCTCCGCGTGCATACGCATGATAAGAATTTTAGAATATTCACAAAGAAGAACAAAAACTCTCCATCATCCACCATAGCTTTAGGGATATTATTGCCAACTGAGAAACGTTTTTTTCCTCCAAAAACATTTTGCGTTTTACCACATTATCTTCAGTGATAACTTTTGCTTGGATTTGTACAACACTAGAGGGTGACGCGCGCTTTGCCGCGCCATCGTTCAGACATGAGTTAAGCCTTCCTTTTTGTCCAACATTATATTATAGTTGTTGGCTTCATTGCGTGTTTCACATGAGTTAAGCTGACTTTTAATTGCACTGATGATTTTTCCTTTTTGTTGGCTTCGCTCTTGGTCGATAGAGGCAATATCTATCTATGAGGTGAACTAAATTGTTTTGTGGGTTGTTGTGGTATTCTCATGTGTAACACATAAATCAATATATGAGTGTCACGTTCGTCTGAGTGTGGACCCAAGAAAATCACGCATGAGCGATCCACTCTCTTATAGGTGGGCCTGTCAACTCCCAATGCCCTGATGGACCACGAGCCAACATTCCTAAAAAGATAAAAATCCTAAAAGATATGACAAAGGGAAGTAAAAAACGAAAATTCCAGCAAAAGTATTTGATAAAAATGTTCAGATCTGCCATTCAATGTTCGGTAAAACTTCTGAAAAAAATGCTCATCAACGAACAGTCAAGCCGGCTAGGAAAAGGTTTAAGACCTAGACCATGCAAACTAATAAAACTTACCAACACAATCCAAATTTATATAAACCAAACTCTCCAGCCCAAATCAGTAAAAAAACATTTTAAAACTTTGGGTTAAACCCATTTGCTCCAACGAACCAAGCCATTAATTTGAAGTAGATATCAACACATGAGCAAGCATCAAAGAGCTTTGACGCCAATTAGTCCCTTGCAACAAGCAGTTGTTGACATAGATTAGAGCAACCCCAACGTGTTGATCCAAATTGTCCGCGAGCGTCCGTTTGGACGCAAAACGTGTCTAAACGGACAAAAACACCAGCCATACGCGATGAACCAAACCCAAAAGTCGTCTGCTTGATGTCCGTCCGGACGCATTTGCTGTCCAAATTTTCGTCCGATTTGCGTCCATGTTGTCCGCTCGGTGTCCGTCTCGGACCCGCATGTCAGCCGCACAAGTACCCTACGCGGTCGTAATCAATGCATCCACCTAACCCGGGGACGCATGGCAGCGTCTAGAAGCCTTCGACATGCTCGTCTTTTTTAATGCAAGCGTGCAGGGGGGGAGGGGGCGGTAGGCTCATCCACTTATCTTCCCCGTCCACATCTGGCCACACTCTCCCCTCACCATCGACGACGCAAACGCTAGCCCTGGGTATCTTTGGCAAGAGCAAGGGCAAACTTGACGTCGGCGCCAACTCATCCCGCGCGCTGCCTCCACCTCCACCGCCGCCGCCGCCGCCGCCCCGTCAGCATACGCGATGGATCCGCGTGCGGCTAGTGGTCGCCGGTCATGGGACCGGCTATCCATCCTAGTGCACCAAGCCCGCTGGCACTGGCACTACCGCCAACCGCTGTCGTGGTCGAGTTAACCTCCCACACGGCTGGCACATTGACCCGCACCGCATCCCGGTGCCGTGGTCGGCGCAGGCGCACGCGTAGGAGGTGTGCAAGCGCCGCGCCCTCCTGACTCAAGAGCAGCGGCGCGACCCTGCCTACGCTTCAGACTCCCCCAACTGGGAGGCCTGGTTCTCCGCGGAGCACGATATGGCCTGCCGTGACGGCGTGCAGCTCAACCGTGGTGAAAGATCGAGGATGTCACCTAGAGGGGGGTGAATAGGCGCTTTAAAGTAATTATGGTTTAGGCTTGAACAAATGCGGAATAAACCTAGCGGTTCATTTGTCAAGCAGAAAACCTACAACAACTAGGCTCACCTATGTGCACCAACAACTTATGACAAGCAAGATAAACTACTAGGTGATAGCAAGATATATGACAAGAAACAATATGGCTATCACAAAGTAAAGTGCATAAGTAAAGGGCTCGGGTAAGAGATAACCGAGGCACGTGGAGACGACGATGTATCCCGGAGTTCACACCCTTGCGGATGGTAATCTCCGTTTGGAGCGGTATGGAGGCACAATGCTCCCCAAGAAGCCACTAAGGCCACTGTACTCTCCTCACGCCCTCGCACAATGCAAGATGCCGTGATTCCACTAAGGGACCCTTCAGGGCGGTCACCGAACCCGTACAATGGCAACCCTTGGGGGCGGTCACCGAACCCGTACACTTTGGCAACCCTTGGGGACGGTCACCGGTACCCATCAAATTGCTCGAGGCGATCTCCACAACCTAATGGGAGATGCCGACGCTTGCCCGGAGCTTTACACCACAATGATTGAGCTCCGAACACCACCAACCGCCTACGACACCCAAGCACCCAAGAGGAACAAGCTCAAGGGTACCAAGCACCCAAGAGTAATAAGCTTCTCAACTAGTAACTTCCACGTATCACCGTGGAGAACTCAAACCGATGCACCAAATGCAATGGCAAGGGCACACGGAGTGCCCAAGTCCTTCTCTCCCAAATCCCACCAAAGCAACTAATGCTAGGGAGGAAAATGAGAGGAAGAACAAGAAGGAGAACACCAAGAACTCCAAGATCTAGATCCAAGGGGTTCCCCTCACATAGAGGAGAAAGTGATTGGTGGAAATGTGGATCTAGATCTCCTCTCTCCTTTCCCCCCAAAACTAGCAAGAATCCATGGAGGGATTGAGAGATAGCAAGCTCGAAGAAGGTCAACAATGAGGGGAGAATACGAGCTCAAAGGATAAGGTTCAATGGGGAAGAAGACCCCCTTTTATAGGTCCCCACATATCTGCCCGTTATGTGCAGAAAATTGTAGGACCGGTACAACCGGTGCATGAACCGGTACAACCGGTCAAAGCAGAGGAAAAACCAACCTGTAGGAAAAAGGCCTAAGTGGTACAATAGCCCGGGGAACCAGTAGTACCGGTTAAACTGAACTAACCGGTATAACCGGTCAACAACCGCCCAAGAACCGCTCCAAAACAGAAACTAGTCCGGTGGTAGAGCAGTACATGGCCGGTACAACCTTCGGACCAATTCTGGAGCGGTACAACCGCTCCAAACACCGGTTGTACCGGTCAACCATTACAACCTCTCTATGGGACGGTACAATCTCTCTAAGTAAAACAGGTAAGATCAAAACAGCCACAACTTTCGCATACGAGCTCCGAATTCGACGAAACCAAGTTTGTTGGAAAGCTAAAGACAAGAGCAAACACAATCTTGATAGAAATATCAAGAAATAGCAATCGAGAAAATACCCAAAATAAAATGGCGAGAACCCTTTCTCAAATAAGACCGGTAAAAACTCCAACACTGAAAACACAAAAGAAGATGCATATGAAATCAGTTTTCGATGAACTCGAGCTTGTCATCAAGATGACCATAAGCTCCAAATATCACAAGGAGAAGAACCAAACAAGAACCAAGAGAGATGATGCAAGGATGCAATGGTTTGAGATCTCGACGAACGATACGATCAAGCTACTCACTAGAGAGCCCCCCTTGATAGTACGGCAATCGATCCTACAACCCGGTCTCCCAACTACCACTATGAGACCGGTAAAATAAAAAACCTATCAAGGGAAAACCTTTGCCTTGCACATAGTCCACTTGAGCTAGATGATGACGATGTTGACTTCCTCAAGTTGGACCACCTTTCTTGATTGTGTTGGCTCGATGAAGACTAGTTGATTGCTCCCCCGTACTCCACTATGGGTGAGCCACTCTTCGGCATATCTTCACAATTCCATTGACACCACAATGGATGGCAAGCTTCAAGCTTGATTGCTCCCCATACTCCATTATGGGTGAGCCACTCTTCGTGTTGCTCCACTTGAACTTGCACACAACAATCTTGATGACGATCACCACTTGATGTCATCCTCTCCATGGGTTGTATGATATCTTCCTCTTGACGCAAGCCCATGGACACATACCTAACCCCACATAGAACTCTCACATAGACCATGGGTTAGTACACAGCGCGTAATGGACAATGCTTACCATACCATGGGATCACTTGATCCCTCTCGGTACATCTTCTACGCTTTGTGAGTTGATCAACTTGATTCACTCTTGACTTAGTCTTGATCAACCTTGAACCTTTCCAACTATCTTCATTTGGATGATGCCTTGAAGGTAAGCATGAATGATCACACAATCTTCTTCTTCAAGACATGCTTCCAATAAGCTCAACTCTCACATTACCAATCTTTGGATAATTCCTTAATAGCACCTTGGTCAACACATAAACTCCTTGAAACCAACACATGGACATCAAGAAAAGCCTATGGACAAATCCGTCAAATATAACTAAATGCAACCATTAGTCCATAGAGAATGTCATCAATTACCAAAACCACACATGGGGGCACCGCATGTCTTTTCAATCTCCCTCATTTTGGTAATTGATGACAAACACTTTCAAGAGAGTTTATATAAGGAATTATGCATCACTATGCAATGCAGCAACCAATGATGCATGAGTATGAGATGCAAATGCTTAGGAACAAAACCAAAGCAAGAAGAAACTCTGCAAACTTCACCACAAAACTCTCTGAAACTTCTCCCCCATTGGCATCGATTGCCAAAATGGGTGAAAAGCTTAAAAGGCCAATATAAAAAGTGTTCCTCCATAAATTGTGTATTTCTCAACAAGAGAGTGGAAAGCCATACACATACCCAAAGGTAAATACTTGGAGGAACACAAACTATATTGAGGCACAAAGATTGCTAAAGAACGATATGCCACAAAGACATAACAAAGAGAGAAACAAGCAAACAAGCAATCAAAAGATACCAATTGAACCAACTGCATCAATGATCCTACGAGCCATATGAATAAAAGATATTATGATGTGAGAAAAGGAGTGTTCTATAAAAACTAGAGAAGCTCCCCATGATTTGTGCACAAATAGAATATATGTATTTGAATACAACGGTCACAAAATAGGATCATCACTCCCCCCATATCAATAGAAACTGACAACAAGTGCAAGAGAGCAAATAAGAAACTAAGCCTTAAAGTTGGGAGAGCACAAGGTTGAGAGAGCAACGGAGTGTTCTAAAGACGCTAGTGAAGCTCCCCATGATTTGTGCACTACTTAGAATATTTGCATTAGGATACCAAGTAGAAATTGACAACAAGTGCAAGTGGGCTAAGAAAAGAGACAAGGCATAGCTCTTGCAACAAGCACATGGTTGAGCAACATGTAAAAGAGGCAACTTATGAATGGGCTCAACCAAAAGGATGTGTGTGAGACATGGCAAAGCACTTGGTAAGACTAATATATGGATGAGCATTAAGCATCAACATAGTCTTAAAGAATGAGAAACAAGGTGCAAGACATGTCCTTCCCACACACACACAACATGCAAATGGGTTCACAAGCTTACTAAAATGCAAATTAAGAACTAATGCTTGTGACAACCCATGGTGAAGATAGAAAATGAAAGCCTCATCAAGACGAGGGATACCAATTAAGATGGCAAAGGCCTCGTCAAGACAAGCATGAGGAAAAAGATCTTCACCACAAAAGAGTGCATCAAGATGCAATGAGATAAGACCCGCACTCAAGGTAAATCCTTTCACAAAACCACCAAGGAAAAAGGTGGACGTAAGGAATATGGATATCAACTAGAGATGTAACTTTACTCAAGTGTATAAGATTCTAGGTAGATTAAAATCATGATGATATCAATCCACGAAGAAGGATGTACACACGGAATAGTTACAAAAAGGAAAGAATACGATATCCACAAGGAATTCATAAATATACCAATAAGATATTTGCTTGGAAAGCATAGCACATGGCTAGATATGGTCTTATTGTATATAAATGAACTCCTACCACACATCCATCAAAGACAAGACAACTAGCAACACGAGATCATCGTTGGAATGCTTTGAGAAAGAAAACAAGTATCACAAGATATGAAATGAATATCATGCCAAGATGCAACCTACACAAGGTTGAATGCACGAGAGGAAAGCATGAATAGATACTTGTTATCTAGATAACATTGTAAGGATGTAGAATATACCAATTGAAGGTATTAGATAGTAGTTCATTGAACATCCTAGCTAGCTTGAATCCAATAAGCACATGGTGACAACACCTTCCTTGTGAGTGATTCGAGCATCCAATGCATCTCCATTTGTTCCTAGAACAACATCACAAACAAAATGGTACCCAAACTCATTGGGACCAAAGAGTTAGAAACACCAATACATAGGACAAACTACAAATATGTGCACATAGATATGAAAATAAATATCATGCATATCTGATCCAATTTTGAGACTTGGTGGAGTTTCCCCTATATATTGGGTCAAAGAAAGAAAGCATGCCAAATAAAATACATGAAGTAAATATGCATGCTCGAAATTTTCAAGGACCAAAATCAAATGAAAAAGAAATACCAAGAGAAAATAGGATACCAAATGGAGAAATCATCACTTGGAAGATATCATTAAAAGATACATCAAGGAATGAGATATCCATTGATACACACAAAAAGAAAGATATGAAACTCCCAAAAGAGAGAATGGTTCCAAACACTACTGTAGGTTGCTGCTAACGCGACACTACGATCAGAGACCCTTCGACGAAACTGTGTGCAATGCCATAATCGCAAACGGTGGTGTAAAATAGCCGTAAAAAAGATGCAAAATGTTTGCGATGGAGGATGCATCAAACACGATTCAGATTTTAGTTGTGTGTGCGATGCAGGGCATACGGTTTAGCTCAATTAACTGTTTGTGATCAGGAGGAACAAAAGAAACGGGCAGCCAGAGGAAGGTGTGTGCGATATACAACATACGGTTCACTCGGACGAACTGTTTGTGATTAGGAAACACAAAAGAAATGGGCAGCCAGATGAAGGTGTGTGCGATATACGGCATGCGGTTCACTCGGATGAACTGTTTGCGTTGAGACAAGAGAACAGAAACGGCTCAATATAACAAGATGTGTGTGATACGCGGCAAACAGGTCTGCAATCAGAAATGTGTGCGAAGACCGATAATAACACAGACGATTGCTTCTAATAAGACATATGTGATATGGTATGTCTACACAACATCTATTGGCCATTGGGGGACGGGCGGTCATCCGGATACGCCATAAGGATGCGAAGAGGCATCCTATCAGCAAGGACTAGCTAAGTTTCCATTAATTGATGACATTTTATGAACACGCCACCATTTCCCGCCATTTCCTCACATGTTTCCTGCCACCCAGCGATATTGCGCATAGGCGGCGCGCGACGCACGGAGGCGACAAGCGCAACGTGTAGCACATTCACCTTTTCCAAGCATGCCAGCCCACCAAAGTGCCGCCTCTGCCATCAACCTCGTCGACGAGGAAAACGAGCAGGCGCCACGGCCCGTCGAGAACGAGGCGCTCCCCGGCAACGCGATGGACAACGCCATGATGCGCGTCATCGCCAGGGTTGAGCAGACCTTTGGCGCATGGCGCTTGAGCGTTGCGAATCAAGATAGGCATGTCAGCGCCGACAGGCTGCAGCTCGCCGCACAACATGATTGATGGCACGCCGCAGAGCAAGCTAGGCGAGTCCACGCCGATAGGCTGCGGCTCGCCGCACGGCGAGACCGTTGGAGTGCCGCAGCGCAAGAGGCGCGGTGCGCCGCACAGCAAGAGGGTATCCATCAGCGCTTGCCTGCTGTCGACACGGCGTCGTAGCTGGGTACACGTCCCATCAGTACCCCCATTCCTCGCCAGGAGTGGGCAGAGGCCCCTAGTGCCGTACTTGCACCAGAGGCCGGCCGCGCCGTACTTGCACCGGACGCTTGCCGCGCCGTTCGCATGGGTGGCGGCATTCGCCTTGTCCGCGACCCGCTGGATGCCAACACGCTGGTCCGTAGGCTCGACCGCCTCCTTGGCCCAGGTGTCTACCTGGGCGCAGTATAGGAACATGGCTGCCGCATCCTCGAGCTGGTGATCTCCGATGAAATAGCCAACTTGGAGCTCGAGATCGCGCTTCAGATGTAGCGCGAGCGTGTCGACCGCTTGGACGAGCGCCTGCACGAGTTCAGGCAGAGCCAAGAGCTACCGTAGGGAAGGGCTGCTGGTCATGGTCTCATGGACGCGTTTTATTTTGAAAAGTTGTTTCGACGTGGATAGCTATGTATTCATAGCAGTCATAGTATTGCTCTGTTTCAATGGGGATATTCCATTTTGCTCCTATGTGCATATGCACCCATTGTCGAAATACACATTTCGAAAAGTTGAAAAATTCGGAACAAAAATCCCGCGTGTATATCCGGACATTTTATGTCCGTTCACAAGGTTTCGGTGAAAAACGACGTTTTTTGTGGCTTGTGTAAAAAAGACAATTTCTGATGCTTCATTCTAACTATTCATGAGGCATTTCTTTATCTTTTTTACACAAGCAACAAAAAACGTCGTTTTTCACCGAAACCTTGTGAACGGACATAAAATGTCCGGATATACACGCATGATTTTTGTTCCGAATTTTTCAACTTTTCAAAATGTGTGTTTTCGACAATGGGTGCATATGCACCTAGGAGCAAAAAAGCCGCGTCCGTTTCAATGGGTGTACTCTGTTTTACATTCTTTATATGTTCTGTTTCAATGTGTGTATATACGTACGTTTTCCATTCTGTATATGTGGATGATAACAGCTAGATTCAAATTAGTATACAAAAACATATAGAAAATGGAATTCATATAATATATATATATATATTAATTGTTCATTAGTTCATCACAGAATATATATATATATATATATATATATATATATATATATATATATATATATAATATCATCACATATATGTGATGATACTTAACTACTAGGTACAATGCATAAAATTGAAAACGAATAATACTAAAACTAATAATCCCTCCTAGGGCCAGCATTCCGGCAGCCCCTCGCCAGCAGCTCCCTGGTGCGCGGCGTCTTCTCAATGCGGAGGTAGTACTCCGCCTCCTCCGCCTCGCAACGCTTGACGTACCGATCTGCCTCTTGCTGGCAGACGCGCGCGGCCGATCTGGCCATTTCGTTGGGCGCCCACCGGAGCTCCTCGTTAGTGGCAGCTGGAGCTTATCGACCCACCTCCATGCAGCGACGAGGCGCTCAGCGCCTATGACCTTCCTCGCGAAGTACCCATCTTCGTACACCTCCTCGGCACGACGACGCGCCCGCCCTCAAAGCTCCGCCGCCTCCTTTTTCAAGGAGGCATCACGGGCTTCACAGGCCGCCTGGTACCTGGCTTCCTCCTCCGCCATCTCCTTCTTGAATGCCACTTACCTGGCTTTCTCAGCCGGCGGCAGCGACTTCCACAGACAAAGATTGTACTCGCCCCAAAACCAATCCAAAGTTGGGGGGTCCGGCGCAACCTCGTTAGGCGGCGCCTAGGGGTCCTCGTCGCTGCTAATCAAGTGAGCGTCGTCAGGGGCGGTGACTCCTCGTCGGCGCGTGGGCAGACCGGCAGCGCCAAGGCAGAGATTTGAGAGAGAGAGGGCGAGCGAGTGGAGGATGTAGATGAGAATGCATGCGGGACGGCGTGAGCAAGGTAGTATCTATTGGCGGCCGGAATATAGATCGACGGGGACAATACACATGCCGGTCACCGGAATTTACGAGTACTGTAGTTTGAATTACACACGATTCCCGCAAAAAATCCGTGTGTGAACATAATAGCTGACGGTTTCCAATACAGAACCGTGTCTAATTAATGATCCCCGCCACTCACATATAAAATCTCGAGCCGCGAGATAGAGTGCCAATCGTGTGGGGGCCGGTTGTCTTGCCAGATCTTTACATTTACTTTTTTTGAATACCAGATATTTACATCCTCTGATGATTTTTTAACTCGGACACAAGTACACAAAAATATGATTTTTCAAACCGTTATGGTTAGGCGTTGCACGTAGATGAAGTTAAAATTTGAATTACGGTCATTAAATGGTTCGAAAATCACTTAAATGTCTTTAAAAGGTCAAATGACCCCTGAAATTTTCCAAATTTTCACATGACAGTTGTATTACTGCACGTTAAACGTAGAAAAAATTTGAAGGCCGTAAGAGGAAGCTATCTCCCGTTCGTCATCAAACATGCATTGTTCCCTCTCGAAACCACGAACCTTCTAGTGAGTTGCTCCGGTTTGTGAGGGGTGTGTGTCCAAACTTTCGTCAAACAGGCCAATTTTTTACCACATCATCGTGGTGGCCTGACATTAAATCAAGCAAGGTTTCATATTTTTCTGATTATTTTTTTAATTTTTTGGAATTGAAATGCCATGGCACTCCATGCATGTGCCCATGCCTTGAGAGTTGAGACCAATATGTTTGAAAATTCCTTCTAATTTACTGCACATGGAATTAACTCACACACAAGTACACAAAAATATGATTTTTCAAACCGTTATGATTAGGCGTTGCATGTAGATGTAGTTCAAATTTGAATTACGGTCATTAAATGGTTAGAAAATCACTTAAATGTCTTTAAAAGGTCAAATGACAACTGAAATTTTCCAAATTTTCACATGACAGTTGTATTAGTGCATGTTAAACGTAGAAAACAATTTGAAGGCCGTAAGAGGAAGCTATGTCACGTCCGTCATCAAACATGCATTGTTCCCTCTCGGAACCACGAACCTTCTAGTGAGTTGCTCCGGTTTGTGAGGGGTGTGTGTCCAAACTTTCATCAAACAAGCCAATTTTTACCACATCATCTTGGTGGCATGGCATTAAATCAAGCAAGGTTTCATGTTTTGCTGATCATTCTTTAATTTTTTGGAATTAAAATGCCATGGCACTCCATGCATGTGCCCATGACTTGAGACCAATATGTTTGAAAATTCTTTCTAATTTACTGCACCTGGAATTAACTCGCACACAAGTACACAAAAATATGATTTTTCAAACCGTTATGGTTAGGCGTTGCATGTAGATGTAGTTCAAATTTGAATTACGGTCATTAAATGGTTAGAAAATCACTTAAATGTCTTTAAAAGGTCAAATGACCCCTGAAATTTTCTAAATTTTCACATGACAGTTGTACTAGTGCATGTTAAACGTAGAAAAAAAATCGAAGGCCCTAAGAGGAAGCTATCTCTGTTGACATGGATTTTGACGAAGATAAAATAAAATGCATAGACCACATAAATATAAATGCAAAACGGCAAAAATCCATTTTATAATGAAAATAATCAATTTAAAGAATATAATCAACTGCTCAAATCGATGACCGACAAAAATAGGCATATTATATATTCAAACGTTGATAATGCACACATTAAACCGACAATTATAAAATATGGCAAAACAAATCAACATTCACCAAGTTTTGCCCTATATTGGAACGTTGATACGTGCATCGTCGCTGACAGATAGAATTCTAATGTTACAATAAAACCACGAAGTCAAAGACAACACCGGTGCCGGCGAAATATAACACGTACAAGTGCGGCTCCACCGATCTACCATTGTGTATTAACTAAATGAATACCATTGATTCATTGGGTAACAATGCATACGTACAGACATGTATAAGCTATGCGTACATGAGATAACTTGTATGGCCAGACACATAATGGATTCCTTCTTCTGATCCCATGCATGTGTATTAGGCGCAATGGGCCCAAGCCCAACCGTGCTATACGCCTCAATAAAGAGAGACCATGTCTGCAAAGTAACTGGCTGATGGGACCTTGCCGGTTAATTAGTGATTAAAGAAATAGAAAACAAAAGGGCAAGGAGCAGCCTCACTCCCATGATCCCACGATCAAGCGTGGGCGTGCTCCCACGTCTTGCACGATGGTGACGTGCATGTTAAACACTCCACGCGCGCCGCAGCCTCCAAGGCACCAGCGTTGCACTCCCACGCTCCCCTATAAATACCAGGCAATCAAACTGCTCTAAGGTCGGCCCTGAGTTCGTTCATTTCCTCTGCCAAAAATCATACACACACAGTAACACAAAAGGAGAGAAGGAGGCAGGCGTGCAGGAGGTTTGAAAGGTGAGATTCCATGGCTCTCCTCTAGCCCCTGGTTTGGCCATTGTGGTACAGGCCAGGGAGCTTTTTTCTTCTTCTTCTCCTAAATCTCTAGCCCTTGGTCCGGCCATCACGGTACAAATCAAGGGGCATGTTTCATCTTCCGAAAATTCTTCTTCTTGGTTCGGTCATCGTGGTACAAATCAAGGAGCATATTTCATCTCCCCAAAATTCTTGCCCTTAGTCCGGCCATTGCGGTACAGACTAAGGTGTATGTTTAATTTATCTCAAAATTTTGCCTTTGATTTGGCCATTTTGGTACAGACTAAAGAGTATGTTGCATTCATCCCAAAATTTTGTCCTTGGTTTGGATATCTACCCCAAACTTTCGCCTTTGGCTTGGCCATCGCGGTACGAGTCAAGGAGCGTGCATGGTTCTTGTAAGCACGGTTCCTTTAAATGTTGCGTGCACTTCGTCCCATTGATCTCCGTCTTGTTTCGGTCCCTTTAGCGATACAAGCCAAGATGAACGCCTCGTTCCTTGGTTTGGTCTCTATACATGGATACAAATCAAGAGAGTGTCATAGGTGCGAAAACCTCATAAAAATCTGACTTAATTTGGTCATCATAAAAAATTGGATATGACTAAGTTGGAATGAAATTACGAACGCACTAAACTAAACTCATGATAATCTCTTGTTTGGTTGTGCTACGGGCATTATGTGTCATGCTAGTCGCAATACAAACAAGAGCATAGAAATATATTCCCTCACTTGGTTACGCTGCACGCGGGCATTATCTTAATGCCACGCGGTGTTAGTAGTAATACGAGCAGGGCAAGACTTAATTAAAAAATGTGTTCACGATACACACCTAGAAACCAAAATCATGCAAGATAAATGATAAAACATGTTGCATCATAAAAAAACCAATCTTACTTGGTTGTGCTACACGTGGGCATTATCATAATGCTACACGGTGTTAGTAGTAATACAAGTAAGAGAAAATTAAACAAAGTATTCAGGCCACATATTTGGTCCAAAGTCAAATAAAACATGTCATGAAATGCTCCAATGCTATAAGAGCCTAAACTATTAGCATCGTCATAAATGGATATCACAAACTCACTTTACTTGGGTTATGCTACACACTAGCGCTAATGAAATGACGCTATGTGGAGTTAGTGCTAATATCATGTGAGGTACAAACATAAACAAAAAAGATAGATGTCATACGACTCATGCAACACCATAATTGCTCCAAAAACCTTTGCTTGGTTACGCTGCACGCGGGCATTATCTTAGTGTCACGCGGTGTTAGTAGTAATACAGGTAAAGCAGAACTTAATAAAAATAAGTTCACTCCACATCCACATATGCATACAAAATTCATGCAAAATACATGATAAGGCATATCTCATGTAGCCCACACAGGCTTTAAACAATAAAAAATATCATAGACAAACTCCATTCGGGTCAAGCTATACGTGTGTGTCATATCATTGCACCACGTTGTTAGTATTGATACCGTGTGAAGTCAAAGTCAACAAAATATGGTACATATCATATGCACTATAAAAAGCATCAAAATTGTGTCAGAAAGCTTCAGTCCATTACGCTACACACGGGCACCATATCAGTGTCGCGCGGTGATAGTAGTAATGCGATGATGCAAAAATTACTAAAATTGGCATGTCACATATATCCATGCCACCAAAACCAAAGATGTCATATAAAATTCCCAAAGAAAAATATATACATATCCTATATGCCAAACGTAGGATAAAACTATGCCTAGCCAAAATCAACCTGCATTACGCATATAAGTGAGGTTGAACACACAAAATGGTTGCATGCTAGGAAATATATGCCCAAACATCACACATAAAAATCATAGAGGAGTACTTGCATGGAACCATACTTCAAGCTCACCAACCAGGAGTTCGTCGTCGACCGCGAAGAGGATTTCTCTTTTAGTACATTGTAATAGGCATGTGATGTAATCCTATGTAATAGATATGTTGGAATTCTTAATCAGGGGTTTTCTCTTCGGAGATGTAATTAACAGAATTTTTATGTAAATGTAAGAGTTCTGAAAATAAAGTACCTGCAATGTTTGATTCTCTTTTTATTTTATGCATCTAAATTTCACTCTGTATCAATGACGTGGACGCGTGTTCTCACGCCCGCCATTTTCCCGTCATCAATCTCACGTCCATCATCAAACATGCATTGTTCCCTCTCGAAACCACGAACCTTCTAGTGAGTTGCTCCGGTTTGTGAGGGGTGTGTGTCCAAACTTTTGTCAAACAGGCCAATTTTTTTACCACATCATCGTGGTGGCATGACATTAAGTCAAGCAAGGTTTCATGTTTTTCTGATCATTTTTTATTTTTTTGGAATTAAAATGCCATGGCACTCCATGCATGTGCCCATGCCTTGAGAGTTGAGACCAATATGTTTGAAAATTCCTTCTAATTTACTGCACATGGAATTAACTCACACACAAGTACACAAAAATATGATTTTTCAAACCGTTATGGTTAGGCGTTGCATGTAGATGTAGTTCAAATTTGAATTACGGTCATTAAATGGTTAGAAAATCACTTAAATGTCTTTGAAAGGTCAAATGACCCCTGAATTTTTCTAAATTTTCACATGACAGTTGTATTAGTGCACGTTAAACGTAGAAAAAAAATTGAAGGCCGTAAGAGGAAGCTATCTCACGTCCGTCATCAAACATGCATTGTTCCCTCTCGGAACCACGAACCTTCTAGTGAGTTGCTCCGGTTTGTGAGGGGTGTGTGTCCAAACTTTCGTCAAAAAGGCCAAATTTTTACCACATCATCTTGGTGGCATGACATTAAATCAAGGAAGGTTTCATGTTTTTCTGATCATTTTTTAATTTTTTGGAATTAAAATGCCATGGCACTCCATGCATGTGCCCATGCCTTGAGACCAATATGTTTGAAAATTCCTTCTAATTTATTGCACATAGAATTAACTCGCACACAAGTACACAAAAATATGATTTTTCAAACCGTTATGGTTAGGTGTTGCATGTAGATGTAGTTCAAATTTGAATTAGGTCATTAAATGGTTAGAAAATCACTTAAATGTCTTTAAAAGGTCAAATGACCCCTGAAATTTTTCAAATTTGCACATGACAGTTGTATTAGTGCACGTTAAACGTAGAAAAAAATTTGAAGGCCGTAAGAGGAAGCTATCTCCCGTTCGTCATCAATCATGCATTGTTCCCTCTCGGAACCACGAACCTTCTAGTGAGTTGCTCCGGTTTGTGAGGGGTGTGTGTCCAAACTTTCGTCAAACATGCCAATTTCTTTACCACATCATCTTGGTGACATGACATTACATCCACCAAGGTATCATGTTTTTCTGATCATTTTTTTATTTTTGGAATTAAAATGCCATGTCACTCTATGCATACGTATGCATGTGTTCATGTCGTGAGACCAATATGTTTGAAAATTCCTTCTAATTTACTGCACATGGAATTAACTCGCACACAAGTACACAGATATGATTTTTCAAACCGTTTTGGTTAGGCGTTGCATGTAGATGTAGTTCAAATTTGAATTACGGTCATTAAATGGTTAGAAAATCACTTAAATGTCTTTAAAAGGTCAAATGACCCCTAGAATTTTCCAAAATTTCACATTACAGTTGTAGTAGTGCACGTTAGACGTAGAAAAAAATTGAAGGCCGTAAGAGGAAGCTATCTCCCATTCGTCATCAAACATGCATTGTTCCCTCTCGGAACCACGAGCCTTCTAGTGAGTTGCTCCGGTTTGTGAGGGTGTGTGTCCAAACTTTCGTCAAACATGCCAATTTCTTTACCACATCATCTTGGTGGCATGACATTACATCAACCAAGGTTTCATGTGTTTCTGATTTTTTTTGGAATTAAAATGCCATGTCACTCCATGCATACGTATGCATGTGTCCATGTCGTGAGACAAATATGTTTGAAAATTCCTTCTAGTTTACTGCACATGGAATTAACTCGCACACAAGTACACAAATATGATTTTTCAAACCGTTTTGGTTAGGCGTTGCATGTAGATGTAGTTCAAATTTGAATTACGGTCATTAAATGGCTAGAAAATCACTTAAATGTCTTTAAAAGGTCAAATGACCCCTAGAATTTTCAAAAATTTCACATTACAGTTGTAGTAGTGCACGTTAGACGTAGAAAAAAATTGAAGGCCGTAAGAGGAAGCTATCTCCCGTTCGTCATCAAACATGCATTGTTCCCTCTCGGAACCACGAGCCTTCTAGTGAGTTGCTCCGGTTTGTGAGGGGTGTGTGTCCAAACTTTCGTCAAACATGCCAATTTTTTTACCACATCATCTTGGTGGCATGACATTACATCAACCAAGGTTTCATGTGTTTCTGATTTTTTTTTTGGAATTAAAATGCCATGTCACTCCATGCTTAATTGTGTCATAGCCGTTAGACCAATATGTTTGAAAATTCCTTCCAATTTACTGCACATGGAATTAAATCGCACACAAGTACACGAAATATGAGTTTTCAAACCGTTATGGTTAGCTGTTGCATGTACATGTAGTTCAAATTTCAATTACGGTCATTAAATGGCTAGAAAATCACTTAAATGTCTTAAAAGGTCAAATGACCCCTGAAATTTTCCAAAATTTGACATGACAGTTGTATTAGTACTACAAAATTTTTCGTTCATTTAAAATACCATCCGTTGCCACTTTACTCCAAATTCGTCTTTCACAGCTAATAAAAAATATCCACAACATCACACACAGTTGTTTTCTAGGAACCGTTTGCGATGAAAATATTTGGGTCTATTTAAGTCTCCCTCCTTAAGCTTCGTCGGCTCGTCTGCTCTAGTGTCGGCAACCTCCAAATCCACGAATCCCGATCCCCATTCCCGCACACCCTTCTTGCAAAGATGACGCCGTGGAAACGCTTCGTGAAGGCCCGTATGATGGCCGCGTCCCCCCCCCCAGCGCCGCCGCCTGCGCCGAGAGCGCGACCGCCTACACAGAGAGTGCCGCCACATCGGCATTGAGCGCGTCCGCTTCCGTCGAGAGGGCGTCTGCGGCAGCCGACAGGGCAGCTGCAGCAGCCGAGACGGCTGCAGCTGCTCCTGCAACGGCGACTGCAAACGCCGAGAGCGCTCGAGCTGCCGTCTGTGTCGCCGATGTCGCCCTGGCCTGGGTCGAGGCCATCCACTCCAAGATCGAGGATGCACACGCCAAGATATTCCAGGCCATCTCGGACTCCAGCATGCAACCCACGTCTGAAAAGGTGGCAGTGGCCATGGAGCACCTGCTTCCTCATGATGTCGTCGAGCGGGTGCTAGAGATGCAGGAGGCGGCGGAGATCAAGGAGCGCCGGGAGGAGGAGTTGCGCGTGGCCGAGGTCGAGGTAGAGAAGAGTCTGTCCGTCGAGGAATCGGCGGTGGAGTACCAACGCGAGCTCTGGCGCAGCCACTACTACGAGTACTACAACCATGAGGGCGGCGCCGAGGACGAGGACGAGGACGCGGTCGACTTCAGCAGGGGGGACGTGGAGTCCACCAACGGCAGCATGTCGCCAGGACAAGTCATCAACGTCTCATCTCACACCGGCGATGCATAGGCCGGTGCGGCAGCGGATTTGTTAAAAATTATGCATACTTAGGCTTTGTTTTTAATGCTGGTCTTTTGTTAGAGCAATGTTTAGGTCAACTGGCTCTGTTTAATTACTAAAATTGCTCGATTCAGTAAGTGTGGTCTGTCTGCTGTACGCTCTTTTGTGTGCCCAAATTAGCAAGCGATGTTAAATTATGCAATGACGTACCCGGGGAAATTTCCACCAAAATTTGAATTATCAAACTCATCCCATGCGCGTAAAGCAGAAGAATCGTTTGCGATGCACACAATCGTTCAAAGTGAATGGTCCAGCGGCACCGCGCGCAAAGTTTCCCTCCACATTTCCAAAATTTTGGCCTACCGCCAAAATATCTACCCCGCCCCCTTCCCCCTTTCCCACCCCCTTTTCTCCCCGACCACAAGTCACATTTCCCCTGTTTCCTCCTTCCTTCCTTCCTTGCTAAGCTATAGCCGCTTCCTCGCTCTCGCCGTCTCGCATCCTACCGCCGGGGTCGCCATGGTCTTCTTCAAAGACCTCTCCAGCGGTTCCTCCTCCGGCGACGACTCCTTCACCACCCGGGTATGCCTCTCTTCTCTCTCTCGGGCTATGACTTGGAATGAAGGATTTTTACCCGGCGGTCGATTTGAGTCATTTCTTCCTCTTGTAGCTCCCTAGGACCATCAGTGGCAACGAATGGAGCGGGGTGGCTGAAGATCTATCTGCTCGTTGTCACCATCAATCTCCATGCGTGAAGCTAGTTGCGTTTGATTCTGTGGACAGTGGGAGGAAGTTTCTGGCATGTGCAGAGAAGGTTAGACCCTCTTTCGTTGTTACAAATCATTTGTTAGATGTGATTCAGACACTGTCACGGTCCCAACCCATTCATACCACACCTTCAACCAAACGCATCCTAAGACAGTGTCACAGTTTGTACCTAGTATCTTAAATTGTTGCCATCTCATCAGCGGTGCCATTAGAAAATTATTTGGCACCGCTTCAGCAGTTTGTGCAGCCAACTTTGGTCCACACATCCGAGCAGCCAAGCAGTAAAATACTAAATCTTTATGGCACGAAGGAACTGGGCATCGGAGCAACTACGTGCTCCGGAGTCCGGGTCCCTGATTTTTTTTCCGCTGCATCGGCTCGCCAGTGCAGGGCACCGGTGCGAGATGTAGCAACAGTTGTCTTTACCCCAGTTTTGGCATACATAGTGGACGGCCTTAGTGCTATTAGTTCTATGTTACTAAATTTGTGCATGTACACACCTGTTAGTATCAATTTGCTGTCATCCAAACACTGTCGCTATGCTGTTGCAGTTATATTTACCTTCCTCATAAAATGTTCAATTTGTTATTTATTGTACATGAGTAAGAACTTGTAGCGTCGTTGTAGTTAATTATAGCTTCTGATGTTCCAGAATTTGGTTGTTGTCTCAGTACCAATTATTTCATTTGCACATTGATCTTTTTGAGAAGATATGTCATAATTAACATGTTTCTTCAGTTTTTCAAAATAAGCATTGGTGATTTTCTATGTTGCTATAAACCCATTTCCCCTACAATTGTTACTGATCTAGTTTTAAATATTATAGGATGAACGGAAGTGTTCTTACTTGGAGTGGGTTGATCAAGAGTGGCCACAGTCTTTGAAGATGTGCCTAGCGAAGCTCTGGAGCATGTATGAGGAAGAGAACAGACGTAGGCTTAGAGAAACTGTTGTCAACGCTGAAGAATATTTGAAGATGCGGGATAAAAAGTTGAAGGTGGAGAATGAGCTCAGATTTTTTAAATCAGACTTTGCTAAGATGGTGTTGGCGAAGGAGGAGGCACTTTCCCAGTTGGCCCATGCAAAACAGGGTCTTACTGAACAGAAAGCAGAGGTGGATAAGACGAGCCTAGATGATCTCGATTAGGGAAATGAATATATTGTTCTTATGAAGTTGAACTAGCTATATGTTGTACTGTGCTGTTTGCACGTAGCTACCGTACTGTGATGTTATAATATATTTATGTGCCTGATATGAAATTGGCAAACAGCTGTTCGATATGAAATGTGAATTTGCGTAATACTGGAATTATTAATGGTAAACTAATAAACCTGCTAAATGTGTCATGGACCTTTGCAAACGGTTCTAGCAGTAAAAGCGCTTGCGATGGATAGCCCAATGCCACACAATTTTCTTCATCAAATCGTGTGTGATATAGTTGATAAAAGAAAACAGTTAACCAAGGTAGACCGTGTGTGATAGTTACACCTTTCACACATGAGCCTACACATAAAACTATGTGGGATGTACGTACGAACGAAAACGTTTTCCGTGGATTGACTGTGTGGGATGTACATAATAACGGAAACGTATTCCTTGGATTGATTGTGTGTGATATACATATGAACGGAAATGTTGTTCTGAGATTCACCGTGTGGGATGTACATACCTACGGAAATGATTTTCTCGGATTACCGTGTGGGATGTACATACCTACGGAAACGATTGGGTTTCGATGCCTCGCCCGATCGCACACGGCCCCAGCCTGGGTCCCAGGAGGGCCTATCCCCGACGATTTCTGGGTCGTGTGGGAAGGACCCCCCTATCGCTCACACTCACTTGGCGACGGTTCCAAATGCCGTCGTGGAAAGGGGTAAAAACCGTTTGTTTAGGACCGGCGCGCACCAGTGAAACAAACCAAGCCCTCGACAAAGTTTCATGATGGCACAAAGTACCAAAAAGAAATGGCTTGCCTTCCACCAACACACACTTGGTAAGGATCATAAGATGAGTGTTTTATAGAAAATAGGATAGCTCCCCCAAGAGTAGTGCATTATAGAGAATTTGCATTTGAATACAAAATGCACAAGGTGGGATCACCACTTTCACTATATCTACAAAACACTAGACAAGATCAAGAAATTAACAAGATCCACAAGTGGTATGGAAGATAATGGGAGTTGACCCAATCCTTGGCAAGAGATAAGGAAAATAAAAGAAAAAGCCAATGTAAAGATGATCAATAATTTCTACCACACATAAGTGAGTACCAATTGTCAAGACAAGAGGTATTTGGAAATAATTCCCAGTGGTAGATAGCAAGGATATTGAACATCATCTTCACACCAGACACAAGCAAATTGCAACTTGTAGAGCTAACATGCCACCTAGGAACAAGATAATTTACAATATCAATTCTAGGTGACAATATCTCAAATATACACATTTTCTAGACTAGTAATATACATAGCATATTACCCCCCCCCCCATAATGTGATACCAATTAAAGATAAACAAGAAGTAAATAAAAGGATCCAACAAGAGATAATTAATGGACTATTTAGAATTTGAATTTCTCATGAGAAGACATACCACATAGCGACTAGATAATCTTGAAATATCAAAACTAGATGGTATTCCTCATGTACACACATCTGTAAGATTGTGAGGTGTACAAAGCACATCACTCCCCCAAAATGGAATGTTCCATTAATCTCTCACAAGAGCCAAAAGGATACAAACAAGATGCAAAAGGCTCAACACAACTCTCACATGTACATGATGTGCAAACCAACATACACATACTTGATTACTCAATACAAGCAAATTGGAAGCACAACATATACAAACACATGCAAGGAACAAAACCAAAACATGCAATAGGGGCAAGTAACTTTCAATGTAAACAATTTAAGTACAAGTTACCGCAAGGAGGCACATTGGATATAAGATAGAAACTTGATGACCCAATTGACTTGGCATGAGACAATATGAATGATGAAGATCCCTTAATTCTTCATGATGTAGCCAAGTCTCCAATGCCCTCCTACAACATCTATTGATCAAGTTTGAGCTAGTTGGTCCCCAACCAAGTTGGGTCCTAAAAGGTTAGTCACAATATGCTTGGCTACCCAAATGGTTCTTTTCTTGACACCACTTTGAGTACCAACAAATTTGGCAAACACATTGCCAACCTTATCCTTCCCAAGAGAATATATATCATCAATTAGAATAGGGTTGGATAAGGTACCATTCGTGCATGAAGAAGCGACATGACCTTTCTCACGACATAGGTAGCAATGTCTACTCTTCACTTTCTTCTCACTTGATTTCTCAACCTAAGAAGCATTAGCTTGAGTCTTCTTGGGAGGAGGCATTTCTTCAACTTGAGGTTGAGCATGAGAATGAACTTTTGGCCGCTTCCCTTGTTGCTTGTCACTAATGGCCTTCTTCTTCAATGGGCAAGATCTAACATGATGCCCTTCAATTTTGCACTTGAAGCAAATAATCTTGGCCGAATTCTTGACTTGTTTTGGGCCCTTCTTCTTGTTCATCTTGGACTTGTTCTTCTTATTGGAGTTGAATCCAAGTCCACCTTTGTCATTGGGGGATTTTTGCACACTCAAGATATTGTTGAGTATGGCTTTCCCTTCATGACACTTTTCCAAGTCTTTCTTCAAAGAAGTGACTTGGGCCTTGAGCTCTTTGATTTCCTCTACATAGTTAGTCTCAACACAAGTACTAGAGGAAGTATAAGCTTCATCTTAGAGCAACAAGGCAAGGAAAGCAATTCATCACAAGATGTACCAACATTGTCAGTAGATGAATTACAAGGACTAGTACATGGCAATATAGCAGTTTGACTTGTAGTAGTGCTAGTATCCACATGAGGCTTACTATATGTTACCTTAGTAGTCATAGCCTCATTAGCTAACTTTAGCAAATTATTGGATACTAGAAGATCATCATGAGAGATACAAAGCTTTTCATGACTTTCTTCCAATTTCCCATAATTGCTAGATAGCAACGCAAGTTGAGCCCTTAGCTCAACATTCTCCTTCAAAATGGATGCTTCACAAGAAATAGAGTTAGTAGCACAAGCATCATCATTAACAACAAGGGGAGAAGGCAACTTGGCAAGCTCTTTTAAAAATGAAGCTTCAAGTTGAGCATGAGACTCGGTGAGTTTGATGAGCTCACCCTTGATGACCCTTGAGCCATTTTCGAGGTGCTCAAAATCCTCAAGGAGTTTAGCATGCGCAACTTCAAGCTTATCATTTTTACTTTTGAAATCATTGGCCACCTCAAGGGCTCTATCATGGGATTCCCTTATTCTAGATAATTCTAGTGCAAAGGTCTCCTCAAGAGATTTCTTGGTGGTTTGTTCAAGTTCAAGAGCTTGAGAGAGGTTGGCGATCTCATTAGCGTAATCACCCTCATGACCTTCCATTTTATCAATGGTGACCTCATGCTCCTCAAGATGGGATTCCAACTCCTCAATGTATTTATTTCCCTTAATGGCAATAGTCATGATTTCCATGAAGTTGGAACGAGCAATTTTATTTTTATGAAGAGCTTTGAAAATAATTTGCCCCTTAATTTTTAAGGAAGCAACATTATCATTCTCTTCATCATCATCATCCTTATCATCATCACAGGATATATCGGGATTCGAAGTAGGAGATACCTTCGAAGCCTTAGCCATAAGGCAAAAAGCAATAGATGATTATGTAGGATCCCTTGAAGCATCATACAAGACCACATCCTGTTCCATGGAGTGTTGAGTTTCCTCTACATTGTTAGCACAACAACTCGAGGAAATAGAAGCATTTTTATCATGGCAACAAGACATAGCAAGCATATCATCACGCGATTTAGTCAAGCAATTTCTACATGATATGCAAGGACTATCAACACTAGCATATGAACCATCTAGAGTGCTCGAAATGTTAAGGTCCAAAGAAGGACCATTGCAATAAGATAGTGATGAAGGATCATCAAGAACAAGCACATTATCATCATTGCAATGACCAACACTATTCACCATAGCATTACCTTGTGGCAATCCACATGTAGGTGAAGTAGAAGAGGTTGAGAAGGCAACACGGCCGGAGGTGGAGGGAGAACAATCATCCCCACAAATCTTGGACACACCATATTTACCTTGAAGCTTTGTCCACAACTCATGAGCATCCCGAAATGGCATGAGTTGAAATATAACTACGTTGCTCAAAGCATCAAAAAGCACATTAGAAGCTTTAGCATAGAGATAAGAGTTTTTCTCATCCTCTAAGGATAATCTTTGGAGATCCTTCGGAGGAGAAAAACCCATATCTACAATTCGCTCTAAATTAGGGTCCATGACCCTAAAGAGATTAAGCATGCGAATAACCCAAACATCAAAATTTGTGCCATCGAAACTAAGAGTGTCATAGAATCCTAATCCCCTAGTCGACATCTTTACTCTCTAGGCGGTTAAGCCTATCAAAGAGAGACGAGGCTCTAATACCAATTGAAAGATCGAGGATGTCGCCTAGGGGGGGTGAATAGGCACTTTAAAGTAATTATGGTTTAGGCTTGAACAAATGCGGAATAAACCTAGCGGTTAATTTGTCAAGCACAAAACCTACAACAACTAGGCTCACCTATGTGCACCAACAACTTATGCTAAGCAAGATAAACTACTAGGGGATAGCAAGATATATGACAAGAAACAATATGGCTATCACAAAGTAAAGTGCATAAGTAAAGGGCTCGGGTAAGAGATAATCGAGGCACATGGAGACGATGATGTATCCCGAAGTTCACACCCTTGCGGATGCTAATCTCCGTTTGGAGCGGTGTGGAGGCACAATGCTCCCCAAAGCCACTAGGGCCAACGTAATCTCCTCAGGCCCTCGCACAATGCAAGATACCGTGATTCCACTAAGGGACCCTTGAGGGCGGTCACCGAACCCGTACAAATGGCAACCCTTGGGGGCGGTCACCGAACCCGTACACTTTGGCAACCCTTGGGGGCGGTCATCGGTACCCGTCAAATTACTCGGGGCGATCTCCACAACCTAATTGGAGACCCCGACGCTTGCCCGGAGCTTTACACCACAATGATTGAGCTCCGAACACCACCAATCGTCTAGGGCGCCCAAGCACCCAATAGGAACAAGCTCAAGGGTACCAAGCACCCAAGAGTAATAAGCTTCTCAACTTGTAACTTCCACGTATCACCATGGAGAACTCAAACCGATGCACCAAATGCAATAGCAAGGGCACACGGAGTGCGTGTTGGAAATATGCCCTAGAGGCAATAATAAAATGGTTATTATTATATTTCCTTGTTCATGATAATTGTCTATTGTTCATGCTTTAATTGTGTTATCCGGAAATCGTAATACATGTGTGAATACATAGATCATAACATGTCCCTAGTGAGCCTCTAGTTGACTAGCTCGTTGATCAATAGATGGTTACGGTTTCCTGACCATGGACATTGGATGTCATTGATAACGGGATCACATCATTAGGAGAATGATGTGATGGACAAGACCCAATCCTAAGCATAGCACTAGATCGTGTAGTTCGTTTGCTAAAGCTTTTCTAATGTCAAGTATCATTTCCTTAGACCATGAGATCGTGCAACTCCCAGATACCGTAGGAATGCTTTGGGTGTACCAAACGTCACAACGTAACTGGGTGGCTATAAAGGTGCACTACAGGTATCTCCGAAAGTGTCTGTTGGGTTGGCTCGGATCGAGACTGGGATTTGTCACTCCGTATGACAGAGAGGTATCTCTGGGCCCACTCGGTATTGCATCATCATAATGAGCTCAATGTGACAAAGTAGTTAGTCACGGGATCATGCATTACGGAACGAGTAAAGTGACTTGCCGGTAACGAGATTGAACGAGGTATTGGGATACCGACGAGCGAATCTCGGGCAAGTAAAGTACCGATTAACAAAGGGAATTGTATACGGGATTGCTTGAATCCTCGACATCGTGGTTCATCCGATGAGATCATCGTGGAACATGTGGGAGCCAACATGGGTATCCAGATCCCGCTGTTGGTTATTGGCTAGAGAGGTGTCTCGGTCATGTCTGCATGATTCCCGAACCCGTAGGGTCTACACACTTAAGGTTCGATGACGCTAGGGTTATAAGGAAGGTTTGTATGTGATTACCGAATGTTGTTCGGAGTCCCGGATGAGATCCCGGACGTCACGAGGAGTTCCGGAATGGTTCGGAGGTAAAGATTTATATATGGGAAGTCACCATACGGTCACCGGAAATATTTGAGAGTATACCGGTATTGTACCGGGACCACCGGGGGGTCCACCGGGAGGGTCCACCTGCCCCGGAGGGCCTTATGGGCTGTAGGTGGAAGGGAACCAGCCCTTAGTGGGCTGGGCGCCAACCCCCCTAGGGCCCATGCGCCTAGGGTTTGGGGGAACCCTAAAGGGGGGGCGCCCCCCTTGCTTGGGGGGCAAGCTCCCTCTCCCCTTGGCCGCCGCCCCCCCTCTAGATCTCATCTAGAGGGGCCGGCCCCCTTCCCCCTTCTCCCTATAAATAGAGGGGTGAGGGGAGGGCTGCAGCACCACATCCAAGGCGCAGCCCCTCCCCTCCGCAACACCTCTCCTCCTCCGCGTGTGCTTGGCGAAGCCCTGGCGGAGAACTGTCACTCCACCACCACCACGCCGTCGTGCTGCTGTTGGAGCCTTCTTCCTCAACCTCTCCCTCCTCCTTGCTGGATCAAGGCGTGGGAGACGTCACCGCTCCGTATGTGTGTCGAACGCGGAGGTGCCGTCCGTTTGGCGCTTGGATCATCGGTGATTTGGATCACGACGAGTACGACTCCATCAACCCCGTTCTCTTGAACGCTTCCGCTCGCGATCTACAAGGGTATGTAGATGCACTCCTCCCCTCTCGTTGCTAGTAAACTCCATAGATTGATCTTGGTGATGCGTAGAAAATTTTAATTTCTGCTACGATCCCCAACAGTGCCCAAGTCCTTCTCTCCCAAATCCCACCAAAGCAACTAATGCTAGGGAGGAAAATGAGAGGAAGAACAAGAAGGAGAACACCAATAACTCAAGATCTAGATCCAAGGGGTTCCCCTCACATAGAGGAGAAAGTGATTGGTGGAAATGTGGATCTAGATCTCCTCTCTCCTTTCCCCCCAAAACTAGCAAGAATCCATGGAGAGATTGAGAGATAGCAAGATCGAAGAAGGTCATTAATGGGGGAAGAACACGAGCTCAAAGATAAGGTTCAATGGGGAAGAAGACCCCCTTTTATAGGTCCCACGAATCTGCCCGTTATGTGCAGAAAATTGTAGGACTGGTACAACCGGTGCATGAACCGGTACAACCGGTCAAAGCAGAGGAAAAACCAACCTGTAGGAAAAATTCCTAAACGGTACAACAGCCCGGGGAACCGGTAGTACCGGTTAAATTGAACTAACCGGTACAACCGATCAACAACCACCCAAGAACCGCTCCAAAATAGAAACTAGTCCGGTGGTAGAGCGGTACATAGCCGGTACAACCTTCGGACCAATTCTGGAGCGGTACAACCGCTCCAAACACCGGTTGTACCGGTCAACCGGTACAACCTCTCTATGGGACGGTACAATCTCTCTAAGTAAAACAGGTAAGATCAAAACAGCCACAACTTTCGCATACGAGCTCCGAATTCGACGAAACCAAGTTTGTTGGAAAGCTAAAGACAAGAGCAAACACAATCTTGATAGAAATATCAAGAAATAGCAATCGAGAAAATACCCAAAATAAAATGGTGAGAACCCTTTCTCAAATAAGACCGGTAAAAACTCCAACACTGAAAACACAAAAGAAGATGCATATGAAATCAGTTTTCGATGAACTCGAGCTTGTCATCAAGATGACCATAAGCTCCAAATCTCACAAGGAGAAGAACCAAACAAGAACCAAGAGAGATGATGCAAGGATGCAATGGTTTGAGATCTCGACGAACGATACGATCAAGCTACTCACTAGAGATCCCCCCTTGATAGTACGACAATCGATCCTACAACCCGGTCTCCCAACTACCACTATGAGACCGGTAAAATAAAAAACCTATCAAGGGCAAAATTTTGCCTTGCACATAGTCCACTTGAGCTAGATGATGACGATCTTGACTTCCTCAAGTTGGACCACCTTTCTTGATTGTGTTGGCTCGATGAAGACTAGTTGATTGCTCCCCCATACTCCACTATGGGTGAGCCACTCTTCGGCATATCTTCACAATTCCATTGACACCACAATGGATGGCAAGCTTCAAGCTTGATTGCTCCCCCATACTCCATTATGGGTGAGCCACTCTTCGTGTTGCTCCACTTGAACTTGCACACGGCAATCTTGATGACGATCACCACTTGATGTCATCCTCTCCATGGGTTGTATGATATCTTCCTCTTGACGCAAGCCCATAGACACATACCTAACCCCACATAGAACTCTCACATAGACCATGGGTTAGTACACAGAGCGTAATGGACAATGCTTACCATACCATGGGATCACTTGATCCCTCTCGGTACATCTTCTACGCTTTGTGAGTTGATCAACTTGATTAACTCTTGACTTAGTCTTGATCAACCTTGAACCTTTCCAACTATCTTCATTTGGATGATGCCTTGAAGGTAAGCATGAATGATCACACAATCTTCTTCTTCAAGACATGCTTGCAATAAGCTCAACTCTCACATTACCAATCTTTGGATAATTCCTTAATAGCAGCTTGGTCAACAGATAAACTCCTTAAAACCAACACATGGACATCAAGAAAAGCCTATGGACAAATCCTTCAAATATAACTCAATGCGACCATTAGTCCATGGAGAATGTCATCAATTACCAAAACCACACATGGGGCACCGCATGTCCTTTCACCTGGGTTTGTGCCGCCGTCCCCAGAGGAGGAGGAGGCGGCAGCCTACCAGCCACATTGGAGGCGGCGCTCTAGGGCGCCCTGGAGAAGAGCCAGCACGAGGAGGACATGCGCTAGGACGACTTGGAGGAGGCCCTCGCACTGCGGCGGGGGACTGCGCAGACGCCCCGCCGCTGCCCGAGCCCAAGGTCGAGCCCGAGCGCTCATGCTCTCGCGCACGCCCATGCCACCCACGGAGCCGAAGTCGGAGATGTACGCGTGGACCAGCATCCTCCGCGAGTGGGTGAGCATGCCGCCCATCGCGCTGGGTGCCACGCCGGAGCAATAGGAGGCCTACCTGGAGCCCTGGCGACAGCTCCACCTGTCGGAGGAGCGCGCCGACAACGAGCGCCAGATGTAGGCCGAGCGTGAGGAAGAGCATCGTGCCCGCTAGGCACGGGAGGTGGAGGAAGAGCGCCGGGAGCAGGATAAGGAGGAGCGCGCGCCGCGTAGCAATGTGATACGTCTCCAACGTATCTATAATTTTTTATTGTTCCATGTTATATTATATTCTGTTTTGGATGTTTAATGGGCTTTATTATACACTTTTATATTATTTTTGGGACTAACCTATTAACCGGAGGCCCAGCCCAAATTGCTGTTTTTTTACCTATTTCAGTGTTTCGCAGAAAAAGAATATCAAACGGAGTCCAAACGGAATGAAACCTTCGGGAACATGATTTTTGGAACAAACGTGATCCGGAGGACTTGGAGTCTACATAAAGCAATCAATGAGGAAGGCATGAGGCAGGGGGCGCGCCTACCCCCCCAGGCGCGCCCTCCACCCTCGTGGGCCCCTCGTTGCTCCACCGGCGTACTTCTTCCTCCTATATATACCTACGTACCCCCAAACCATCAGATACGGAGCCAAAAACCCTATTTCCACCGCCGCAACCTTCTGTACCCGTGAGATCCCATCTTGGGGACTTTTCCGGCTCTCCGCCGGAGGGGGCATTGATCATGGAGGGCTTCTACATCAACACCATAGCCTCTCCGATGATGTGTGAGTAGTTTACCTCAGACCTTCGGGTCCATAGTTATTAGCTAGATGGCTTCTTCTCTCTTCGGATCTCAATACAAAGTTCTGCTCGATCTTCTTGGAGATCTATTTGATGTAATCTTCTTTTTGCGGTGTGTTTGTCGAGATCCGATGAATTGTGGGTTTATGATCAAGATTATCTATGAACAATATTTGAATCTCCTCTGAATTATTTTATGTATGATTGGTTATCTTTGCAAGTCTCTTCGAATTATCAGTTTGGTTTGGCCTACTAGATTGATCTTTCTTGCAATGGGAGAAGTGCTTAGCTTTGGGTTCAATCTTGCGGTGCTCGATCCCAGTGACAGAAAGGGAAATGACACGTATTGTATTGTTTCCATCGAGGATAAAAAGATCGGGTTTATATCATATTGCATGAGTTTATCCCACTACATCATGTCATCTTACTTAAAGCATTACTCTGTTCTTATGAACTTAATACTCTAGATGCATGCTGGATAGCGGTCGATGTGTGGAGTAATAGTAGTAGATGCACAATCGTTTCGGTCTACTTGTCACGGACATGATGCCTACATACATGATCATACCTAGATATTCTCATAACTATGCTCAATTCTATCAATTGCTCGACAGTAATTCGTTTACCCACCGTAATACTTATGCTATCTTGAGAGAAGCCACTAGTGAAACCTATGGCCCTCGGGTCTATCTTCCATCATATTAATCTTCCAACACTTAGCTATTTCTATTGCCGTTTATTTTACTTTGCATCTTTATTTACTCTTTATCATAAAAACACCAAAAATATTATCTTATCATATCTATCAGATCTCACTCTCGTAAGTGATTGTGAAGGGATTGACAACCCCTTTATCGCGTTGGTTGCGAGGTTCTTATTTGTTTGTGTAGGTGCGTGGGACTCGCGCGTGGTCTCCTACTGGATTGATACCTTGGTTCTCAAAAACTAAGGGAAATACTTACGCTACTTTACTGCATCACTCTTTGCTCTTCAAGGGAAAACCAACGCAGTGCTCAAGTGGTAGCAAGAAGGATTTCTGGCGCCGTCGCCGGGGAGTCTACGCTTAAGTCAAGACATACCAAGTACCCATCACAAACTCTTATCCCTCGCATTACATTATTTGCCATTTGCCTCTCGTTTTCCTCTCCCCCACTTCACCCTTGCCGTTTTATTCGCCCCTCTTCCGTTCGATCTTGTGTTACCATGTACCTTATTTTTGCTTGCATCTTCGCTTGCTAAAAGATCTATGGATCCTCATCCGCTTGCTAATCTTTTTAAGAGATTCAATTATGATGAACCGATTGCTAGTGAGTTTTGTGCACTAGATTATCTTTATGAAGTTTTGCTTCAAATTCGTGAATCTGAAAATTGTGATGAAGAAATTTATGAAGAGGTTCACGATAGCTCCTTGAATAAAAAGCATGATTGCAATGATTTTACTATAAATTCTCTTGATGTCAATTGTGCTAATATTATGCAAAACCCTAAGCTTGGGGATGCTAGTTTTGCTATGTCTGCTACTTGTTGCAATGATCATGATTGGGGTGATTCTTCTTATGATCTTGAAAATTTATTTAAGCCCCATGATGAATATGAGATTGATAATAGTGTTTGCAATAATATTGAAAGTGGGTTTGGAAGAGTGTCAACTTTAGATCCCACAAATTTGGAGAATGTTCAATCTTATGGTATTTTTGATAAAAGTGGGTTTGGAGAGGTCATGACTTTAGTTAATGATAATCCCACTGTTTTGGAAGAGTGTCAACTTCGCATGCATGTGGATCGTGTTGAGAATATGTTATGTGATAGCTATTTTGTGAATTTGCCTATGATCCTACATGTAATTATTATGAGAGAGGAAAATATGGTTGTAGAAATTTTCATGTTACTAAATTACCTCTTGTCATGTTGAGATTGCTATCGTCTCTTTCTTCTTCCTTGCATATGCTAAATTTTGCTTGCTATGATAATCTGTTTGCCTATAAGATGCCTATGCATAGGAAGTCTGTTAGACTTAGATGTGTTTGTCACGTGTTTTATGATGCTCTCTTTGTGCTTCAGTTCTTGTCTTTCTTGCGAGCATCATTGAAATCTCAATGCCTAGCTAAAAAGGCTTTAAAGAAAAGCGCTTGTTGGAAGACAACCCAATTTTTTTTCCTTCACGTTTTATAATAAATCTTTGATCTAGCCTCTGGTTAGATTTGTTTTTATGTTTTAATTAGTGTTTGTGCCAAGTTAAATCTATAGGATCTTCTTGGATGATAGTTATTTGATATTGCTGAAAATTCCAGAAACTTTCTGTTCACGAAAACAATTATTTAAAATCACCAGAACGTGAAAAAATACTGATTCCAATTGCAGTAGATCAATAAACAAACTGTCTAGGTCGTCCTATTTTGGTAGAATTTTTTGAGTTCCAGAAGTTTGCGTTAGTTACAGATTACTACAGACTGTTCTGTTTTTGACAGATTCTATTTTTCGTGTGTTGTTTGCTTATTTTGATGAATCTATGGCTAGTAAAAGAGTTTATCAACCATAGAGAAGTTGGAATACAGTAGGTTTAACACCAATATAATAAAGAATGAGTTCAATACAGTACCTTGAAGTGGTGTTTTGTTTTCTTTCGCTAACGGAGCTCACGAGATTTTCTGTTCAGTTTTGTGATGTGAAGTTTTCAAGTTTTGAGTAAAGATTTGATGGATTATGGAACAAGGAGTGGCAAGAGTCTAAGCTTGGGTATGCCCATGGCAGCACAAGGTAATCTAAGGACACCAAAAAGCCAAGGCTTGGGGATGCCCCGGAAGGCATCCCCTCTTTCGTCTTCGCCTATCGGTAACTTTACTTGGAGCTATATTTTTATTCACCAAATGATATGTGTTTTGCTTGGAGCGTCTTGTATGATTTGAGTCTTTGCTTTTTAGTTTACTACAATCATCCTTGCTGTACACACCTTTTGAGAGAGACACACATGATTCGGAATTTATTAGAATACTCTATGTGCTTCACTTATATCTTTTGAGTTATATAGTTTTTGCTCTAGTGCTTCACTTATATCTTGTGGTGGATTTGTTTTATAGAAACTATTGTTCTCTCATGCCTCACTTATATTATTTTGAGAGTCCTACAAAACAGCATGGTAATTTGCTTCAATCAAAAAAATTAGTCCTAATATAATAGGCATCCAAGATTAGTAAAAAAAAAATCTTATGAGTGTGTTGCATACTATGAGAAGTTTGATGCTTGATAATTGTTTTGAGATATGAAGATGGTGATATTAGAGTCATGCTAGTTGAGTAGTTATGAATTTGATAAATACTTGTGTTAAAGTTTGTGATTCCCGTAGCATGCACGTATGGTGAACCGTTATGTGATGAAGTCGGAGCATGATTTATTTATTGATTGTCTTCCTTATGAGTGGCGGTCGGGGACGAGCGATGGTCTTTTCCTACCAATCTATCCCCCTAGGAGCATGCGCGTAATACTTTGCTTTGATAACTTGTAGATTTTTGCAACAAGTATATGAGTTCTTTATGACTAATGTTGAGTCCATGGATTATACGCACTCTCATCCTTCCACCATTGCTAGCCTCTCTAATACCGCACACTTTTCGCCGGTATCATACACCCATCATATACCTTCCTCAAAACAGCCACCATACCTACCTATCATGGCATTTCTATAGCCATTCCGAGATATATTGCCATGTAACTTACCATCGTTTCGTTTACTATGACATGCTTCATCATTGTCATAATTGCTTTGCGTGATCATATAGTTGACATCGTATTTGTGGCAAAGCCACCTTCATAATTCTTTCATACATGTCACTCTTGATTCATTGCATATCCCGGTACACCGCCGGAGGCATTCACATAGAGTCATATTTTGTTCTAAGTATTGAGTTGTAATTCTTGAGTTGTAAGTAAATAAAAGTGTGATGATCATCATTATTAGAGCATTGTCCCAAGTGAGGAAAGGATGATGGAGACTATGATTCCCCCACAAGTCGGGATGAGACTCCGGACGAAAAAAATAAAAAAAAGGCCATAAAAAAGAGAGAGAAAAGGCCCAAATAAAAAAATGAGAGAAAAAGAGAGAAGGGACAATGCTACTATCCTTTTTCCACTTGTGCTTCAAAGTAGCACCATGATCTTCATGATAGAGAGTCTCCTATGATATCACTTTCATATACTAGTGGGAATTTTTCATTATAGAACTTGGCTTGTATATTCCAATGATGGGCTTCCTCAAAATGCCCTAGGTCTTCATGAGCAAGCGAGTTGGATGCACACCCACTTAGTTTGTTTTGTTGAGCTTTCATATACTTATAGCTCTAGTGCATCCATTGCATGGCAATCCCTACTCACTCGCATTGATATCTATTAATTGGCATCTCCATAGCCCGTTGATACACCTAGTTGATGTGAGACTATCTTCTCCTTTTTTGTCTTCTTCACAACCACCATTCTATTCCACATATAGTGCTATATCCATGGCTCATGCTCATGTATTGCGTGAAGATTGAAAAGGTTTGAGAACGCCAAAAGTATGAAACAATTGCTTGGCTTGTCATCGGGGTTGTGCATGATATAAATATTTTGTGTGGTAAAGATAGAGCATAGCCAGACTATATGATTTTGTAGGGATAACTGTCTTTGGCCATGTTATTTTGAGAAGACATGATTGCTTAGTTAGTATGCTTGAAGTATTATTATTTTTATGTCAATATTAGACTTTTATCTTGAATCTTTCAGATCTGAATATTCATACCACAAATAAGAGAATTATATTGAAAATTATGCTAAGTAGCATTCCACATCCAAAATTCTGTTTTTATCATTTACCTACTCGAGGACGAGCAGGAATTAAGCTTGGGGATGCTTGATACGTCTCCAACGTATCTATAATTTTTTATTGTTCCATGCTATATTATATTCTGTTTTGGATGTTTAATGGGATTTATTATACACTATTATATTATTTTTGGGACTAACCTATTGACCGGAGGCCCAACCCAAATTGCTGTTTTTTTGCCTATTTCAGTGTTTCGCAGAAAAAGAATATCAAACGGAGTCCAAACGGAATGAAACCTTCGGAAACGTGATTTTCGGAACAAACGTGATCCAGAGGACTTGGAGCCTACGTAAAGCAATCAACGAGGAAGGCACGAGGCACGGGGCGCGCCTACCCCCCTGGGCGCGCCCTCCACCCTCGTGGGTCCCTCGTTGCTCCACCGACGTACTTCTTTCTCCTATATATACCTACGTACCCCCAGACCATCAGATACGGAGCCAAAAACCATATTTCCACCGCCGCAACCTTCTGTACCCGTGAGATCCCATCTTGGGGCCTTTTCCGGCGCTCCGTCGGAGGGGGCATTGATCACGGAGGGCTTCTACATCAACACCATAGCCTCTTCGATGATGTGTGAGTAGTTTACCTCAGACCTTCGGGTCCATAGTTATTAGCTAGATGGCTTCTTCTCTCTCTTTGGATATCAATACAAAGTTCTGCTCGATCTTCTTGGAGATCTATTTGATGTAATCTTCTTTTTGCGTTGTGTTTGTCGAGGTCCGATGAATTGTGAGTTTATGATCAAGATTATCGATGAACAATATTTGAATCTCCTCTGAATTATTTTATGTATGATTGGTTATCTTTGCAAGTCTCTTCGAATTATCAGTTTGGTTTGGCCTACTAGATTGATCTCTCTTGCAATGGGAGAAGTGCTTAGCTTTGGGTTCAATCTTGCAGTGCTCGATCCCAGCGACAGAAAGGGAAACGACACGTATTGTATTGTTGCCATCGAGGATAAAAAGATGGGGTTTATATCGTATTGCATGAGTTTATCCCTCGACATCATGTCATCTTACTTAAAGCATTACTCTGTTCTTATGAACTTAATACTCTAGATGCATGCTGGATAGCGGTCGATGTGTGGAGTAATAGTAGTAGATGCAGAATCGTTTCGGTCTACTTGTCACGGACGTGATGCCTATATACATGATCATACCTATATATTCTCATAACTATGCTCAATTCTATCAATTGCTCGGCAGTAATTCGTTTACCCACTGTAATACTTATGCTATCTTGAGAGAAGCCACTAGTGAAACCTATGGCCCCCGGGTCTATCTTCCATCATATTAATCTTCCAACACTTAGCTATTTCTATTGCCGTTTATTTTACTTTGCATCTTTATTTACTCTTTATCATAAAAACACCAAAAATATTATCTTATCATATCTATCAGATCTCACTCTCGTAAGTGATCGTGAAGGGATTGACAACCCCTTTATCGTGTTGGTTGCGAGGTTCTTATTTATTTGTGTAGGTGCG
Organism: Triticum aestivum; assembly: GCF_018294505.1. Taxonomy (NCBI): domain Eukaryota; kingdom Viridiplantae; phylum Streptophyta; class Magnoliopsida; order Poales; family Poaceae; genus Triticum; species Triticum aestivum. The sequence goes on from NC_057814.1 coordinate 113,846,838, forward strand.
TGGGACTCGCGCGTGGTCTCCTACTGGATTGATACCTTGGTTCTCAAAAACTGAGGAAAATACTTACGCTACTTTACTGCATCACCCTTTCCTCTTCAAGGGAAAACCAACGCAGTGCTCAAGAGATAGCACAATGTTGCCGGTGGAGCACACGCGGGAGGCGTCGATGCGGTTTGGCCACCGCCAGTCTTCGGCGTCCTCACCGGCAATGACGGTAACGATGGTGACGCCTAGGGCAGCGTGCTGGGTGGCTGGGAGGCACGTTTATTTAGTTTTTTTATGTTTTATTATTGTTGAAGTAGACTTTGACTCGCGGTTGACCGGCCATTTAATGTTTAATTCAGACACATGTTTTCAAAATTATTTTTTGTAAGTGGACGTGAAAAAAATGTGTCAGCCATGTTGGACGACGCGGCCGACTCAAAAAAGCGGATAATCCAGTCAAGAAAACCAGTTTTTCACCCGGAAAAAAAAACAGTTTTTCTTTCGCTTCTACTAATACGCTGCCACGTAAGTAATCATTGACTAGAAAAACAGTCTATTGCACAAGCCACTATACACGCTCGAGAGATACACAAAAGCCAGATCGACACTTCCTCTCTCTCGCGAGGTCCACCATTTGACCAAAGTCCACGATCAACTAGAGGGCTCCATTTCGTGGGAGCTTAGTAATTGTAGAGATTGTTACAAGAGAATACTGAGTATAGTTTGAACCACTCACCCATCTTCACACAAGGTAGCCAAGTTAAATAGCAAAGGACAAAAAACACATTTTAGTACTTTGACCTGCGGCTAGCATGATTAGGTGATTAGCTCCATTGGTTTCTGACATGACACCAACACGTCTTTATCGAAAAATATACCTACACGTCATCATGCATGCATCCAAGTACATTTTATTTACTTGACGTATATAAGTTCTAGTACATTGTATTGCTCTGTCTAACACGAAATATTAGAGCATCTACAGCGGGATTTGGCAAATCAGGCCCTCAAACGTCCGTGGACTCGCCTGGGCGCATCCTGAGGCGTTGTCCGGTCACATCTTAAATTTTTCTTCTCACAATTGGACACCTCAATTAGTATACCTTAAATCCATGCAAACTCATGCAACTACGTAAACGATCCATTACACACATCGTTCGGCTACTACATCAGGACATACGGACTATCAAAAATTGGCAAGTTTAACCTATATGCGAGAGGATCATCCATGGCTGCCCTTGCCCTTCCCGGGGCCCTTGCCATCCTTCTCGCGAAAGTAGCGGTCGAAAAAGTAGTAGGGATTGAGTCGGATATGTTCATCGTCCGAGCTGTCTAACCCATTATTGTCCTCCTTCTCCTCCTTGACGGGTAGCCCATCCATGGCACTGACCGCTCGATTCTGCTCTCAAGCCAATGCGCGCGTGCTCCTCTGCCGCCCCTTCTTTACAATGCGGACGCAGATGGCTTCCTCCTTTGCGGCGGCCCGCGTCGCCGCCTCCGCCGCCGCCATGTCGGCAGCGAGGCGGGCCTTAGACACCCTCATCCTCTCCTTCCCATGGTGGGCACACCGGTCCCGGCCGAACTCATACTCCGGCGGACCGGTAATGGGGAAAGGGAGATTGGAAAGCTCCCGGGAGGACCGCGTTGATCCAGGCCTGGAGGATCCGAGTACCCAATGCGCCGATGCAATGGACTTGCATCGGGAAAATCCTGCCGTCGGTCGGACGCATCCTCCCGGAGCGGCGGAGTGAAATGCGGACGGCCATTGCCTCCTTCAACCCGCACGGAACGACACCCCAGTCAACGGATCCGAACTGGTCGGAGTCAGATCCGCTACCCGTCATGCCGGAGAAGGCCAGACGAGAGCTTGGGTTGTGGAAGGGAGGGGAGTGGAGCGGAGTGAAGTGGTTAGGGTTTGGTCCGAAGAGCGGATGGAAATGAATATATGTGAGGTCGGGTTGGGCCGACGTGGCGGACGCGCCTGGGCCTCCCCATATCCACCCCATATTTGGATTAAATATGCCAGACGTTTGAGGCCGGTTTGAGGCGCCTGTCATAATCATTTTCTTTTTAACCGGTCAGTGACCAAGCCATCCGCTCGAGCATACGAGGGGGTTTGAGTGCCCGGCTGTGACGCTCTTAGAGCATCTACAGCCGGGCAACCTAAATCCGCCTCAAACGCCTGGGCTGCCCGAACCGGTCATTGACCGGTCACGAAATTTCGACCCAGAAGGACGCCTCAAACGGACCTCAAACGCCCAGGCTGACCGGCATCCCTCATACCCAGCCCAAATATGGGGCGGATATGGGGGCGCCCGAGCGTGCCCGGGCGCATCTGCCACGTCGGACCCGACCCATGCTGGCCCACCCGACCCAACATATATTCCTCCCCATCCGCTCGTCGGACCAAACCCTAGCCACTTCACTCCACTCCCCTCCGCCACCCAAGCTCCCGTACGGCGGTCTTCAACTGTCTCCGGCATGGCGGCTAGCGGATCCAAGTCCTTCACCTCCATATCTGTCGACCCCGAGCTCATCCCACGCGGCCCTGAGGAGGAGATGGATGTCCGGCTTGCGCTCCGCCACTCCCGAGAGGAGGTTCGTGCCCGACAGCGCTCGGACTCCTTCCGTCCGGAATCCATTGCGTCCGCCCAAATGGCACATGGATCCGGTGCTAGGTGTGTTGTCGCTGCCCCGCTAGAGGCGGTGCAGTCTATCTCGCGTCCGAACGCGGTGGGGGACCTGCAACATCTCCGTTGGCACGCTGAGCATCGAGACTCACCATGGGCCTCGTGAGACGAGAACATGGCACGGCGTGCCCGCCGTGCGAGGCAGCGGACGCATGAGGCGGCGGCGGCCCTCGTGGTGGCAAACGTTGGCGAGGCGGAGTCGCATTCTCCGGCGCCCCGTATGGTGCAGCAGTTCGAGCGCGGTAGTCGCGTCGTGGTGGACGTCGCCGGCTCGTTCCAGGACGGATCCATCATAGATCTGACGTCAATCGACACCGATCAGGTTTCGGGCTCTGGCGAGGAAGAGTATGGCTTGGGAGACGGCTATGACTTGAGTCCGGTGAGTCGGCTCGTGTCTCATGCCCTATTCTACCTTGCCGGCGACCGGACCAACATCCTGAAGGGCGTCGCCGGCCGCCAGACATGGGCACGGCGGAACCGGACAAGCGGACTGGACAAACTAGCTTAAAGCACACCACTAGTTCGCACCTTGAGTTAAGGTTCCCACCACATCCCTGTCAGCCGTTAGCACAGCGACGTCGTGGAATTCGATTTACAGCGTTTTCTGGATAAACTAGCTTAAAGCACACCACTTGCAGTGCGAGCGAAAGAGCTAGGCAACGGGGTGCAGATCCAACGTGCTTGATAACAATATCCTTTTTTTAAAGAATTGATAACAATAGGCTAATTAGCAGCCTTGACGTGGATCATTACTCGTGCTTGATAACTATAGGTTTAGTTAGCAGCCTTGAAGTAGCTGCTCAGTGTAATCAGGTGGCCAAACTAACGGTTTATATCCATCTGATGCATGAATAGCCACAACTCTCTTGGGCATGTGCATGCGACTTTTTCTTATCTTTTCAAGACTAATTCCTCTGTTTCTAAATATATGTCTTTATAGAGATTTAATTTGAATAACAACTACATATGAATGTATATAAACATATTTTAGAGTGTAGATTCATTCATTTTGCTCTGTATGTAGTTCGTATTGAAATATCTGGAAAGACTTATATTTAGAAACGGAGGAAGTATTATGCATGAAGAATGTCGGCTGCCTACTCCATATGCAGTCTATTATGGCAACTCTTCAGCACGCATACACATGACAATAATTTTGACAAACCATGGATATTCCCGGGTGCGGTGAAACTAATGTACAATTTCTACAACAATGAGTCAATTACGTGTATGGACCCATTAGCCGTTCATGGTTGGCTGAGCAAGCTCTTCAGTTCTTGAAATTCCGAAAGAATGAGCATGTTGCATTTCTAGGGAAGTGTGGGGATTGCTTCAATTTAGCATGGTCTCCGCACGCGCCCCTGATTGGATTTACATTTCTCAGGGGTAGTGTTCAGGTGACAATTTGGGACTGGATAGCAAGCGAAGAGATATTTTTGTGAGGCGGTCATGTATGTGCTTTGGAATATCTCAAAGGAGCCTAACCGTAGGGTCTTTTCAAAGCAAAAGAACAAAAACTCTTCATCCTCCACCCTAGCTTTAGGGATTATAACCCGAGAAGCACTTTTTTCCCCCAAAACATTTTGCTTTAGTGATAACTTTTTCTCGGATTTCTACATCATTGTCGGAAGAGAATAAATCCTTCTCGTATTCATCTACCTCCATGTTCAAAAGCCAACTAAATAGCAAAAAAGAAAGACTTTTAAGGTCGAGCTTGCAAAAACACCGATTTTCAATAATTCTAGAAAGAACCGCCGTTATTCAACAATGATTTTGCAGATACCACCGATCACCCTATAAGCGCTCATTAACACTCATTATGGCACGTGGGATGTGTCTACAAGTGATGACGTGGTATCAAATGTAAAAGTTATTTGCCTAGACTGTTAAGATAAGCTAAATGCCTAAACAAGCGGTCGCACCAATGCTCAGCTTGCTGGATTGGCGGCGGGTGAAGTGCCACATGTGGAAATGCTCGATTTTGAGAGTGGCTCGTGGATTCCTTTCCCCATTTGTTCATCAAATCTGCAACAAAATACCAAAACAAGGAGATTTACACATGATGTAATTAATTAATGATAAGTAGGCAACTTGAAGAGATATTTCTAAGATAAACCTCAAGAACATCAAGATTACACATTGGAAAAGATTAGTGTAAATACAATCATCACTTTTGGGGTCGATTGGTTTGTGTGAGGACTCAGGAGCTTGTTACTCTTGGAGGCCATTACCTCCTACACGGTTTAGTGGTGTTGACTCGACTATCTCTTCATGAAGCTTGTCAAGCAGGCTGAGTTCTGTTGTGATGTGGTTGTGTAGTTTGCCATCTCCGATGTGGAGGAGAAGCTATCCATAGTGGATTGATGGACAATTCCTCCAGAGGAGAATGACTCGATCGAGAGAGTCCGTCTTCGGGGCTCCTCGATGGAGAGTAGAATATCGGTGGATTTTGAAATCCAGGAAAAACATCGAATGCCTCTTATCTGCTTTTCGGTCCTGCGAGCGAGGATGCAATGAAATCAACAACAACAACCATCACATGAAACATTAGTGAAAAATACAAGAACAAGCAACCTGAGACAGAATATAACTAAGGGGACAAGGAGTGTACCATCATGTTTACGACCACGACTTCTAGAGCCCGCCGAACCGAGTCCATCTACACGTAACCCGGTAACAAACAACATGAATAATCGAAACAAATCCTTGATAAATAATGAACACGACATCATGGCTGCTCGTCGGGAGAAATCGTTCAAAGTAAAGCCAATCCAACCACCAACAACCAACCTGGTTGGAATTAGGACACCCATTGTATATACCGTCCAGAACACACCACAATTGAACGAAATGACCGCCCCCAAACTGATTCACTCACACACACACACACACACACACACACACACACACACACACACACACACACACACACACACACACACACACACACACACACACACACACACACACACACACGCACACACGCGCGCGCACACACACACACACACACACACACACACAACGTGGGACCACAGATCTGGGGAAGAAGGAAAAAGGGCGGCATTCAGACTTGTTGAGATCCGAGAACCAATTCCAGGCGAGTGGGCCAGCCCAAATAACTCGTCTCTCTCACAATGAAATGGCACGCTCACTCGCTTGCTCAGGAAAAAAAGCCTATGATGTTCCCTCGGCAGACAAAAAGTGAGAAACCATCTGCCCGAAAATTCTGGCTGCTTTTTCACATATCAAAGAAACATTAAAGTATTCAAAAAAATTGGCATTTCTAAAATGTTGATGGTCTTAAAAAAATGTTCATGTATTTTAAAATGTCCATAGATTCAAAAAATCTCATTAATAAAAGAAGCTTCAATAACCAAAAATAACCATTCATTTAAAAATCAAAAGGAAACTGGCAGGAAAATATAAATGAAAAGTAGATAAGATGACAAAAACAATAAATAAATAAAAACCCTAACAAAAACCGGAGAACGAATAATGGAATGGAAAAAAGAAAGAAACAGAAAAATAGAAACTCCAAAAAGAATATGAACCATAAAAGGTCCGCTAAACCAAAAGAAATTCGGAAGAACGTACGGGAAAATATTTTAGACAAGCATACGGGAAACAAATAAAAATTGGTTGGAACCCATAAAAAATTGATTGGAGTCCCCCTAGTGGGATGGCCATGACAGATATGTTTACCTTCAAGCCTACTATTCTTTGAAGAATTTTTTGAATAGTTCCTATAGGTTACTCACTACGAAGCGCTATAGAAAGGGCCAATTTGGCATTAGGTTACCGAGCATCCTGGATCAGTTTTACATATTTTCCTTCCGATTTTCTCCTTTTGTAATGTTTTCAGAAGTTTTATTTTATTTAATTACTTTCTTATTTTATTTTCATTTTATATTCAAGTTTATTTGGTTTTCCCATTTCCCGTTTTTCTTGTTTTTTATTTTTGTTCCTTGGTTTTCTCCGATTGTTATTTCATTAGTTTTATAACTATTAAATAAAAAAAAATATTAATATGTGATTAGCTTTTTTTAGTTACATGTTAATGCTTCATTATATATGTTAACTAGTTTTAATATATGATGAGAATTTTAAAATACACGGTGAATGTTTTTAAACACAGGATGAACATCCTGTAAAGATACACCGAACATTTGGTAAATACACGATGATTGTTTTCTAACTACATTTTATTATACAAATTTATTTTATCATATTATTTTTATTAACATATTTTTTGAATATTTGAAATCTTTTTTTCATGACAAAGGTATAACGTGCTGGAAGAAACATGGATGAAACAGAAAAAATAACGAAGAAAACCGCTAGAAAGGAGGAGATTTGGGAGGGGTGGTCGGTCACTTCTTGGACAAACCTAATTAGCAGCGCTTATGCGCGCGTACTCAACTACTCCCTCTGTCCCTAATATAAGAGCGTTTTGACACTAAAACTAGTGTCAAAACGCTCTTATATTACGGGACGGAGGGAGTATGTGACAAGCGAGCACGCAGCGCTCTGGATTTTCCAGGCTGCATAGATGCCGCAGTTCGTTCTTTAAAGTTACATGTTCACACTTTTTTATTTTCATGGCCTAATCTGAGTTGGCTTTCTTAGAGGGTCAGGCCTAGGCCCATAGACAAATGATACGAAGTTTCGTTTTGCCTGTTCCACACCCATATTTTGCACTACCTTTCCAAGAAAGAAAATGTGGCATGCCTACGTCTCGCTTACGGAGAATCTGTAACTCAGCCGCAGCGACGCCCTAAATAAGCTGGCCCATAATCCACAGATACACATACATTATTATTTTTGTTTTATATTTATATTTACATTTAAATTTTTTTATAAATATATATATATATTCCGAAAAACTTGATGTACTTAATTTATTATTAAATGATCACCACGAATTTGGAAGATGTGTAAAATAGTATAATTTGAAGAAAAAAAAGTTAATAGCGTTGTAGAATCCTGTTAGTAAAAACTGTTCACATATTTCAAAAAGGTGAACCCAACATTTTTTAAAAAAATTATACAATTAACAAAATGCATAATTATAAAAAATGTTCCATTCCAAATAAGTAAATAATTCTATCCATTCCATAATATTTTTAAACCATGAAAATAATTACGAAAAGGAAGGAGTACATTTCAAAAATGTTGACTTGTTTTGGAAATGTCTTTGTGACATTTTAAAATGTAAAGGAAAGTTTGAATAGTTTAAAAATATTATCCATGTTATTTAAAAAATGTTTCAGCTTGTATTTGAACTTTCCTAAAAATATATTCAAAAACATTTATTTGAAAAAATGCTAATCATGTATTTAGAAAAAATTAAACATATATAAAAATTATTTTAGAAGTATATCGATAAACTTACAATGTGTATGAAAAAAATTAGATTCAAAAGAAATATCTGAAATGATGTTGATCATATATTTGAAAAATATTAAACATGTATAAAAATTATTCCTGTTGTACACGAAAAATGCATAATGTGCGAATTGACTCCTTCGCGACCGGTAGCTGCAGCGCTCGATTCGAACCAGCGCGCAGGGCAAAACCAAAAGGATTTCTAGGCGGGGCCCACGACGTGTGACAACCAGCCAACAAGGGATTGTGCGCATCCACAAGAAACCACGATCGTGAAGGCCCACCCAAAATCAACACTAATCCCCCCCCCCCCCCCCCCCCCCCCCCCGATTTGCAGGAGGGCCCACCTTACTTAATCCCCTAATCCTCTAAGGAAACAACCACGTACTTTCTAAATTGGAGTTGTCGGAAACTGGGCGCTCCAACAAGCGCGCGCGAGTTAGCAATCCCCCATAATGTGTATAAAAAAGGTAGACATGTATTGAAAAAATGGAAGGGGACAAATTAAAATAATGAGAAAAAACCCGATCAAAACTTAAGAAAAGAAACAAAAAAAAAGAAAAAGCGCAAAAGAAAACGGAAAAGGACAATAAAAAACCAAAGAACCGAGAAAACGAAAACGAAAAACACACATAAAAAATTCGCGCAGAGCTAGCTATAGTACTGGACTAACCCAATAGCGTCGCCCAAGAGGCGAGGCGGAGCTACATCTTGCACTAAGTAAGATATAGTTACAACGCTCGCATACAGGGAGACCAATGGTCCCATCGCCTTACGATCGTTATAGCGGGCTGGCCCTAGAGCCATAACGTTACTTAGGTTCTTCATGCTGGTTTATTTTTTGAATCATTTGCTTTTTTTTCTCCGTTCATTCTTTTTATCCATTTTAAACTTATGTTTATGTACTCAATACTCCCTCCATCCCAATTTTTGTTCTTTGATTTGTCTAGTGACGGATGTATCTAGACAAATATAAGACAAATTGTTTGGAACGGAGGTAATATATTTTAATACATATACTGCCAAAATCTAATTTTTTTTATTGTTCACGGTTTATTTATAGAATGTTAACGCAAAGTAAAAACGTTGTCTTGGCAATTTTTACAAAGTGTTCATACTATTCGACAAAATGTTTGAGATATTAAAAAAATGTTCACGTTTTTCAAGAAAATGGTCATGATATTGACAAAAACAGTTATATTATGTAAAAAATGAAAATTGCGTAATTCATAAAGATCCTATGGTTCAAAAAAATTGTGACATTAAAAAATGTTTATGTAGTTCAAATATTTGTTCGTGAAATTTACAATAATATGTACACAATGTACAAAAATGTTTGCATAATGTGTGAAACTATCCAACATGTATTTGACTTGTATCAAAAGAAGTTCAGCATGTATTTGTGAAAATGTTCATCATGTATTTTAAAATAATGTTTAAGTTGTATCTGAGAAGTATTTCACATGTATTAAAAAATTCAACTTCTATTTGAAAAATCTTTAACAAGTGCTTACAAAAATGCAAACATGTATTTGGAAAAATGTTCATCATGTAATTTTTTTGCGGAGATGTTCATCATGTATTTGAAAAATATTCAGCGGGTACACAAAATATTCAACATGTATTTGGAAAATGTCCATCATGTATTACATAAAAATGATCAAGGTGTATATGAAAAGAAAATCGCTTGTAAAAATTTTCAATGTGTATTGAAAAATGTCCAAATATGTGTTTTAAAAAATTATCATGTATTTGTAAAATAGTCCATGTTTCTAAAAAAAGTTGAGCATTTATAAAACAAATGTACAGGGTATTAAAATTCGAAATGTGTTTGAAAAATAAATAAATAAATAATGGAAAACAAAACAGAAACAGAAAGTAAAATCGATGTATACCATACACAAGGAAAATAAAAAAAAACACGTGGAATCTTCCCAAGACCAATGGAAACCCAAAAGAAAAACCAGAAGAAAAGTGAGAGAAAACGAGACATTAAAAACCAAATGGAATCCGCTGAATAACAATTTGAAAAAACCACGTGGGAGTTTCTAAAACCGATACGTTCATAGAACATTCCCAAAACCGTGCTATTGGGCCGAGAAACCAAGGGAAATCTTTGAGGTGAGGCTAGCTTCCATCTTGCGGTAGGCGAGATGAAGCTGTTGCCAAGAAAATGGGGTTCTGCATAATTTTTGGGGCAAACAGTGATGGGTGAGCTTCAACAAGGATTGGGGAGAAAATGTGTGCCCGACAGCCCGAGGGATTGCTTAAGAATTCCACAGCAGATTTTTTTATATTTAGAATAAAAGGGCAACGCCCCTGTTCCATTCCAACTGAGGTTCGGCTCTGCGCATGTCCCGCCACAAGGAAGCCCGACGGGCAGGGGACGCCCATCCCATCCGCAGGATGATGTGGGCTGGACAGGACGTGAGATTTCAGCACTAGCTCTAGCAGTCCGGATGATGAATTTATGCAGCGGGGTCCATAACGAAGAAGAAACCATGTGTGGTTCATCAGATGCGTCGTCCCCCGCATTGACGCTTGCGTACAAAGTGCGGCGCAGCTCGTGCTCGTACGTACTCCTCGTCTAATCGTGCTGGCATGCATGAATCTATCTACTGGACCTGGCTACGCCGCTAGAGAGGCCCTGAACCGAGCCGGACTCCAAAACACTCTCAAGCTCTACTGAATGCCAACGGCAGTACTATTAACACAGATCACAGCAAATGGAGGGCCCCAGATGAGCTAGCTCGCGCGGTCCATCCAGGGCCCTCCCCCTCGTATGGCCCTGCCAACCCACTCACGTTCCAGAGAGCGCTAGCTTAGCTGCAGACTTGTCGGGGGCCCAGCCGCAGTTGCTCGAGGTGGCATGGTCAACAACGGTGTTGGTGGAATGGGTTTTCAGAGACCCCTCCACCTCCAGTGGCCGAGGGGATCGAATACGAGGAGATCTCCGGCCGCCGCCGCCGACAAGCCGGCAGGCACGAATCCGCTGCGGCTCGAAAGACACTTCTCTGTCTGTCAACGAATTCGGTTATCCGTCAGACCAACAGGACCCACGCGCTTCACACAAAAATCTAGGCATAGCCGGGTCTGGTTTCTTCGTCTCGCAGCGGTGCAGTTAGATCGACGAGCTGGCTTAATTAGCCGATCCCTTTGCGTGCGCGAGTGTCTCGCGTACGACAGTAACACGCTACTAGTTCGTCACACGTAATCGCGTATTGTACTCCAGTGCTTAGTGCATCCAAATTGGGCAAGTTTACTTAATCAGTTGCGCGGCTGTGGGTGGGTGGTCCCGTAGCTAGTTTGTAACACCGGTGACCCGCACGTGAAGCCTCGTCGGCAGGTACATAAAAAAAGGATAGAGGAAGTACGTACATAAAGTGCAGTACATACGGTCGTACACCATACGGGGCGTAGGTCACCTCCTACATCAACGGCCGGCAACACAGCAGGGCTAGGTACGTAGCTAGGTGACCAGTGGTGTACGTTGAGCATGTCGTGCCGCACAGCTAGCTGGACCGATCCTGGCTGGATTCGTGCGAGTAGACTAATCATGTATGCAATGCAACGGCACCTCTTGCAACTCGGCGTATATATATACACACACGCGAACGGCACATGGCGTTACTGGCGAGCCTTCCTGGCTCCTGCACATGCCTTGCCGGCCGCCTGCTCTGCATCCACTGGACCAGGGCTAGCCTATTGTCTAAACCATCAGGTCCAAATGCACGGCACATTCGTGGCTTCGTGCTTTGCCATGACACTCTCACAATTAACCAATGATTAACCCTCTGCACCGTATTGATGGAGCATCATCTCCCATCGACCAGCAGTGTCACAGCGATCGATCATGTGGTCGAAATCCACGGACGTACGCGGCGATCGGCCGTAAAGCCCAGCTATCTTTTGCATGGGTGCACGCGTACGAACAACCGATGCATGCATGCATCCTCGACAAGGCCCTTTTTGCTGTACGTGGATTCCACTACAGGTGATTTCGTGGTGTAGTTCATTAAGTAGCTATGGACGTCATCTCCTGTCGGTCAGTTCCTTCAACAGCAGAGATTAATTAATTAGTAGGACTGGCAATGCTATACTGCTACAGTGACCAGACCAGCATACAAAGTGCGCAATTTTGTGTTACGGTTACGGACAATCATGCATGTTCGTACCTAATACGTACGGCTGGGTTACGAGGCACCATAGATCCCGGAGCTGGTCCTCCATTACCCCTAGACCACTATGATTAATTGGAGTAAGATATGCTTACCTCTCTTGATCGATCTGTTCTCCAGCTAAGGAGCTTCAGTTTCTCACGTCGGGGTCCTTTATGGAGGCGTCGGCTTGGGGTAGGGTTGGGAATGGAGTGCTGCAATGTGTGGGTTGGTGGCGGCTGCGGTGCATTGCGTCCTCGGATGCCCGGCGGCGGTGGAAGCAGGGGGTGTGAGTCTTGTTAACCTTCAGTGGCGGCTGCACTACTGCGTTCGTGCTTGCCGGTCGTTGAGCAGCATCCTTGTGCTGGATATAGGGGAGATAGTGGTCTCCCCCTCCGGCAATGGCGCCACTGGATTGTGGCAGAGCCAATGGTTTCATCCCAGTGGTGGACCTAGCCAACTGGCCAGGGTGGGCCAGTAGTGTACTGTCATATACACTTATTTTTTTTTCTTTTATTTTTTAGCTTTTCTCCAATGGCCACCCTCTACCTCCGCCACTGTTTCAGCCTACAAGGCTCGATCCCAAGGGCGGAGCTACAGGGTGGCCAGCAGCGGCGAATCCAGAAAGAAAATGGAGGGAGGGCTCAAAAGTTAATGACGAGTAAATCAAACACCTTTAAGAAGAAAACATCAATTTTCTCCTAATCCCTTTGTGCAAATAAGCTCAAACTTTACCAGATTGCTACTGGTCATATGTACTATTTACTAGAGTTTGTTTTTAGATTTTTTTAAAACAATGAACTTTTGAACCAAAATTAGGATCTGAGCAAAATAGCTGTAATCTCCTAATCATATTGTCAAAATAAGCTTACAATTTCCCAGATTACTACTGTAAGCATGTAGTATTTACTGGAATATTTTTGATTTTTTTAAATGACAATTTATGAACCAAAATATGGACATTTTGTCAAAATAGCTATTATATGCACTACAGGAATCAGGAACTTTGCCGTCTGCCATGGCTGACGGCAAAGGCATGCCTGGCGGACGGCAAAGGCCTTTGCCGTCAGCCAGCAGACGGCACCACATCCGGCTGAACAAACTACGGCAAAGGGCACTTTGCCGTCTGCTGGCAGACGGCAAAGATGCAAAGGTCTTTGCCGTCTGCCAGCAGACGGCAAAGGGCCTGGACGGCACATGTGGCAGCTTAGGTCCGTTAAGGGGTTAACGGCGTGCTTTGCCGTCTGCTGGCAGACGGCAAAGACCTTTGCATCGTTGTCGTCTGCCAGCAGACGACAAAGTGCCCAAATAGGCCAGCCCAGATTCCCCCTCAACCCCCAGGTAGCTGCCACACGGCATGCTATGCCGTCTGCTGGCAGACGGGAAAGATGCAAAGGTCTGACAGGTAGCTGCCACGTGGCAGCTTTGCCGTCTGCCAGCTGATGGCAAAGCTCTTTGCCGTCTGCCAGCTGACGGCAAAGAGCCTGTATAGCCCCTGTTTTTTCTGTTTTTTCTTAAATTCAATCAATCTCACAGAATTTCACAGATATATATACACATTTGAAAATACTTTCAACAAGTATACCAACACATATACATACCAAATCATGTCCCTGCCATATGGATATGATCATCCAACACATATACATACCAAATCAAACGTCCATATGCAACATATATAGCTAGTCAACATATCCAACAACAAGCATACAATGGTTTCATTCATACTTACATATATAGGTAGCAAGTTTCACATTGTTCATCCTACAAAATCAAAACAAAAAGGAAGCACAAGGAGAAGAGTAGACTCCATCAACGCAAGCTTCCTCATCTAAAGCAAATCCGCAAATTGGGAAAGAAAAAAGTTAGAAGAAGAAGAAGACTAGCTAGAAGAAGAAGAAGAAGAAGAAGAAGAAGAATTTTTCTTCTCTTTCTTTTTCTCCTCTCCTCTTCTTTATCTTCTTCTTCTTCTAACTAAGGTAGGTAAAAATGCCATTTTTTAGCTAAGCTAGGTAAAAATGCTAAGTGTAGGTCATTTTAGAGCTAAGCTAGGTAAATAGGTCATTTTGGAGCTTAGTAAGGTTATTATGTCATTTTCAAGGAAAATAAGCTAAGTCTATGTCATTTTGGAGGTAACCAAGATTATCATGCCTTTTTGATATAAGTATGCCAAGTATGTCATAAATGAACTGAAGAAGTTAAAGGTCATTTTTGAGCTAACCTAGGTACTTATGCCATTTCTGAGCTAACTAAGCGTATTTATTCATTTTGGAGGACAAAATGGCAAGTGTAGGTCATTTAGAGCTATCCTAGTTAAAATCGGTCATTTTGGAGGTAGGTAAGGTTATTTTGTCATTTTGGAGGAAAATAAACTAATGATATGACAGTTTGGAGCTAAATCAAGGTTATTATGCCATTTTTTACCTAAGTATGCTAAGTATGTCATAAATGAACTAAAGAAGCTAAGTATAGGTCATTTTTGAGCTAACCTCGGTAGTTATGCCATTTTGAGCTAACTAAGCATATTTATTCATTTTGGAGGACAAAATGGTAAGTGTAGGTCATTTTAGAGCCATCCTAGTTAAAATCGGTCATTTTGGAGCTAGGTAAGGTTATTTTGTCATTTTGGAGGAAAATAAACTAACTATATGACAGTTTGGAGCTAAACCAAGGTTATTATGCCATTTTTTTTACCTAAGTAAGCTAATTATGTCATAAATGAACTAGCTAAGCTAAGTATAGATCATTATTGAGCTATCCTAGGTAGTTATGCCATTTTTTAGCTAACTAAGCATATCAAGTCATTTTGGAGGAAAAAATGCTAAGTATAGGTCATTTTATAGCTATCCTAGGTAAAATATGTCATTTTGGAGCTAAGTAAGGTTATTATGTCATTTTCGAGGAAAATAAGCTAAGTATAGGTCATTTTGGAGCTAAATAGGTAATTTCTTAAGCTAAGTATGCATTTGTTAAGCAAAACACGTGGGAAAACTTACCATCATCACGGAGGTGAAGGACCGGTCGGGGTTGTGCCAGTGCCAGACGGAGAAGGATCGATCGATGCTTGTCGGGAGGCACACTGCACCAAAGATCATTTGCAATGTCTCGTTAGCATGATGCAACTCAAATGTGAATACTAGTAACTAATGACCATTCAAATGAAACTCATCGTGGGCGCTATACCAAT
Source organism: Triticum aestivum (assembly GCF_018294505.1). Taxonomy (NCBI): domain Eukaryota; kingdom Viridiplantae; phylum Streptophyta; class Magnoliopsida; order Poales; family Poaceae; genus Triticum; species Triticum aestivum. Next base: position 113,862,242 of record NC_057814.1, read on the forward strand.
CTGGGGCATCGGCGGAGGGGTCTGACTGTTGGCCTGGCACACGGTCTGCACATTTTGTTTTCATGAGTCAGTCATATTAGTTAGTAATGAAACGAACATTATGTGCATGATTTGGCTAATATGCAGGAGAAACTTACCACGAGGAGCTCGTATAGGGCCCAGTGTGATGCGTCGTTCTGGTTCCTCTCCTCCTTCAACAACCTAGCCGTCCTCTCCTCCATGTCCCTCTCCCTCTCCGCCGCCTGCCTGTTTGCCTCCGCCGGAAGCTCCTGGGCCCTAGCCTCGATGGCGAGCTCCATTGGCCCTGGACGAGGCCTTATCTCAGGATCGGAGCTCGTCTGGCGCTTCTTGATCTCCGGGAGAGTTCTAGGACAATGTATCGGTCCATCCCCAATGGCTACCGAGCCATGGTACCTCCCGCTACCAGATAACATCATGATCTCTGGATCAAAAGGGCTCTGGCTCAGGTTGAAGTCCTCCCCTTTCCTCGTCTTCCCAACTTCTATGTACCTCACGAGCTTGTTGTGGGAGGAGATGTTGGTGAAGCTCTCTAGATGATCGAGGTCATCCTCAGAGAATGCCGTGGCCTTCTTGTACGGGGCAGTATGGGCCATGGCATAGTGGTCGAACATCGGTGGCACCTCCTTCTTGTTGTGTCGCGCCTAAAAGAGAGGAACAAAATATTAGTTAAGGGCTCAAGCTAGCATGAAGAATGAAATTGCATGAATCCTGAAGCAAACCACATACCCAGTGATCCCCGTACTCAAACAGGTTGCACTACGTAAAAAGACACATCCATGACATTTTGGGTCGAACAAAATTTTTTTTGTCATACTTATGACACTTCTATGACAATAATTGTGACAAAACCCGGTATCATCAGAGATGTGGTGGGGTCCTACTTCTATGACAAAAAATCATGACAGAAAATGGGCTTTTCATCCTGGGTGGGCCGAAGACGCAGCTGCATGACATTCTTTGGGCCTTCCGTGATGGAAAAAACCGTGGTAGAAGCGAGGGCGAGGAAAATATCGGGGAGTTCCCGGTTACGGTGGGTGGTTGGGACCGAGCGATGCACGGAGGTTTGCGCGTTTCTCTCGTACACGTACGCGCGTGGGTGCGAGGCGTTGGGCTCTAACTGAAACTGAGTGAGGCGTTCGCTTACTGAACCCGAGCGATTGCACTAGCTACATTACTGAACCCGAGCGATCGATCCCTGGCTGTTAACTGAACCCGAGCGATTCCTTCACTACTGCTGCTAACTGAAGCCGATCGATGCTACCTCTGGATGAACAGTGAGCATTGTTGAGGGGGTTTGGATGAACAGTTACCGGTGGGGGGTTGGATGAACAGGACCCCGTGGTAGTAGAGGCCGTTGTTGCTGGATGAACCGTACTCCGATCGGTCGAGCCGGTGGATGAACAGGACCCCGTGGAGGGCTGGATGAACAGGACCCCGTGGAGGGCTGGTTGAACAGTAGCCGGTGGAGGGTTGGTTGAACAGTAGCCGGTGGAGGGCTGGATGGACAGTAGCCCGTGGAGGGGTGGTTGAATAGGACCCCACACTACAAAAAAATACACTTCCGTGATGATACGTGTTTGTCACAGTAGGTCGCGTTTTTTGTCATGCATGTACATCCATGACAAATTTATGACAGAATCAAGATAGTCATACCTGTGCTGTCGTAGAAGTGTTCCATGACATTACCAAAATTATCATCACGGAAGTGTCCACTTCGATGAAGATAAATCGCGCGTCACAGAAGTGCTTTCGTCAAGGGTGACCTACACGTGGCATCCACCGTAACGGAACGCCGTTAAGCTATCGGGTCGGGTTTTGGATCCGATAACCCGTTAACAGCCCCGACCAATGGGGATTTTCCACGTGTAAAATCATCATTGGCTGGAGGAAACACGTGTCGGCTCATCGCTGGGACAGATGTCATCCACTCATTGGACAGAAGGCGCCTATGATACGTCGACACGTGGCACGGCCCAACAGAGGCCCATTCCTGTGAAAAGGCCGGCCCGTTTGACTTGGTCAAAAGGTGGCGGGCCGGCCCATGGAAAGCCTGTTAACGGCCTGTTCGCATATAGCCCATTTACAGCCCGCTAACCCAAGGCCCGTTACGCCCTATTCGAATTAGGCCCAGTAGCGTCATCTGGGCCATCCAATATGATTCCAGCCCGTTTTCACTTCTGGCCCATGTATGGCCCATGACGTCTTTCGGCCCATATGAGGCCCTATGTAACTCTTGGCCTATTAACGGCCCGTGGTGAAACTGGCCCGTAATGAACAGTGTATCACTTTACACCCATTAACGGCCCGTGGTGAAACTGGCCCGTAAAGAACAGTGTATCACTTTATACCCATTAACGGCCCGTTATTCCGTTGGGCCGTTTCCAGCCCATGTTATCTTTCGGCCTTCTCAGAGCCCATTTATTCTTGGGCTATTTTCCAGCATTCGTTTACTTACGGCCCGTTACTGTCATTTTCTGCTTGTGGGCCAAATTCAGCCCGTGGTTACAGTCGGCCCGTTTGTGGTCCGTTAATACGTTGGGCCGTTTTCATAGCGTCATCAAATACGGCCTATTAACGATGGCCCGTTATGGTCGGCCCATGAACGGACGATTCCAACTCTAGCCCGTTTACGGCCAGAATGCGGTCTGTTTGGCCCATGTTTGGCCAATCGATCATACGGCCCGTATAAGGCCCATTGATGATACGGCCCGTAGAAGGCCCATTGTTTCTACGGCCCGTAGAAGGCCCACTGTTTCTACGGCCCGTAGAAGGCCCACTGTTTCTACGGCCCGTAGAAGGCCCACTGTTTCTACGGCCCGTAGAAGGCCCACTGTTTCTACGGCCCGTAGGAGGCCCAGTGTCACTACAGTAAATATTAGCCCATGGTTATTGTGGCCTAGTTTTAAAAAATAGGTTATTGCAGCCACTAGCAAACCGCAGAAAAAGAACTGCACTGACTACAAGCAAACAAATAAACAAGACAACAAGGAAATAAATAAGCAAGCAACTTACACTAGGCTATCACGGCTATTACACATATTACATCCACTGGGCATCAAAGTTCGCCACCAGTGCAAATATAGGGAACACAGCAGCATATAAACGCCGCAGCAAAACAAGTCCAGAACTGAAACCACTTCAGAAGAGCTCAAGAAACAATATCCTGGGTACCCATAATGCTGGCAAGATGCTTAGCAAGCTTATTAACTTTCTCTTGTTTGGCGCTTAAGTCCTCCAGCGCTTGCTGTTGCACCAGAAAGTATGCATCTGAATTCTGCAGGGACTTCCTCAGTCCTTCGGCTTCCTGTCGCATAACATCTGATCGATGTCTTTCAACTTGAAGTTGAGACTCAAGAAGCCGAACTGATTCAGGCAACGAGTTCGAAGAGCTGGTGCCAGCAGTGGTAGCCAGTAACTCGAACACTACATCAAGACAGGACTTTGGGGTTGTCTCAGTGTCTTCAATATAGTTTTTATCAGCTTTCTTGGAGACCAACAGGGATGTCTCACTATCTTGAACCTTATCTGCATTACTTCCTTTACCATTGCATAACAGGGTACTCTTCTCCAATATTTTATCCGCGTTCTAAAAGAGAAACAAACAAACACATCTCAGGTTTACAATGTAGTATATGAAACTCATTTTGGTAAACCAGTTCAGTAGTAAGGTGGACAGGATAACAGCATGAAACAAACATATATCTATGTAGTATGGTCACTGTATGGTCTATATCATTCTAGTTTATGTTGCCAAATCAAGATAGATACAGTTCGAATCATATCTATTTAAGACAAAGCAGCATAGACAGAATATAAGTGTGGGAAACTACACAGCAATAACAACACTTGTAATGTGCATGGCATGAGAACATAACTGTTTATTCAATTGAAACTGAAATCAACATAGAGCAAGTTACAACAGCAAACAGCCAAACACGTTGAAGAAACAGGTTTAAAACATACCTGTTGCGCCATTGGAGTTTCAATTGCATCCTTCAAATTTGAAATTAGTTGGTATCAGTAAATACAGTGATGCAAGAGCAAAGTAGTATGAACCATAGCTACGGAACCTGACCTGAGAACAATTCTTCTTCTGCTTTAAGCGTTGACTTCGGGTTCGGAGTGGTGGTCCTCGTGATTTGGGCACTGCAGTTGCCTTACTAACTGCTCGTGTTTGGGTGCTCTGTGGTGGAGACGGTGCTGTGTCAACGGGAACTGGGTGTCTATCTGCTGGGGTTGGGGTTAGAAGGGGTGTAGCTGGTTCTCTGTCCAACTGGGTAGGGGTACAATCTGCATGAGTGTGGGTTATGTGTGGTGGGGCTGGTTCTTGGGCAAGTACAACCGTGGTTCTATCTGCATCGACAGGTAGCACGATCTTTTCTGAAGACCGTGTTTTTACTCCCACAGATACTGCCATCACTCCCTCCAATTGAAATGGCTGATAAACAAGAAAAGTAATTGAATGTACAGACATTGTAAGATAGACAGGTGCAATGGATAGTAGGGAAGAAAACAGGGCATGAAATAATTCACATTTATGTTGTCTAAGCAAACAGAATAGCAGGACATAATTTCACATATATGATGGCTAATTAAACAGGATAGCATGACACAATTTCACATGTATGATGGCTAACTAAACAGGATAGAATGACATACTTCAAAATATGATGACTATGTAAACAGGATGACATGATATAACTATACGATGTGTCTATTAAAGTGGTTGGCATGCCATAAATCACAAACATGCCGTCGATGGAAACATGATGGCATGATATAATTCACGGATAGAATGACATAATTTAAAATATGATGACTATGTAAACAGGATGAGATGATATAACTATATTATGTCTTTAGAAAATGGGTTGGCATGCCATAATTCAGATACATGCTGTCTATGTAAACATCATGGCATGACATAATTCAAATATATGATTTATATACTAAGGAAGTGAGCAGAGGGCAATCGCATATATGATGTGTCAACTAAGGAGATGGCATTCAATATTGTGTATATGATGTAAAAACTAAGCATTGCAATACAACATATGCATTATATGAGTAATATAACCCTGCCAAGTTTGAGCATACACCTCAGGGGGATAATAGGACTGGTCATCTGCCTCTGAATCCTCCTCTGAAGAGCTATCTGTAACCAGCAAGATATCTGCTTCAGCAGGTAGCATTGTCTGCTCTGAAGACCTTGTTTTCACTCCAGATTTCTCCATCACCAATTCAAATGGCTGATGCACAGGAAGAGCAGTTGAATATACAAACATTGTCGACAAAAGCAATGAGAAATACAAAAAAAGGACGGCATGATATAATTCACATATATGACGCTTGCCTAAACAGCATGGCATTGCATAATTCACATACATAATGCCTTGCAACAAGATAACATTGCATAATTCACATATATAATGTCTTGCAACAAGATGGCATTGCATAATTCACATATATGGTAATTAGACACTAAACAGGTGGCATTCACACAAAGCATGTCTAAACTAAGCAAATGACATAGCAATGCAAGATACCATACGCACGATATGAGCAACATAACCCTGCCAAGTTAGGGCATGCACCTCGGGGGGGGGGAATATGACTGGTCATCTGTCTCTGAATCCTCCTCTGAGGAGCTATCGGTAACCAGCAAGACATGCGCTTCGTCAGATAGCATTGTCTGCTCTGAAGACCTTGTTTCCACTCCAGATTTTTCCATGACCGTGCCGAATGGCTGATGCACAGGAAGAGTAATTGAATGTACTAAAATTGTTGACAAATTTAACACGTAATAAAAAAATGATGGCATGATATAATTCACATATAAGATGACTGGCTAACCAGGGTGGCATTGCAAAATTCACATATATGATGCCTGGCTAGACAAGATGGCATTGCATGATTCACATATACGATAAAGAAACTAAACAGATGGCATTGACACAAAGCATGTCTAAACTAAGCAGATGACATCTTTAATGTATACAGTAAGCAATGCAAGGCACCATATGCATGATATTACCAACATCAGCATGCCAAGTTAGAGCGAAGACCTCATGGGGTAAATAGGAGTGGTCTTCTCCTTCTGAATCCCCCTCAGAACAGTTATCTTCCTCTTGATTACGATCCGAAATGGGTGGAGGGGGGCTGCCTTTGCGCCCACCATGGAACGACGTCTGCATGAAATTTTATTGCCACGCAAGGCTCGTCTCTTTTGCTCTACATGATCAGTTCCATTGTGTACAATAACTGGCATGCATAGGAATAAAACATAGTGAGATTATGTAAGGAGTGCATGCACAAATCCAGAGTGATGGTAGCAAACTGTGGATAGACCCAAAACCAATGATAGCAGGCAGATAATAGCTTTAGTTAAAAAATACAGATAATGGCTCCTTTAATGTTTGTTTGCACCCAACATGAAACTCATAGTAGACACCGGAGATTAACCAGATAGTAGACAGATAGTACTGATTGCTGCCCCAATATGTACCCCACAACCATTTAAAAACTCAAGTTTCAGCATTAGTTTGGACCTGACTCGGAGTCTAATAGGTGAACACGACGATAATGTAGCATGTCATCATATTAAGCGACGCATAACGTAAGCAGACACGGAAGAGTGCGACCTCTCTTGCGGACCCGTGTAGTCCTCAAGGTCATCTGCTCAGTTGATGATGGTAATGCAGTTGCCGTGGCTGCCGGCGGCGGGGAAGAAGATCTGAGGCGGCGAAAGACAGTCTGGAGAGCGGATCCCTGCTGTGGTGAACCCTTCCGTCGTTGGAGCAGCTGAGCTGGGGTGGAACACAGCGCCGCAGGAGCAGGACAAACCACACAAGGTTTTCTTTGACACATATCTGTAACAGAAGTAATTGAGTAAGGGCTTGTTTGAATTTGAGGATTCTAACAATGCAGGGATAGGAAATAGACAGGAATAGGATAGGAATGCACGTGCAAAACAGAGAATTTAAAAACACAGGATTTCTGCCAATCTGGGTGTTTGATTCACAACAATTGGAAGATCACAGGATGCAAAAAAGCATGGTGAGATTAAGTCAAACCACAAGAAAATGTACGGTTATAATGCTATTATGCTACTATCTCTTAGTCTTGTGCTTGATGAATAGGAATATGAAAAGGAGGAGAAGTGGAAATTAGAATTCCTACGGTTTTTCTTTCAAGGAGACACTAAAGGAACAAATCCTACAGTTTTCCTTTGCTCCATTCCTTTGCACCAAATTCATGAAAAGTAGTACCATAGGAAACTTTCCAATTCCGATGTTTTTCATTCACTTTTCCTTTCAAGCACTGGCGATTCTAGTAGGCAGGCTTGAGCAAGGAAAATCCTACACTAAAAAAATGTTTTTGTGCTACTTCTATTACTTTGGACCCAGGCCACTGCCATACTAGCTCAACTCCCAGGCCCATCGACAAATGCACAGCTCAAACGCGCAGAGATAAATAATGATGGCGTTCAAGAGAGTCCATCACGGATAGCTAAGTTGCCTGGTACCTCACTGCTTGTCATATAGTAGGATAAAATAATCGTATTTCCCGTTACTACGAGTGCTCAGTGGACAATATATATAACATGTAGAGTAAAAAAGAGATGCAACAAGTGTACAACCTCTTTGGCGAAGCCATGTCGATCTCAGCGTGATTGGGTTGGCCGGTGAGGATGCTCCGGCTGACTTGGCTGTCGGAGGAGGGGAAGAAGATCTTAGGCGTCTGGAGATGGAGCCCGAGGTACTGCTCCGCTGTGATGGAGGGTTTCGTCGTTGGAGCAGCTCCGGTGAGTTGTACGACGCCGAGGCTGAAGCAGGACAAGAGAGACAACGAACAACGTTAACCTGAGTGGAATTCTAATAGCATCTCCAATACATGACGTAAAATACATAACCACAAAGTGCTAGATGTAAAATACATCAGCCGCTCATCTCTGAACTTAACTGTCGAAACTGAATTTAACTGTCGAAACTGAACTTAACTGTCGAAACTGAACTTAACTGTCGAAACTGAATTTTGCTGTCGAAACTGAATTTTGCTGTCGAAACTGAACGCACTAGCAAGGTGAGGCTACACGTCGGTCGACTGACTTTTTCATCTCTGGTCAGTCGATTTTGCAGCCGTTGGATACGAAATCAAGGGCCTGCGGTTCATCTTCAACCTCCACCCCCTGAGCCGCCAGCCACCACCGGCCAAACAGCAGCCCCCGCCGCCCGCGGCCGGCGGTGCGCCGCCCCGCCCGCCCCGAAAACACTCCCCACCGCCGGTCCGCCGCCGCCCCGGCCATCCCTCTAGGCCCCCCCCGTGCCGAGCTTTTTCTCCGGCGATCCCCACGCCACCGCCCCGCCAACGCCCCGCCCCGGCGACCACCGCCCCCATCCTGAACCCTAAGATAGATAGTGGGGTACCTCTCCGGCGAGCCCCCCTCCCCGCTGCGGCTGGTTCTTCCTTCACCCCGGCGAGCCCCCCCACCCCCTGAAAATCGACTGACCCAAAAGTCGATTCAGTCGACTGAAGTGTAGCTAAATCGGAGCAGCATCGCAAGCAAGAGCAAGAGCGAGAGCAGCAGCGCGAGCAAGAGCAATAGCAAGAGCAGACCAGGCAGGGGACCGAGAGCAAGAGCAGAGCAGCAGCGCGAGCGAGAGCTAAAGCAGCAGCAGCTCCTACTGATGTGGACGTCGCCGCCGAGGGAGCGACGCCGTGGAGGAAGTGGCCGGCGACGCCGCCGTGGATGGAGCCGCGCCGTGTCGGCTCGGGACCGAGCGCCGGCAGCACCGTGAGATCGAATCAAGAAGAAAATGCGGCGATTAGTGTACAACCTCTTTGGTGGCGCCGATTAGGCCGCAGCTTCATCCGAGGAAACGGTGATGATGATGCTCTTCCGGTGGTGCAGGTGAAGACGGCGGTGTGGGAATGGAGGTGGCGCGAAAGACGAGGGGAACGTCGGGGCAGCTCCTTGGAGGTGGAGGACGGGGTGGCTGAACCGGCGGGACGATGAGATCGACGACGGATCCTCATCCGGTACGGTGGATGAGGGACGTCGAGGTGTTGCTGTGGACGACGTCGTCGGGGAAGAGGCTCCGGCTGGGTGGCGGACGGAGCAGGGTGTGGGGTTTCGTCGCGGGTTTTCGCGGCCTCGGTGTACGAATGGGTGGGCGGATGGGATGGCAGTGGGGAACCATGGCTTAGAGACGCGCTTGTCCGAAATGTGGGGTAAGTTACGAAAGTACCCCCACCGATTTGAGGCGGTTCTTTCGGTTCAGGGGTACCACGGGCATTTCGCGTGTCGGGATTTCACAGGAGGTGGGAGTTTTCGCGCGCGTTGTAATTTCGGAATAGCAAGGCGCGGGTTGAGATGGAGGGAGTTGTCGGAGCACAACGAGACAAAGATATATCTTAAATATTTCGGGCTAACAAGGCGCGGGTTGAAGAGGCGGGAGTTTCGCAGCACGATAGACAGAGACGCTAGCTTGAATTTTCGGCATAACAAGGCGCGGCTTGAAATTTCGGAAGAACAAGCTTAACGTGTACCCAAAAAAAGACAATTTGCACCTCAACACGCACAACACACACACAAACACCATTTAGACTAGAGTAAGGTACACGTGCATTGCACGCATGAGATTTGGCAACCAAATTATGAATAAATACCACATTATAGCATGCAAGCTTTGAGTCATATATGCATGATGTAGATGTTCGTTTAATTCTTATAGTTCATTTCATTCAAAATCATCTAGTTTTTATAAGAAAGCTAATCTATTTTAAGATTCATGGAATTGTGCGTCGTAAGACATAAAGTAAAAACAAATAATGGCAAATCATGTAGAAAAACATTTGGGCAATTCTGATACGGAAGATTCTAGAACAAATAAGAAGTGCTTGTGTTTTGATGTTTGTGCATTATGCTTAAGTTCAACCATGGAGTCTTCTAGATTATACATGTGGCGAAATCTGGTGGAATCTAGATGATATCCAACGGCCAGTAGTGCTCAAATTTGCCATCTTTGGACCATCGGATTCGCCTCATCCAACGACCATCTTTCAAAGTTAAAGTTACCCGCACACAATATAAAAAATATAAATATAATATATATATATAGGGGTATAGATATAGATATGTGATGCGAAAGCCGCCCATCATCTCCAATTAGAATAGTGTGTCCATGCACGGATGCGACGTGGCCAAATGATGTCTGCCATCGGTATCTCAAATTCAAATCAGTCTGACCTTGTTCAATGTGTATACATTACAACATGCTCGTTTCCAAACCACACCGCGCAGATCTCCGTTATATTCATGCATGCATGGGTTTCAAACATCAGGATCTCTTATTCAAATATTTGAATTCAACTTTACATTGATTATGACCTCACCTATTCTTTTACACCCACACAGTAGTCTTCTCTTTATAATTGTACCACTAACTTTCTCTCGTGCATGCATGCACACACACTACCAGTCGGCATTATCCATCGCACGCATACAATCTTTTTCTTCAGGTCGGTCTCCCATGAAGGCACACACCCACACACATCCCCCTCTCCATCATATCGGGCATTCTTTATCTCTCACGCGTGCATGCGCAACGATCGATGTTCCTCTATGTATGTGTGTATATAGCTAGGTCTTTCATAGTTTTCCACACAAACCGATCAATCGATATATCCAGTGAGGTCTCACCCTCTTTCCCACGTCCACATCGATCAATCTATACCTCTCTATATAGGATTAACATATATAGCTAATACACCCACATTAATTATATATCCAACGTCCCCCTCTCATCATCCATGCCTTCCGCTTCATCTCTCAGACGCGTGCACAATGGCGAAGACAGGGGGCAGTAAGGGCCCTGCCCCCTCCCCCCTAACATCACTATATATCGAGGCTAATATGAATGTGATCATTAGACAATTGCTGCTAAAAATGGTTTAAGTTCATGAATTGACCCTCCTCGTAAAGGATTAGCAATGCTTGGCCCCCTAGCTCATTTATTTTTCATGGCTCCGCCACTGCGCGCAACAGCGCACGTGTTCGCCCCCTCTCTCTAAATATCGATCTCGCACTTGTGCATTCCTTCATAGTCTCCCTCCACTCGGCCCCTCGCACCATCTTCTAGCCCCCCACCGGATTTTGCCACATGTACAATCTAGCAGACTCCATGGTTGAACTTAAGCATAATGCACAAACCTCAAAACAACAGTGGTTCTCTTTTGTTCTAGAATCTTCCGTATCATAACTGCCCAAACTTTTTTTCTAGTTGAATTGCCATTATTTGTTTTTACTTTATGCTTTACAACGCACAATTCCATGAATCATAAAATAGATTAAGGGCTTCTTTGATTCAAAGGATTCTCAAAGGAATTTTGGAGGATTCTAATCATTAGGAATTTTTCCTATCTTGGTTGTTTGATTCGTAGGATTGTAAACCATAGGAATTTTTCCATATGATTCATTTGCACTAGATTTCATAGGAAACATCCCATCCACTCAAACCTCTTTGAAAGAATTCTGCGTTTTTTCTATGCACAATCAAACACTCGTACAATCCTGTAGGATTCAAGACGACATTCCACTATAATCCCATGTTTTTCCTATTCCCGCGTTCTTAGCTTTTTTATAAAAACTAATTGATTTTGAATGAGATGAACTATAAGAATTAAACGAAGGGCTACATCAGGCATATATGACTCAGAGCTTACATGCTATAGTGTGGTATTTATTCATAATTTGGTTGCAAAATCTGATGCGTGCAATGCACGTGTACCTTACTAGTACTTCGAGTATGTGCAAAACACGTAAATTAGAATACCAATGGCACGCTACACAGTGTCTCTCTTACAGTTCATGAAGCCACGTGGCACATGTGGAGGCGTTGTCGCGACCTCCTTGCGTGGATTGATCACAGTGACGTGCTGCTGGTTCCAGAAGAATGTACTCGTCCTCCCTGAGCCATACTGGCGGTACATGCACGAAGCGAAGATGTGCACGCACGCCACGCACGCACTCATTCCCTCGCACGCACACGCGGGTACACGGGCGGACGCAATTTTGTACCAAGATCCACCCCATGTGATAATTTGACGCGTGTAAAGTCGTTCACTTCATTGATGGTCAATTAATACAGCGCATGCAAATTGAGTGGACGTGAGGGCGGAAGAAAGACATTATTACTCCACTGCGCGCATGCGAGTAGTTAAATCGTGGGTTGCTAGTAGTACTTCCATTGGTCTCCTTCGTATTTTGTGCCAATTTTTGACAGTAACATAATATTTACGCATTTGAGCAGTGTAGTACTTGAAATTTATGTTCCGCTAAACTCATCGGGAGCCGTTTCGGGCCTCGAAACCAAAACCATCAATTAATCTTTACCTTGTTCCCATCACATTCGAAAGCCTGCTCACACCTACTAGTACGTACCAAACCTGAACGTGTTCCCACTATGCAGGTATTAGTACTAGTGCTAGTACTTAGGTTATAAAAAGGGGAACTACCTAACCGAAAATTACTCTACCTTTCCTCCTCATAAGTGCTTCTTCTTCGTCCGTCGTTGCCATGGCCGGTGAGCAGAGCTCTAGGTCGAGAACTACTCGTAACAAGGGAGCGGCAACCAAGGCTGCGGAAAAAAAGAGAGGGCTCGCCGCCACGCAGAGACCTCGAAAGATCTCTCACGGGCAGGCGATGGCTCCCAGGAGCGCCCTAGCCGCGGAGGCGAACATGCCGAGCCGGCGGAGCTGGAGTCGTTATCCCTCGACGGCATGCCCGATCAGCTCAATAAGCAGAAGGAGTTCATCCAAGGCTTGATGGAGTTGCTGAAGGAGAGCCTCGACGACATGCCCGCTGAGCTCAATCAGCAGGGGGAGTTGACCGCCGGCTTGGTGATGCTGCTGAAGAAGAGCATTGCCTCGGAGAAGAAGGCGACCGGCGAAATCCTGCGACTTCAGGAGGACAAGGCGAAGCTCTGCCACGAGATCGACCTGTTGAAGGAGAAGAACGCCGGCTGGAAGAAGCTGCATGAGAATAGTAGTTCCTCGATGAAGATGCTGCAGGCCCTCGTCATGGAACAGAAGGAGGAGTTGGCGAAGCTCCGCATCGAGCACCCGGCTGCTGTCAAGGTACGTAATGCGGCCGTGGAACAGATGATGAAGGCTCGCGTCGAGAAATCCCGCGTCATGGACAGAATGAAGAAGATGGCGGAGGAGACGCGCAAGGAGATGGAGGTCGTGGAGGCGATGAAGAAGCAGTTACGACTCCGCGGCGAATTAGATCATTTGGGGTGATAATCTTCCTTCTTCTTTTGCTCCTGTGTTTCATCTTTTGCTTCGGGTGTTTCGCCGCACGTGTCACGTTCTCTGCGAGGCATGAATAGAACAATGTTTTTTTGAGGGAATGAATAGAACAATGCTAACAATGAGATGACTAGCAAATTAGATCATTTTTATCGCCATATGGCACTGGGCTGCCGTGTTTCGTGCTCCTCCGTCGCAGTACTACTCCAGTGGAAAACTTGAGTATACCGCACGGTTCTTTGCTCCTCCTCGATCAGGTCGTCGGCGCATTTATACGAGCAGTCAAATCACAAGGCCCCGCCTTCCAGCAGTAATGAGCCGTCAAATCACAAAGGCCCTCGCCTCTCGTGAAACCGACCAAGCTAGACTGCCCCGCCCTCTAGCCTTTTAAAAAATGTATACTTTTGTACAGCAGTAGTATCGATGGATTGCGCCATGGAGCAAAACTTGAAATTAAAAAAAGGTGGTACATATAGAGAGCGCTCGTCGCCAAATTATGCATATAGTACTATTAAAAAGGCTAGTCACAATAATGGTGTCCAGCACAACCCACCCCTCAAATAAAACTAAGAGGGTGCTTGGATACGTTTTAGTCCCATGACTAAAAGTAGTGGGACTAAAACATGCTAGCCTCACCCATGCTTGGATCCAAATACTAAAAAGGCTAAAATCAAGTTAATGAGCATTTATTATCCTCCAAACCCTCCAATCCAGAACTCGCCTGTGTTAAAGGAGAGGAGTTAAATGAGTAGAGAGAGGACTAATCCACATTTTAGTAGGGGTACCCCTGACTAAAAAATTTTAGTCTCAAGACTAGTTTTAGCCCCTCTTTAGTCAGGGGTGCTTGGAACTTTAGCCTCTTAAAGAGACTATTTTTAGTCAGACTAAAATAAGTCCCTTGGATCCAAGCACCCTCTAAGCATCCTGGAATTCTTTGACAAAACTAAGCACCCTGAAATTCTTTGACAACTAAACTGCTGGCTATATGATGTTGGCCATATATATTGTACGTATATAATGTGAAGAAACGAGTGGTAGTACTATACCAACTAAAAGATGAAATGTAAGAAATACTAGTATGTACGTACTGAAGAGTTAAAGTAACGAGAAGAAACATAACATAGTTCTGCTGGGGGCTCAGCACAACACACCCCTCAAATTAAATTAAGCACACCTGAAATTAAACTTTGCAACTATTCCGGTAGACACTGCATTAGAACCACCATGAGCAACGACACTGCCACCTTACTCGGAGTCCTCGTCCACGTCCTCGACTTCGTCCTTGTCCCTCTTCCTCTTGGCCGATACTTCTTTGCTTGAACCGCACACTTGGCTGTTGCTCTTCATCCAACCCTTGTAGATATTGAAGCAAAGGTAGCCATCCATTGCAGCGTAGTGGATGTGGTCTATATCTAGTACATTCCGCTGCCATGCATGACGATGAAACGTGTATGGAGGTTTCTCCAGTTTACCGTACGAAGGATGAACCATGGCTCCTGCCAGGGTCAGCATTGAAGGCTGACGAGAGGACACCAGCCGATTCTTCTGGAGGTCGAAGGTGTTGCCTACAACGAGGCCTATCCGACGCAGGACTTCTTTGTCGTTACCAAAGTCTACAGTAACGAATTTGACTAGGTTGCTCTCGAGGAAGTCCTTAAAATCCTGGCACTCAACGTCGGCATGGCATATGTGGTAGACCAAGCATAAGTCATGCACGCAAACCTGGATCACGGCGGGCTTCTTCCTCTCTTCGTCCTTTAGATCCTTCTCTCGTCCCAGGACTGTGGTGTACTCAACATCTAGCCCAGCGACCCACTCATCATCTGAGTCTTCGAACATGCGTCTGAAGCGAGAAAGGCATCCTTTCACCGTCGCGGAAGAACGGGTGTAGATGACGTCGAACTCATCGCCGGTGATGGTTCTAACCTTGTACTCACCGCCGATCGTGGAGATTTGGGACGCCATGGATTTGGGAGGAGGGTTAGGATTAGTGGAACTGCCGTAATGTGAATGGACGGGACGACTAGGAGCGAACCGCCGTAGTATTGAAGGACGTGCGGGGACGAGTAGGAGCGAACTGCCAGCGTGCGAACGGCAGGGTAGTGGCTTTCCATTCTCCCATGATACGGGCTTCCGAGAGCCCTTGGATCTGAGATCGAACGGTTGCATGGCGTGATTCTAGACCTATGGGTGAATATCCTATCCTGGAGGGTTATTCTGCAAATTTTCAGCAACTTAGCATGCGACCGTTTGATCTCAGATCCAAGGGCTGCCAGCAGCCCGTATCATGGTCGCGCCTACCACGACCGTCGCGTCGCTCGCGCGGTCGCGCCCTTGGAGATTTAACACGGTGCGTTAGGCTATCTGATGTTGGCATGTCATACATAGTCATCACTTAGTCACTCATACTACAACAAGGTTGGCTATAAGTTGGTAATTATTTTTTACTCCTCTCTATCTCTTTCTTCGTACTCCCTCCGTCCCATAATATAAGAACGTTTTTGACACTAGTGTAGTGCCAAAAACGTTCTTATATTATGGGACACAGGGAGTACTAGTATTTATTGCATTTGCCAAGGAGTGACCTCTTCCAATGAAATGGTGTTGCTAAGTTTGCTTCATTTAATTAGCTATAGACTCAAAATTGTCTTTTCACCTAGGTACACGCGCTTAGCACCGTTTCTTCCTTGGGTCACCAAACTAGTCTCTCTCTTCTTGATTAACTTGCCACATCAGACTTTATGCCTATGTGGCAAGCTTAAGCACCTGTAGGAGCAAGTAAAAGTAAGTACAATAGTGCGCTTTACATGGCATTTTTGCATATGTGGAGGAAAGAGAGGCAAGGAAAAAGTGGAGAAGTGGGCTCTCATGCAAGAGCCAGCCTCTACTACATGGTGGAGCATTGGGAGAGGCACCTGTATGGAGGTGGTCAGGAATCGGGAGACTCACGCCGGTCGTAGCGCCGCAGTTAAAATGATAATGGCAAGTCAAATCACGGGGCCCCACCTGTCCAGCAGTAACTCGCTGTCAAATCACACAGCCCTACGTTTGCAGCAGCCTACTCCCTCGTCTTCTCGCGTCTCTGTCGAACCGACTAGGCGGAACTGCCCCGCCTACCGCGCAGGAAAAGCCCCGCCCTCGACTTTTAAATAGTATACAGTATACTAATTTTGTATCCATGGATTGCGCCCGCGCCATGGAGCAAAGCGTCTAGAAAACGGCGGTACACATGTACGGAGTATACAGCACGCCCGTCGCGTTCGCGTCGCACCCCAGACGGTCGGTCGGTCTGGCACGCTGCTCTCCGAATGGAACGCGCGTCATATTGCGTTTGCACACACATGTGGGACGGCAATTGAGAACCGACCATAGGCACACTCCCCGGCCCCGCAAGTCGGGTGACTTAATAGAAGAGGGAGACGAGCGATAGTACTAGAGAAGTGTTGTACTACGTTGGTGCCTGGACGATCCCTGCAAGACACGGAAGATCAGTTCGTCCATGCATGTGACCAGACTCCAGCAGACACGCCTGGATTGGCTATCGTCTACATATCGTGCAGGCTGTGTTGTACATGGCTGTAGTTGTGGTGAGAAATCTAAAAAAAGGTTTCTTGTCATCTCGCAAAATTAGGTGTCATGTGCTTCGGATCACTGCGAGGGTTAAACAGCGACAACTGAGTTGGGCTAGTCATTGGGGGCACATGCACGAACAGTGACTACTCGGCTGCCATCTAGGTCAAGCCGGCTATGTTAATTAGGACATCTATCGACGGACCCCTTTTCTACGAGTTTATCTTTAATTTGAGCTTTGTTCCTCGTCTAGTTTGTCCGTCGGGATTCATGTTGTCTCCTTTGGGCAGTGAGGTTATGATTTCTTGTCATGTGGCATTTTTTCGTGTTATATGTTATAATCCGGCGCTTCAGATCAAAATGACGACAACTGCGCCTCCGGGCCACGTGCATGAAGACTTCTCGACAGTCATTGACGAGGTCAAGCCGGCTCCGGTAGACAAAAGAAAACTAGTACTACTCCACTATATAGGCAGGAGCCTCCGCGCTTGCTTGCTAGTGTTGCTCTCTTCACACTGTCTCGGCCTCTCCAGATCTAAACACGACAGCGGTGGCCACACACTCTCTCTCTCTCTGCTCACCGCTGGTCACAGATCCAGCCGGATCCTCTCCGCCGGGGAAGGTGAGAAGGTGCAACGTTCACGCGGTCGTCCTCGGCGACGGCTCTTACCCACTGCTGGGCGCGTCCCGATCAGCCTGCCTTGCCGTTCTCTCCCAAGCACCGCTGGCGAGGGAGGGCCTCCGACCCCTTCTTCCTCGCTGCCGTAGTGTGGGCAGATCCGGCCTCCCGCCGCCCACCTAGCGACATCCCGGCGACCATCAGGTATAACTTCCTTCGAAACCGGCCTTGCTCTACTTCCCGAGCTCCTGACGTCGCTGCATTTGTATCTTTTACTATTTCTCAGGCCCCCTCGTAGATAGGATCGATCGGCTGTTCGAAAACCACCTAATTTTTTTACGTTTAAGAGGTAAAACTAGTTCATGCACTCGAATCTAGTACTACTTGGTTCAAACAAGGAAGAAAGGGGGTGGGGGTGGGGGAGGATTTGTTACCTGAATCTAGGACTTGGTCGAAAGAGGAAATAATGGGGGCGAAAAGTAGCAGAGACTGGCTATCCAACTGGTCTCTAGGTCTAATAGGGAAATAAAGGGAAACGCAGTACAAACTCAATATAAACCCGATCTATTGGTTGAAAAAGGAAAGAAAGTGGGGACTGGGGGACAAGTCAACAGAGTAAGTCCAGCACTAGATTTGCTAGCCTCACACAGTATAAGGTGGCTATACCGAACAAAAATGGGACCAACCCAGATATCCTGTTCTGATGTTTGTTGCCCCGAGCCACTCTTATGTAATGCCACTGGTAAAATGTAGCAGTCGCACTGTTAAAAGTAAGGACACGTTAAACCAATGTTGTTTTCAATGTAATGCCTCCAGTAATATGAATCAATGGCACTTCTTTACATGTCCTGCTAAAATTTCCCATTAAGATAAGTTGGTTCTTTTCGTTAGAAATGCAACTGTCCTGGTCCGCCTACTCTCCCGTGCCCAAAGTAATGTCGTATTTAACGGTTGTCATAGTTAATCCTAATGCCCACACTAATATCTAGCAATGCCAGTGCTTTAGAAATTGCTACTGTCCTTGTAGGATTGCCATTCAGATAAGGAACATGCTTCTTTTCATTTGATGCATGTTTCATCACTTGTTAGTCACCCTCCTTTCCACCTTTTTTGTGCAAACAGAGATATACATTTCACGCTCGATCTTAGTTGAACTGCACAAATGATATCCAAATTATAGTTGAGCATTCCAGGAGCTTCACAACCAACCTTGATGTTGCTCAATTTTATTGCAACTAATGAAGAAGAAGCTCTGTGGGTTTCGTTTTCTGATGGAAATGGAACCGGGGCTGGAGCCCTTTTCTTAAAAAAATTGAAGAAGAAGCTGCTAGCTCACGGGACATTGCTTCATTTTAGGTGAACTGCACCAAAAGGTCCCATGAATTGAATCATCCATGTTGGTGACTGAAAGAGCCAGCTTCAGCATCCCAGTCTAAGCACCCCCGGCCTCCATCCTTGCGACGCACGGTACACCTCGTTTGCCACCTGCTCGACCCTAGTGTCACTGATAAAATGAAGTAATAATACAGTTAAAATAGAGCGAGTGTCATCTCTATCATTTCATTTCCAATGTAGATAAAGAAAGTGCTTCTCTTTGTTAATGTATGTTTCATCAACTAGTCCCATTGTTAATGTTTAAGCGTTTCTGCAAACTGGGGTGCTTAATTTTAGTTGATATGTACAAAAATAGAGATTTGAATGTCTCAAGGCGCCTCCTTGTACTACCGCTGTACACTGATGTTCATCACTGGCAGAAGGTGTATCTGGGAGACTTGGGACGATGTCCAGTATGAGGCGTACCGTATGAGGCGTCGCAGGGCCCATCTCGCCCTCGCAGCATGGCATACTATGATACTATCGCAATATTTTCTTCTATTTATTTTGTGTGTTTCATCAACTAGTGCCACTATAATGTAATCACGCTTTTTCATTATCTGTGCAAACAGGGTTATTCAGCTGCATTTTGGTGGAACTGCACAAATGTACGTATGGAACCGGCATATATGCAGAGTGCGAGGTGTGCCAAGTAAAAATTACCGACACCAACCATGCTGCATGCACGCATTGGCATCCACCACCACCAGTGGGATGTGTGGCGCTCTCTGTGGACGGATCTTTCTCGGCAGCAAATCATCTAACCAAATACTAGTAGCTTATATTGGCAGTTTTCTAGGGAGTACTCTTTTCTGAAAGAAGCACCAATCTATTTTTCTTTATTTGTACACTGTGTCACAACTTTGACCCAAAGGTCCAGAGCTATTTTAGGGTGATTGGCGTAGTACTCGGAGACTGATTGTAAGCATGATTTTCATTAGCTGTCACACTGATTGTAAGCATGAGCAGGTGGAAGATTAGGTTAGTGCGAAGCTTACCTTAAACCCTACCGCCGCCGTTGAAACGAGGCGAGCGTCGAGGGAACCGTGGAGAACGGCGGGGAAGCGACGTCGCGCCATCCGGCCTCCTCTTGCGGTGGGAGAACGAATACTCCTGTGGCTCCGGCTGGCTCTGCACCCTCACGAACGGCACACCATACTCGATCGATTCGTTATCCTCTGGGTGCTCGACCTTCGACCTGTACGCCCACCACCTCCGCCTGACTGTCGCCTCGGGCGAATCTGTCTGCTCCATCGCCCAGAGGAGATACTCGATGAACTCGGAGGACTGCGGCGTGACTGCCGCCGAGGAGTACATGTACATCGCCGCCCTCATCGCCGCCGTCTCGCTCTTTCGCATACATTGCCACATGGCCCGCACCGTCCTCGAAATCTCCCACTCATTGTCAAACCAACTAAGGATCTCCTTCAACCTGGCTAACTTTGCCTGGTCGCCGCCGGCGATCTGCCTGATTCGCTGCTGCATCCTCTCCATAGATGTCCTTCTGAGTGGTCCGGTGCTAGCTTTGGAAGATGGGAGGAGAGACGGTGGTCTTGCAATAGAGAAGAGGGAGAGGCGAGACGGTGGTTTTGGAATGGAGATGATGGAGAGGAGAGGAGGTGGTTTTGCAATGGAGAAGATCAGAAGAGGGAGAGGCGAGACGGTGGTTTTGGAATGGAGATGATGGAGAGGAGAGGAGGTGGTTTTGCAATGGAGAAGATCAGAAGAGGGAGAGGCGAGACGGTGGTTTTGGAATGGAGATGATGGAGAGGAGAGGAGGTGGTTTTGCAATGGAGAAGAGGGAGAGGAGCGTGCGGCAGCGATTTAGGATTGGACGAGAGGGCCGGCGCGCTGTGACTGGATCAAAATCAAAATCAATTTACCCTTCAATTAAGAAAGCGACCCCACATTAACTAGTCTCCCTTTTATTCTGGGTCATAATTGACCATGATTTTCGCACATAAAATATATGTTATACGTTGCAAAAATAATATAATTTGAAAGTACATTCAGATACGAACCAAACGATACAATTTTTGGTGACATGCATTCACATTTTGCTTGTCAAATACAGTACGTGGTCAAACTTTGACCCAAAATACGCAAAACAACAAAAAAATACTTCCAAGACCAGCGCCGCTCTTCCGCTCTTCTCCTCTTAAACCACCGCCGCTCCTCTCCTGTTCCAATCTAAATGCAGCGCCGCTCCTCTCCTCTTCCATTTCAAAACCACCGCCCCTCCTCTCCTGTTCCAGTCCAAAACCAGCGTCGCTCCTCTCCCGTTCTAATCCAAAACCAGCGCTGCTCCTCTCCTCTTCCATTCAAAAACCACCGCCGGCGAGTGAAGGTGCTGTGGAGAAGTAGATCGATGGAGGAGTACAACCGATACGTGAGGATCGCAGACGGCGACCCTGTGAAGCTAGCTAGGATGTTGGAGATACAGTCTTGGTTTGACAACAAGGACCAACTAGCGGCGACGGCGACATCCATGGCCAAATATCTGCAACAGAGCGAAAAGGCGGCGATACTCCCGGAGGGAGTCGCGCCGGAGTACATAGAGCTGCTCCTCTGGGCCATGGAGCAAACAGATTCACCGAATCCGATCGTGAGGGAGCGGTGGTGGGAGTATCGATCCCAGATGGAGCATCCACCAGAGATTGAAGGATCGAGCATCTACAGGGTGCCGTTTGTGAGGGTGTCCTGCCAGAGCGAGCCGGTGGAGTCTTCGTCGACCGAACCCAACTGCAAGAGGAGAAAAGCAGTTGGCCCGACGACGCTTCCCCGCCATCGTCTCCCTCGCCGTTCACATCGTCTCACGGGGCGGCTGTCTGCCGCCGAGGAATAGGAGGGGGCTGCCCCCCCCAGCCCAATAGTCGGGCAGGTTGTGAATTGTCAGGAGGAGCTTAGGGTTGTCAGTATTTGCAGGTTGTGAATTGTGTTTTGTGTTGTGTATTTTGAGAGTACTTTCAGATATGAATGTCTTTTGAATTTCAGATTTGCAGTATTGAGCATATGAAGTATTTTATGAATTCTAGAGATCTATTTTTAGCACTTAAAAAATGTAGTTTCATAGGAGTATAAAAGTGCAGACAATGTGATTCTCAGAGAAGAAACTGCAAGTTTCAGTTTCAGATAAGAAACTGCAAGTTCAGTTTCAGATAAGAAACTGCAACTTTCAGAGGCAGAGCATTTATATTAACACGGCCTTTTCAAACAGGGTTAACATCATGTTGGAAGTTTTATTCATGGTCGAAAATGGAACTACCAGCCAGTTAACATCATGCTGATCAACATTCATGCATAGCACATCTTCATATGATGCACAGTCAAAATGCCCACACAATGTCGAGTGTGCGAAACACAGAGAAAACGAGGGACGAAGTTTTGGCAAGTGTTGGACGTGGTTTTGGGCTGCCCCGTCTAGGCCTGCTCCCTCCTCCCCGCGGCCGGCTCTGCTGCCGCGCAGGCCTCACCGCCCCACCGTACTCCCATCGCTGGCCTAGCCATCCCTCTACTCACCCACACCTGCTGTTATTCTCCGGCGACGGCAGACGAACCAGTAAACCCTCGTACAGTCGTACTCCCCTCCGCGTGGGAAACAACTGCCGAGTCTTCCCTGCCTCCGTGTCGTTCCCTTCCTAGGCCTCGCCGTCGTCCACCGCCCTGGTGCTCTCGGCGCGGCCTGGTCAACGTGGTCAACGACCGACATGCATCTGAAGTGGACTGTACGTGGAGAGGCCGACAGCTGGGTCCACGGCCGCACGCAAGGAAATGCCTCCTTATTACGCGCAAAATAATGATTCCTCCACCTGACATCAGGGACCCACCGAAAGGGCCTCTGTATTTCGCGAAAAAAACGTTACCGCCGCTGACAGCTCGGACCCACCAGCTATATCTTCGCACGCAAGGAAGTGCCTCCTTATTACGCACAAAAAAATGAATACTCCCCCTGCTAGCTGGGACCCACCATGGTGGGAGGCTGACTTGTGGGCCTACTAAGTTGACTGGGACGGGGGCCTTTGTCAACTTTAGTCAATATGAACGATTCTAGCTCCAGTGACCGTACGATGTCCATCCAACGGCCGTAGTGCTTCTTCAACCTCTGGTCTTCTTGCTCCAGCCGCCCAAAGCAGCGCCGGTCGTGCCGCATGCTCCTGCCTCCCGTGGCCGGCTGTGCTGCCGCGGAGGCCTCACCGCCCCCTACTATTCCCACCGCTGGCCAGGCCCTGCGGCGACGGCAGCCTCACACCGCAGCCGAACCAGTGAACCCTCGTACTCCTCTCCGCGCGGGCTTCCACTGCCGCGTCTTCCCCGGCTCCGCGTCGTCCCCTTCCTAGGCCTCGCCGTCGTCCACCGCCGTGGTGCTCTCCGCGCGGCGTGGTCAACGTGGTCAAGGAACGACTTCCATCGGAAGAGTACTGTACGTGGAGAGGCTGACAGCTGGGTCCACGGCCACAGCCCAGTTTTTTTGTGATTTGCCAAGTAAGTCGCTTTGTCAGGCCTGTTGGGCTGCAAATCTTTCAAGACGAGGAGAGCTTTCATTCGGCTGGCCGAGAAAATGGCCCATCAGTAATGAGAAATGGGCTGTACATTTTTAAAACACATCAAACCGGCAATTAGTTTCAAATATCTTTTTTTTCATTTCGAGATTTTAAATTACATTAATTTTTATGCGTGGAGAATTTGTTGGATTTTATATTGATATACATTTATTTTTAAAATCAGTTTGAATGTGAGTCGAAATTTCGGGATTAAAAACAGTTCGGACCGCACCGAAATATGCAAAATTTCGTATAATTTTTTAACCGTGGCCACAATATGGGCTGTAATGCTAACAAAAAGAATATGGGCTCCAAAAAAACCTTAATAATTAGCAAATGGGCTGTAAATTATTAGAAATAATGGCAGATGGGCTGTATGCTGTTTTCCACAGATTTGAGGCTTTCCTAAAAAAAGGTTGACGCACAAGCAGTGACTGTTGGATGGCCATCCAACGGCCGTCGTGCTTCTTCAATCTCTGCTCTTCCTGCTCCAGCCGCTCAAACAAGCGCCGGCGGGACTGCCTGCTCCCTCCTCCCCGCGGCCGGCTCTGCTGCCGCGCAGGCCTCACCGCCCCACCGTACTCCCATCGCTGGCCTAGCCATCCCTCTACTCACCCACACCTGCTGTTATTCTCCGGCGACGGCAGACGAACCAGTAAACCCTCGTACAGTCGTACTCCCCTCCGCGTGGGAAACAACTGCCGAGTCTTCCCTGCCTCCGTGTCGTTCCCTTCCTAGGCCTCGCCGTCGTCCACCGCCCTGGTGCTCTCGGCGCGGCCTGGTCAACGTGGTCAACGACCGACATGCATCTGAAGTGGACTGTACGTGGAGAGGCCGACAGCTGGGTCCACGGCCGCACGCAAGGAAATGCCTCCTTATTACGCGCAAAATAATGATTCCTCCACCTGACATCAGGGACCCACCGAAAGGGCCTCTGTATTTCGCGAAAAAAACGTTACCGCCGCTGACAGCTCGGACCCACCAGCTATATCTTCGCACGCAAGGAAGTGCCTCCTTATTACGCACAAAAAAATGAATACTCCCCTTGCTAGCTGGGACCCACCATGGTGGGAGGCTGACTTGTGGGCCTACTAAGTTGACTGGGATGGGGGCCTTTGTCAACTTTAGTCAATATGAACGATTCTAGCTCCAGTGACCGTACGATGTCCATCCAACGGCCGTAGTGCTTCTTCAACCTCTGGTCTTCTTGCTCCAGCCGCCCAAAGCAGCGCCGGTCGTGCCGCATGCTCCTGCCTCCCGTGGCCGGCTGTGCTGCCGCGGAGGCCTCACCGCCCCCTACTATTCCCACCGCTGGCCAGGCCCTGCGGCGACGGCAGCCTCACACCGCAGCCGAACCAGTGAACCCTCGTACTCCTCTCTGCGCGGGCTTCCACTGCCGCGTCTTCCCCGGCTCCCCGTCGTCCCCTTCCTAGGCCTCGCCGTCGTCCACCGCCCTGGTGCTCTCGGCGCGGCGTGGTCAACGTGGTCAAGGAACGACTTCCATCGGACGTGGACTGTACGTGGCGAGGCTGACAGCTGGGTCCACGGCCGCAGCAAGGAAGTGCCTCCTTATTACGCGGAAAATAATGATTCCTCCACCTGACAGCTGGGACCCACCAGATGGGCCACTGTATTTCGCGAAAAAAACGTTTCCCCCTGACTGCTGGGACCCACCAGCTACATCTTCGCACGCAAGGAAGTGCATCCGGGCAAAAAAAACGATTCGCCCCCTGACTGCTGGGACCCACCAGCTACATCTTCGCAGGCAAGGAAGTGCCTGACAGTCGGGACCCACCTGGTCGAAGCGTACGTAGCTGTCATTCTGGTCGCGAACGTGTATGTACATATATACTAGTGGATGTAGAGGTGCACACGTAGCATGTCGTACGTACAGCGGCCAGGGTGCAAGAAAGAAAATACGGCCACGTATGTGTACATACGGGCGGGGTCTCGAACGCCTACTCGCGCATACGTACGGCGAGGGCTCGTTGACATGGCTGGGTCGGAACGGAGAAACAGCGTCGTCGTCGTGTTCATGGGGAGGCAACGGAATGCGTCGTGTTCATGGGGAGGCAACGGAATGCGTCGTGTTCATCGGGAGGCAACGGAACGCGTGGGAGCCAACTGGCTGGGTTGGAACGGAATGCGTGGTCGTGTTCGTCGGGAGGGCTTGGACGGAACATGCGATGGAAACGAGGCCTGGCGTACCGCACAACGGAGGAAACGGACCTCCTACGTTCGGAACGGGGTCCTGTTGATCGAGAGGGGTGTGGCGTATCGCAAAACGGAGGAAACGGACCTCCTACGGTCGAAACGGGGGTCCTGTTGATCGGGAGGGGTGTGGCGTACCGCAAAACAGACGAAACGGACCTCCTACGGTCGAAACGGGGGTCCTGTTGATCGGGAGGGGTGTGGCGTACCGCAAAACGGACGAAACGGACCTCCTACGGTCGAAATGGGGGTCCTGTTCATCGGGAGGGGTGTGGCGTACCGCAAAACGGGACTCCACGGGATACTGTTCATCTCCACCGTCGACCTCCTCCAGCCTCCACGGGCTACCGTCGACCTCCTCCAGCCTCCATAGGCTCCTGTTCATCCAGCCTCCACCGCACGCTACTCCACCGGCTACTGTTCAACCACCCCTCCACGGGCACCCCTCCACCGTCTACTGTTCATCCAGCCCTCCACACCACGGGGTCCTGTTCAACCACCCCTCCACGGGCACCCCTCCACCGTCTACTGTTCATCCAGCCCTCCACCACACCACGGGGTCCTGTTCATCCAGAGGCAACGCCACCGCTCACTGTTCATCCAACCCCCCCCCCCCCCGCAACGCTCACTGTTCATCCCAGAGGCAGCATCGATCGGTTTCAGTTAGCAGCAGTAGCGAAGGAATCGCTCGATTGGGTTCAGTTAACAGCCATCGATCGATCGCTCGGGTTCAGTAACCCGTAGCCTGCAGTGCAATCGCTCGGGTTCAGTTAGAGCCCAACGCCTCGCTCGGGTTCAGTTAGAGCCAACGCCTCGCACACACGCGCGTACGTGTACGAGAGAAACGCGCATCGCTCGGCCCCCGACCTCCCACCGTAACCGGGAACTCCCCGAAATTTTCCTCGCCTCGCTTCTACCACGGTTTTTTTCCGTCATGGACGGCCCAAAGAATGTCATGCAACTGCGTCTCCGGCCCGCGCAGGACGAAAAGCCCATTTTCTGTCATGATTTTTTGTCATAGAAGTAGGAGCCCACCACATCTATGATGATACCGGGTTTTGTCACAATTATCGTCATAGAAGTGTCATATGCATGACATAATTTTTTTTGTTCGGCCCAAAATGTCACGGATGTGTCTTTTTTTTGTAGTGCCATGGAGAGGGCTGGTTGAACAGTAGCCGGTGGAGGAGCGTGCGGTGGAGGTTGGATGAACAGGAGCCCGTGGATGAACAGTCGCAGGTGGAGGCTGGAGGAGGTCGAGGGTGGATGAACAGTAGCCCGTGGAGGCAATCGACGGTGAAGATGAACAGTATCCCGTGGAGTCCCGTTTTGTGGTACACCACACCCCTCCCGATGAACAGGACCCCCGTTTCGACCGTAGCGCTACAACAGAAGTCCGTTTCCTCCGTTTTGCGGTACGCCACACCCCTCCCGATCAACAGGACCCCATTTCGACCGTAGGAGGTCCGTCTCCTCCGTTTTGCGGTACGCCAGACCCCTCCCGATGAACAGGATCCCGTTTCCACCGTGGCCGGTCGAACACAAGGCCGTTTCCTCCGTTCTGCGGTACGCCAGGCCTCGTTTCCATCGCCTGTTCCGTCCAAACCGGTTGGCTCCCGATGAACACGACAACGACATAGTTTCTCCGTTCCGACCCAGCCATGTACACGAGCCCTAGCTGTACGTATGCGCGAGTAGGCGTTCGAGACCCCGCCCGTATGTACGTACATGGCCGTATTTACTTTCTTGCAACATGGCCATTGTACGTACGTGTACATGCTACGTGCGCGCCTCTACTACCACACGTGCGCGCCTCTACTACCACACGTGCCCTTCCTTGCACGGCCACGGTTCATCGCTGCAGCCTGCAGACAGACCGATCGACCAGTATGTACGTACACGTCCGCGACCAGAATGACAACGCTACGTACGCTTCGACCAGGTGGGTCCCGACTGTCAGACACTTCCTTGCATGCGAAGATGTAGCTGGTGGGTCCCAGCAGTCAGGGGGCGAATCATTTTTTTCCCGTAATATGGACGCACTTCCTTGCGTGCGAAGATGTAGCTGGTGGGTCCCAGCAGTCAGGGGGCGAATCATTTTTTTGCTCGTAATATGGGTGCACTTCCTTGCGTGCGAAGATGTAGCTGGTGGGTCCCAGCAGTCAGGGGGAGAAAATATTATTTTTCAGGGTAAAAATGATGCAGTTGCATGCATGCGTCCATGGGCATGGTGCGTCCCCACTGTCTGCCTCTCACGTACAGTCATCTTCCGATGACTCTCAGTTGTTGACCACGTTGACGACACCATGCCGAGTGCACCAAGGCCGGTGGACGACGGCGAGGCCCCAGACTGGAACGACCCGGAGATGGGGAAGACGCGGCAGTGGAGTCGCAGATGGAGAGGAGTGGGAAACTTGACTGGTTCGGGTGCGCGGCAGCACTGCCGCGGTGCCGCCCACGGGAGACACGAGCAAGAGCAGAGGGAAGGTTTGCATTCTTATAAAAAACATAGGTTAAGTTTTGCATTCTTATAGAAAAATAGAACTGAGCTGTGCGTCGTCTTGAAAAAAAACATAACTTGGGCTGCTGATGTTATTAGCAAGCTAGGTTGGGAGGCCCAGAGGCCGCTTGATACCTACTGGATCCAAAAAATGTTGAAACATGTCGTGGGCTGCCCATGTTAAACAACAAAACCTAGGCTATGGACCTGGTGGGCCCGGGACTGTAGGCCTCTCGATGAACAGTTGTCTCCCGATTCCTCTTGTTTTGCTGACCATGTTCGGAATGACAGACGGCGGCGCCGCGGCTAGAGCACCAAGGCGGAGGACGACGTCGAGACCTCGGACCGAACGAACCGGAGAAGACGCGGGCGGAGGGGAGAACGAGGGTTGACTTGTTCGGGTGCAGGGTGGGCCGGTGGAGCTGCCGCCGCCGGACAATGTGTGGTAGTAGAGGGATGGCCTGGCCAACGCCATAGGCTATGATGGCCAGCCGCTGTATAGGAAGAGGACGAAAGATTGAACAAAATAAAGAAATACAGATGGATAGGTGGTTGGTCCCATCTGTCTGTGTACGAGACCTGCTGGGTCCACCTGAGGAGGGGAATATGTTGGGAGGAAGGAGATTCAAAGCACGGCAGCCGAGTGAACTAGTTTTTTTAACGGATAAGTGAACTAGTTACATACATAAGCAAATAGCCACAAAAAAAGCAAACATGTTAATGGGTTCTTAAAATAAATATTTCGGACAAAACAGATAATTACGACACATAGGCTAATGCATGAAACACTCAGATGATAAAGGTGCTTATAAACAGATAAAGTACAACATCTAGACCTTCCTGGCACGCTTGATCATGATGCTGCGGTTGTTCGTGAAGGAAATATGCCCTAGAGGCAATAATAAAGTTATTATTTATTTCCTTATATCATGATAAATGTTTATTATTCATGCTAGAATTGTATTAACCGGAAACATGATACATGTGTGAATACATAGACAAACAGAGTGTCACTAGTATGCCTCTACTTGAATGGCTCGTTGATCAAAGATGGTCATGTTTCCTAGCCATTGACATGAGTTGTCATTTGATTAACGGGATCACGTCATTAGGAGAATGATGTGATTGACTTGACCCATTCCGTTAGCTTAGCACACGATCGTTTAGTATGTTGCTAATGCTTTCTTCATGACTTATACATGTTCCTATGACTATGAGATTATGCAACTACCGTTTACCGGAGGAACACTTTGTGTGCTACCAAATGTCACAACGTAACTGGGTGATTATAAAGGTGCTCTACAGGTGTCTCCGAAGGTACTTGTTGGGTTGGCGTATTTCGAGATTAGGATTTGTCACTGCGATTGTCGGAGAGGTATCTCTGGGCCCACTTGGTAATGCACACCACTTAAAGCCTTGCAAGCATAGCAACTAATGAGTTAGTTGCGGGATGATGTATTACGGAACGAGTAAAGAGACTTGCCGGTAACGAGATTGAACTAGGTATTGAGATACCGACGATCGAATCTCGGGCAAGTAACATACCGATGACAAAGGGAACAACGTATGTTGTTATGCGGTTTGACCGATAAAGATCTTCGTAGAATATGTGGGAGCCAATATGAGCATCCAGGTTCCGCTATTGGTTATTGACCGGAGACGTGTCTCGGTCATGTCTACATAGTTCTCGAACCCGTAGGGTCCGCACGCTTAAAGTTAGATGACGGTTATATTATGAGTTTATGTGTTTTGATGTACCGAAGGATTTCGGAGTCCCGGATGATATCAGGGACATGACGAGGAGTCTCGAAATGGTCGAGACGTAAAGATCGATATATTGGACGACTATATTCAGACATCGGAAAGGTTCCGAGTGATTCGTGTATTTTTCGGAGTACCGGAGAGTTACGGGAATTCGTATTGGGCCTTAATGGGCCATACGGGAAAGGAGAGAAAGGCCCCAAAGGGTGGCCGCACCCCTCCCCATGGACTAGTCCGAATTGGACTAGGGAGGGGGGCGCCCCCTTCCTTCCTTCTCCTTCTCCCTTCCCTTCTCCTACTCCAACAAGGAAAGGAGGAGTCCTACTCCCGGTGGGATTAGGACTCCCCCCTTGGCGCGCCCTCCTCCTAGGCCGGCCGCCTCCCCCTTGCTCCTTTATATACGGGGGCAGGGGGCACCCCAAAGACACAACAATTGATCTCTTGATCTCTTAGCCGTGTGCGGTGCCCCCCTCCACCATAGTCCACCTCGATAATATCGTAGCGGTGCTTAGGCGAAGCCCTGCGTCGGTAGAACATCATCATCGTCACCATGCCGTCGTGCTGACGGAACTCTCCCTCAAAGCTCGGCTGGATCGGAGTTCGAGGGACGTCATCGAGCTGAACGTGTGCTGAACTCGGAGGTGCCGTACGTTCGGTACTTGGATCGGTCGGATCATGAAGACGTACGACTACATCAACCGCGTTGTGCTAACGTTTCCGCTTTCGGTCTACGAGGGTACGTGGACAGCACTCTCCCCTCTCGTTGCTATGCATCACCATGATCTTGCGTGTGCGTAGAATTTTTTTGAAATTACTGCGTTCCCCAACAGTGGCATCCGAGACTGGTTTTATGCGTAGATGTCATGCACGAGTAGAACACAAGTGAGTTGTGGGTGATATAAGCTATACTGCTTACCAGCATGTCATACTTTGGTTCGGCGGTATTGTTGGATGAAGCGACCCGGACCGACATTACGCGTACGCTTACGCGAGACTGGTTCTACCGACGTGCTTTGCACATAGGTGGCTGGCGGGTGTCAGTTTCTCCAACTTTAGTTGAACCGAGTGTGGCTACGCCCGGTCCTTGCGAAGGTTAAAACAGCACCAACTTGACAAACTATCGTTGTGGTTTTGATGCGTAGGTAACAACGGTTCTTGCTAAGCCCGTAGCAGCCACGTAAAACTTGCAACAACAAAGTAGAGGACGTCTAACTTGTTTTTGCAGGGCATGTTGTGATGTGATATGGTCAAAGCATGATGCTAAATTTATTGTATGAGATGATCATGTTTTGTAACCGAGTTATCGGCAACTGGCAGGAGCCATATGGTTGTCGCTTTATTGTATGCAATGCAATCGCCCTGTAATGCTTTACTTTATCACTAAGCGGTAGCGATAGTCGTAGAAGCATAAGATTGGCGAGACGACAACGATGCTACGATGGAGATCAAGGTGTCGCGCCGGTGACGATGGTGATCATGACGGTGCTTCGGAGATGGAGATCACAAGCACAAGATGATGATGGCCATATCATATCACTTATATTGATTGCATGTGATGTTTATCTTTTATGCATCTTATCTTGCTTTGATTGACGGTAGCATTATAAGATGATCCCTCACTAAATTATCAAAGTATAAGTGTTCTCCCTGAGTATGCACCGTTGCGAAAGTTCTTCGTGCTGAGACACCACGTGATGATCGGGTGTGATAGGCTCTACGTTCAAATACAACGGGTGCAAAACAGTTGCACACGCGGAATACTCAGGTTAAGCTTGACGAGCCTAGCATATAACAGATATGGCCTCGGAACACGGAGACCGAAAGGTCGAGCGTGAATCATATAGTAGATATGATCAACATAGTGATGTTCACCGTTGAAACTACTCCATCTCACGTGATGATCGGACATGGTTTAGTTGATATGGATCACGTGATCACTTAGAGGATTAGAGGGATGTCTATCTAAGTGGGAGTTCTTAAGTAATATGATTAATTGAACTTGAATTTATCATGAACTTAGTACCTGATAGTATCTTGCTTGTCTATGTTGATTGTAGATAGATGGCCCGTGCTGTTGTTCCGTTGAATTTTAATGCGTTCCTTGAGAAAGCAAAGTTGAAAGATGATGGTAGCAATTACACGGACTGGGTCCGTAACTTGAGGATTATCCTCATTGCTGCACAGAAGAATTACGTCCTGGAAGCACCGCTAGGTGTACCACCTGCGCCAGCAACTGCAGACATTGTGAATGCCTGGCAGTCACGTGTTGATGACTACTCGATAGTTCAATGTGCCATGCTTTACGGCTTAGAACCGGGACTTCAACGACGTTTTGAACGTCATGGAGCATATGAGATGTTCCAGGAGTTGAAGTTAATATTTCAAAAGAATGCCCGGATTGAGAGATATGAAGTCTCCAATAAGTTCTACAGCTGCAAGATGGAGGAGAATAGTTCTGTCAGTGAGCATATACTCAAAATGTCTGGGTATAATAATCACATGATTCAACTGGGAGTTAATCTTCCGGATGATAGCGTCATTGACAGAATTCTCCAATCACTGCCACCAAGCTACAAGAGCTTCGTGATGAACTATAACATGCAAGGGATGGATAAGACAATTCCCGAGCTCTTCGCAATGCTAAAGGCTGCGGAGGTAGAAATCAAAAAGGAGCATCAAGTGTTGATGGTCAATAAGACCACCAGTTTCAAGAAAAAGGGCAAAGGGAAGAAGAAGGGGAACTTCAAGAAGAACAGCAAGCAAGTTGCTGCTCAGGAGAAGAAACCCAAGTCTGGACCTAAGCCTGAGACTGAGTGCTTCTACTGCAAGCAGACTGGTCACTGGAAGCGGAACTGCCCCAAGTATTTGGCGGATAAGAAGGATGGCAAGGTGAACAAAGGTATATGTGATATACATGTTATTGATGTGTACCTTACTAATGCTCGCAGTAGCACCTGGGTATTTGATACTGGTTCTGTTGCTAATATTTGCAACTCGAAACAGGGGCTACGGATTAAGCGAAGATTGGCTAAGGACGAGGTGACGATGCGCGTGGGAAATGGTTCCAAAGTCGATGTGATCGCGGTCGGCACGCTACCTCTACATCTACCTTCGGGATTAGTTTTAGACCTAAATAATTGTTATTTGGTGCCAGCGTTAAGCATGAACATTATATCTGGATCTTGTTTGATGCGAGACGGTTATTCATTTAAATCAGAGAATAATGGTTGTTCTATTTATATGAGTAATATCTTTTATGGTCATGCACCCTTGAAGAGTGGTCTATTTTTGTTGAATCTCGATAGTAGTGATACACATATTCATAATATTGAAGCCAAAAGATGCAGAGTTGATAATGATAGTGCAACTTATTTGTGGCACTGCCGTTTAGGTCATATCGGTGTAAAGCGCATGAAGAAACTCCATACTGATGGACTTTTGGAACCACTTGATTATGAATCACTTGGTACTTGCGAACCGTGCCTCATGGGCAAGATGACTAAAACGCCGTTCTCCGGAACTATGGAGAGAGCAACAGATTTGTTGGAAATCATACATACAGATGTATGTGGTCCGATGAATATTGAGGCTCGTGGCGGATATCGTTATTTTCTCACCTTCACAGATGATTTGAGCAGATATGGGTATATCTACTTAATGAAACATAAGTCTGAAACATTTGAAAAGTTCAAAGAATTTCAGAGTGAAGTTGAAAATCATCGTAACAAGAAAATAAAGTTTCTACGATCTGATCGTGGAGGAGAATATTTGAGTTATGAGTTTGGTCTTCATTTGAAACAATGCGGAATAGTTTCGCAACTCACGCCACCCGGAACACCACAGCGTAATGGTGTGTCCGAACGTCGTAATCGTACTCTACTAGATATGGTGCGATCTATGATGTCTCTTACTGATTTACCGCTATCGTTTTGGGGTTATGCTTTAGAGACGGCCGCATTCACGTTAAATAGGGCACCATCAAAATCCGTTGAGACGACGCCTTATGAACTGTGGTTTGGCAAGAAACCAAAGTTGTCGTTTCTTAAAGTTTGGGGCTGCGATGCTTATGTGAAAAAGCTTCAACCTGATAAGCTCGAACCCAAATCGGAGAAATGTGTCTTCATAGGATACCCAAAGGAGACTGTTGGGTACACCTTCTATCACAGATCCGAAGGCAAAACTTTTGTTGCTAAATTCGGAATTTTTCTGGAGAAGGAGTTTCTCTCGAAAGAAGTGAGTGGGAGGAAAGTAGAACTTGATGAGGTAACTGTACCTGCTCCCTTATTGGAAAGTAGTTCATCGCAGAAATCGGTTTCTGCGACACCTACACCAATTAGTGAGGAAGTTAATGATGATGATCATGAAACTTCAGATCAAGTTATTACTGAACCTCGTAGGTCAACCAGAGTAAGATCCGCACCAGAGTGGTATGGTAATCCTGTTCTGGAAGTTATGTTACTGGACCATGACGAACCTACGAACTATGAAGAAGCGATGGTGAGCCCAGATTCCGCGAAATGGCTTGAGGCCATGAAATCTGAGATGGGATCCATGTATGAGAACAAAGTGTGGACTTTGGTTGACTTGCCCGATGATCGGCAAGCAATTGAGAATAAATGGATCTTCAAGAAGAAGACTGACGCTGACGGTAATGTTACTGTCTATAAAGCTCGACTTGTTGCAAAAGGTTTTCGACAAGTTCAAGGGATTGACTACGATGAGACCTTCTCACCCGTAGCGATGCTTAAGTCTGTCCGAATCATGTTAGCAATTGCCGCATTTTATGATTATGAAATTTGGCAAATGGATGTCAAAACTGCATTCCTGAATGGATTTCTGGAAGAAGAGTTGTATATGATGCAACCGGAAGGTTTTGTTGATCCAAAGGGAGCTAACAAAGTGTGCAAGCTCCAGCGATCCATTTATGGACTGGTGCAAGCCTCTCGGAGTTGGAATAAACGCTTTGATAGTGTGATCAAAGCATTTGGTTTTGTACAGACTTTTGGAGAAGCCTGTATTTACAAGAAAGTGAGTGGGAGCTCTGTAGCATTTCTGATATTATATGTGGATGACATATTGCTGATTGGAAATGATATAGAATTTCTGGATAGCATAAAGGGATACTTGAATAAGAGTTTTTCAATGAAAGACCTCGGTGAAGCTGCGTATATATTGGGCATCAAGATCTATAGAGATAGATCAAGACGCTTAATTGGACTTTCACAAAGCACATACCTTGACAAAGTTTTGAAGAAGTTCAAAATGGATCAAGCAAAGAAAGGGTTCTTGCCTGTGTTACAAGGTGTGAAGTTGAGTAAGACTCAATGCCCGACCACTGCAGAAGATAGAGAGAAGATGAAAGATGTTCCCTATGCTTCAGCCATAGGCTCTATCATGTATGCAATGCTGTGTACCAGACCTGATGTGTGCCTTGCTATAAGTCTAGCAGGGAGGTACCAAAGTAATCCAGGAGTGGATCACTGGACAGCGGTCAAGAACATCCTGAAATACCTGAAAAGGACTAAGGATATGTTTCTCGTTTATGGAGGTGACAAAGAGCTCATCGTAAATGGTTACGTTGATGCAAGCTTTGACACTGATCCGGACGATTCTAAATCGCAAACCGGATACGTGTTTACATTGAACGGTGGAGCTGTCAGTTGGTGCAGTTCTAAACAAAGCGTCGTGGCGGGATCTACGTGTGAGGCGGAATACATAGCTGCTTCGGAAGCAGCAAATGAAGGAGTCTGGATGAAGGAGTTCATATCCGATCTAGGTGTCATACCTAGTGCATCGGGTCCAATGAAAATCTTTTGTGACAATACTGGTGCAATTGCCTTGGCGAAGGAATCCAGATTTCACAAGAGAACCAAGCACATCAAGAGACGCTTCAATTCCATCCGGGATTTAGTCCAGGTGGGAGACATAGAAATTTGCAAGATACATACGGATCTGAATGTTGCAGACCCGTTGACTAAGCCTCTTCCACGAGCAAAACATGATCAGCACCAAGGCTCCATGGGTGTTAGAATCATTACTGTGTAATCTAGATTATTGACTCTAGTGCAAGTGGGAGACTGAAGGAAATATGCCCTAGAGGCAATAATAAAGTTATTATTTATTTCCTTATATCATGATAAATGTTTATTATTCATGCTAGAATTGTATTAACCGGAAACATGATACATGTGTGAATACATAGACAAACAGAGTGTCACTAGTATGCCTCTACTTGACTAGCTCGTTGATCAAAGATGGTTATGTTTCCTAGCCATTGACATGAGTTGTCATTTGATTAACGGGATCACATCATTAGGAGAATGATGTGATTGACTTGACCCATTCCGTTAGCTTAGCACACGATCGTTTAGTATGTTGCTAATGCTTTCTTCATGACTTATACATGTTCCTATGACTATGAGATTATGCAACTCCCGTTTACCGGAGGAACACTTTGTGTGCTACCAAACGTCACAACGTAACTGGGTGATTATAAAGGTGCTCTACAGGTGTCTCCGAAGGTACTTGTTGGGTTGGCGTATTTCGAGATTAGGATTTGTCACTCCGATTGTCGGAGAGGTATCTCTGGGCCCACTTGGTAATGCACATCACTTAAAGCCTTGCAAGCATAGCAACTAATGAGTTAGTTGCGGGATGATGTATTACGGAACGAGTAAAGAGACTTGCCGGTAACGAGATTGAACTAGGTATTGAGATACCGACGATCGAATCTCGGGCAAGTAACATACCGATGACAAAGGGAACAACGTATGTTGTTATGCGGTTTGACCGATAAAGATCTTCGTAGAATATGTGGGAGCCAATATGAGCATCCAGGTTCCGCTATTGGTTATTGACCGGAGACGTGTCTCGGTCATGTCTACATAGTTCTCGAACCCGTAGGGTCCGCACGCTTAAAGTTAGATGACGGTTATATTATGAGTTTATGTGTTTTGATGTACCGAAGGAGTTCGGAGTCCCGGATGAGATCAGGGACATGACGAGGAGTCTCGAAATGGTCGAGACGTAAAGATCGATATATTGGACGACTATATTCGGACATCGGAAAGGTTCCGAGTGATTCGGGTATTTTTCGGAGTACCGGAGAGTTACGGGAATTCGTATTGGGCCTTAATGGGCCATACGGGAAAGGAGAGAAAGGCCCCAAAGGGTGGCCGCACCCCTCCCCATGGACTAGTCCGAATTGGACTAGGGAGGGGGGCGCCCCCTTCCTTCCTTCTCCTTCTCCCTTCCCTTCTCCTACTCCAACAAGGAAAGGAGGAGTCCTACTCCCGGTGGGAGTAGGACTCCCCCCTTGGCGCGCCCTCCTCCTAGGCCAGCCGCCTCCCCCCTTGCTCCTTTATATACGGGGGCAGGGGGCACCCCAAAGACACAACAATTGATCTCTTGATTTCTTAGCCGTGTGCGGTGCCCCCCTCCACCATAGTCCACCTCGATAATATCATAGCGGTGCTTAGGCGAAGCCCTGCGTCGGTAGAACATCATCATCGTCACCACGCCGTCGTGCTGACGGAACTCTCCCTCAAAGCTCGGCTGGATCGGAGTTCGAGGGACATCATCGAGCTGAACGTGTGCTGAACTTGGAGGTGCCGTACGTTTGGTACTTGGATCGGTCGGATCGTGAAGACGTACGACTACATCAACCGCGTTGTGCTAACGCTTACGCTTTCGGTCTACGAGGGTACGTGGAGAAAACTCTCTCCTCTCGTTGCTATGCATCACCATGATCTTGCGTGTGCGTAGAATTTTTTTGAAATTACTACGTTCCCCAACAGTCCGTGTACTCGTCGGTTACGGGAAGCAGACACGCCCTCATGTCCAAGATCTACCTGTACATGTCGTAGCATGCGTATGCGTCCTTGGCCGTGCAGGTTATGTAGGTTAGATTCAGAGGTACCTCCCACGTGTTCAGGTCTTGGTATCGTTGTCTTCTTTCATGTTGGCATATCAGGGGTCGATGATGGTCTCGGCGAGGTCAACCACGGAGTCCTTCTCCTGCCCGTTGCTGATGATCTTGTATTGCTTCTGGATGTCGACAAGCTTGTTGATCCAGATGGCCGAATCATCGCATTCTTCCTTCTCTCCACCGTAGCGAAGGTGCAGTTGGCACTGCCGATGAAACGGGCGAATGCTCCAGAACCTCTGATGGCCCTACAGAAGTGGTAGATGAGAACCTCGTCCCGCACACATACCTGGGCGACGGCGATCCGCTGGTCCCTGTCAAGAGACGATGGATGGGCACAAGGTCTAGTCCTGCAACCTTGTGCTTTCTCGTCCTGTAGGTACTGCTCGAACTCGACGAGGCAGAGCTTCACCGAGTCTGGATCATTGGTGTACATCACATTCAACTTGGTGCAGCCATAGGACTGAACGGCCAACTCAAAGGGGAACTCCTTGCTGAAGTCTGTGTCCAGCAGGCTCACCCCTCGGATCGCCATTAGAGTCTCTTCAAGTGAACGAGTGGGTAGGCGGCGGTAGCAGTTCGTTTTTCAGCTCTTGGGGAACTAGATTCAACAGCAAACTAAGTGTGTACAGGCGACAACAGTTACTACCCCTCCCTCGTCCACTGCACGCCCGGCAGAAGATGCACCCTCGGCGCATTCAAACGCCTCCATTAAGAAACCTACTCCGGGAACACATCGATCGACGAGCGGGTCTGTATTGGTAGTATAATAACAGGAGTTAGTGGTCACTTTACTTAAATTTAATTAGCTTTAATAGAAATTTTTACTTAAAACAAGCAATGCATTGACTCGTTCTATCAGTGCCACAGGATCAACATGCACAACAATTAGAATTATTATTCTCAGGACGCACACGATCAGCACATTTGTCGCACTTTCACACAGATAATACTACCAAGTTTGAACTGTTTGTTATGGTTGTTGTCCTCTGCATCATCATGCCGTGTTTCCCATCTTGCAAGATTCAGAACCAACAAATAAGATCCAAATAATAAGTACAACAAAGATGCCTACACATCTCATTGATTCCCATCTTGCAAGATTCATAACCAACAAATAAGATCCAAATAATAAGTACAACAAAGATGCCTACACATCTCATTGATTCCCAGCTTGCAAGATTCATAACAAACAAATAAGATTCAAATACTAAGTACAACAAATATGCCTACGCATCTCATTGATTCCTAGATTGCAAGATTCACAACCAACCCATTAGAGCCTTTTGATAAAGTGAATATCGGGATTAAATCCATCTTGGCTAGCCATGTCATACAACCGAAGAACTTGGCGAATGCTCTTGACCGTCACAACATCTGTAGTTGAGTATTCCTATTTGCACAACACAAACAAGAAGAGCATGATTACTATAATAGTGGCACTCCTTGAACTCAACCTGAAGCTCCACTCGGATGAGGCCTGCCTCGAGTTCCATGATTCAATTCATGCGCCTTTTTCTGCAGTTCACCTAAAATGAAGCAAAGATTGCATCATTCAGCTAGCAAGAAGTACTTGCTCTCGTGAGCTGGCAGGTTCTTCTTTAGTAGTTGCACTAAAATTGAGGAACATTAAGGTTGGCTGTCCAGCTCATGTAAGGCGCAAATATAATTTGCTTATCCTTTTGTGCAGTTCCACTAAAATAAAGTGCCATTGTGGTGACAGTGACGACTCATCTTGCAAAGGCTAATAAAATTTTGCACGAGATTACCAGCAGAACTTG
Source organism: Triticum aestivum (assembly GCF_018294505.1). Classification (NCBI taxonomy): domain Eukaryota; kingdom Viridiplantae; phylum Streptophyta; class Magnoliopsida; order Poales; family Poaceae; genus Triticum; species Triticum aestivum. The sequence goes on from NC_057814.1 coordinate 113,901,855, forward strand.
ACGGAGATTTTGGAAACTCTAATCACCATTTTGTGCAGTTCCACCAAAATTGAGAGATGTCGCCCACGTGACATTTTAGTTGAACTGCACAAGACACTCATTCGAAAAAAGTGTTTTGTGCAGTTCACCAAAAGGTCACAATAGCAACAAGGTGAAATGGATATCCCTATCTGCACAAAAAGATAGAAAGTAAACAGTTGCTGGTCAATAAGAATATACGAAACATACACGAAATGAAAAGAAGCATCTTAATTATGTTCATGGCAATCACGCAAGGATAGTAGAAATTTTAAAACGTCAGCAATGCTTCATGTTACAGGAAGCATTACGACAACAATGACATTTGTCAAATATGGGATTACTTTAATGGTGGCATTGCTTGTTTACCAGATATAGTAAATCAACAGCAGCTGAAGAGTTGGTTTAAGGGCATGGGACCGTGGGGACACCAGGACACTCAGCAGCGTAAAGGAGCAACTTACTTATCATACTGAGGAAAACAGTAGGAGTACCATTTGTAACACAGTTTAATTGCATCTTATCACTGGAGGCATTAGATTAATAATAACACTGGTTAGACATGTCCCTAAGGTAATAGTGTGATCGCTTCATTTTACATGCGCCCTTACATTAACAATAGCAAAAGGTTGGTATAAGGACATGCGAGAGTGGACGCATCAGCAAAATGTACCTACAAGGAGGCATAAAGTGGTGATGCCGAGTTTGTTCATGCTATGTGAGGGCAGCAAATCTAATCCTGGAGACCTTTTACTATGTGAGGGAAGAAAACCTAATCCTGGAGACCTTTTACTATGTGAGGGCAGCAAATCTAATCCTGGAGACCTTTTACTATGTGAGGGTAGCAAATCTAATCCTGAGACCTTTTACTATGCGAGGGCAGCAATTCTAATCCTGGAGACCTTTTACTATATGAGGGCAACAAATCTAATCCTGGACATACTCTGTTGACTTGTCCACCAGCCGCCACTTTCTATCCTTTTTTCAACCAATAATAGATCTGTTCCTTATCCAGTTTGTACTGCGTTTTCCCATTATTTCCCTTTTCAACCAAGACACCGGTTGGGTATCCGGTCTCTACTACTTTCACCATATTATTTCCTCTTTGAATCAAGTCCTAGATTCATGCTACAACTTTCCCCCCTTTCTTCGTTATTTGAACAAAGTCCTAGATTCGAATGCATGAAGTAGCTTTACCTCTAATAATACTAAAAATTTAGGTGGCTTTCGAAGAGCTAATGGGAGTAGAAAAAGATGCACATGCAGACACGTGGGGAGCTAGGGCAGTAGAGCAAGGCCTCTTTCGAAGAACTTATACCAGAGGGTCGTCAGGATGTCAGCGGCGGCAGGTCGGATCTGCGGACAATACGGCAGGGAGGAAGAAGGGTCGCAGGACCTCCCGAGCCGGCGCTGTGTCGGAGAGAACAACACGGGCAGAGGATCGGGCCCCTCCGGCAGCTGTGGGTTTCCTCCCTCGCCGGTGATGACCGCGTGAACGATGCACCTAGTCCTCTACACACACCAGCCGAAGGGATCCGGCCGGATCTGTGACCAGCCGTGAGCAGAGAGAAAATGTTGCTACCGCTGTCTTGTTTATATCTGGAGAGGATGAGAGAATGAAGATAGCAACCCTAGTAAAGCAAGCACTCAGGCCCCTACGTACATATATAGTGGAGTGATTATCTTTTTCTCTCCACAACAAGCATTTCAATTTGTGTACGTGGCATTAAAGAAAAGAAACTCTCTATTTAAGGTGACTAACTGTACGACTCCTACTTACTACTACTACTAGTAGTATTGTTCACTTGTGCTCCCCGGCCCTCCATTCATTGAATAACCCTATGGGTGAATAAACATACAGTACTAGTATTTATATAGAACGAACAAGCTCGAACTATTTTCGCGTAGTTAAAAGTTGAGGGTGGGGCTTTTCCCGGGCAGTACGCGCGGCAGTTTTCGCATAGCCGGTTCGACAGAGAGGCGAGGAGGGTGAGGGAGTAGCGGATTCAACTTAGTTACTGCTAGAAAGGTCGGGCTGTGCGATTTGACGGTGCATTACTGCTGGAAAGACTTGTGATATGACTACTCACTATAGTCATGTATTACTGGCGGTACGACCGGGGTGATGCTCCCCTTTCATTCCGCACTCTAATCTGGTGCATGACACGTATTACGTCGACCCGGATGCTGCTGGCTGTCCCACTAAAAGAGAACTAAAAAAAATCTCCTCTGCCTGCACCAGATCCCTCCCTCCGCCCCCCTCGCACGACTCCTCTTTGTTCCCCATCGGGCCGCCTGCCCAAGCGCCGCTCGCCCTCTCTCTCCTCTGGCCGCCCTCTCCCTCCGGCCTTTGAAGCTCTCCCTACTCCCCCTTGAACGGTCGTTTTTCTCCCTCTTTCTTGCGCGGCGGCGGCGCATCTACCAGGGAGGTTGCGAGAAGGGTGAGTTTGTTCGTTCCATCTCTGTCTCACAGCCATATCATTGATCTTGCTCGCTCTAGCGCTAATTCTGATTTGGAAAAGCAGATCCTGATTAAACTTGGTATATATTTGTGGTGCACGCATGGAATTGATTGATGCTGCTTGAGGAGGTAATAAATCTTTCTAGAGGCCCAAAGATTCAGTTCACCTTTCTAGGTATTTCAGTTTCAGGCATGCATTATTTCTAGAGACCCAAAGAATCAGTTCACCTTTCTAGGTATTTCAGTTCCTTGCTTGCATTGTTTCTAGAGGCCCAAAGATTCAGTTCACCTTTCTAGGTATTTCAGTTTCAGGCTTGCATTATTTCTAGAGGCCCAAATATTCAGTTCACCTTTTAGGTATTTCAGTTTCATTCTTGCATTTGTTCTAGAGGCCCAAGGATTCGGTTCACAGTCGTCGGCAAGTGGCCCTGCTACCCATGCCGGTGTCGACTCAACTCGCAAGCGCCGGCGTCGGAGCGGTTCCCGGGGCTTGGGCTCTACAGAGCCTTCCTCCAGAGCGACGATGACGAGCTCCTCCCTGGGTGCGTGAGGGGGTCCGGGCTCCCTCCCTATCGTGAGTGACTTCCGTGATGAGTTAGCTCATGCTTTGTTTCATGGAGTGTATTTTTTTTGTGAAGCTTGATTGAGGACTTGTATGTTTAAGTGGGATATCTCAATTGTATGGACAAAGTAAAATTTATCATGTTTTGCATGCTTGATTTGTAAAGATGGTTCGTTTATGTCAATTGTGAGTGGGAGGAGGCCACACAAGAGCTGGCCACACCAAATCTGGCAGGAAATAGGGTCCAAAGAAGTCAAATGATTGAGAAAGAACATTTATTGTCAATCTAACCCTGCCATCCATACACCTCTTTGGTTTAGAGTTAGTTCAGGGTTAGAATCTAACTCTAACCTCTAATTGAGTTAGTAGAGTTCTCCTCGTCTCGGTTCATCGCCATCATACTTTCCCCATTTCTGTGTTTTCAGTATCCTGCGAATCAAAGAGGCCCTTAGACTGGTTTAGGTCTGGTAGTTTTTTATAAACGTGTTATGTCCAAAATTTAATGAACGTGCTCCGGTTTCAACGAAAATAATCCGGTTTCATGTAGTAATTTATTTATTTATTTATTTATTTATTTATTCTTCAGCAGGGGGTTTGCATGTAATTCGTGAGGTCTGAAATGTAAAGTACCCCGGCATATGCTCCGAGTCGTGCATGCACTACGACCCAGATGCTCTATGTCCCACATGTCGACGAAAGGGAGCACGTGGAAATAGCCTAGGAGTACATATAGGAGGATAAATGCGTCAAAAAATATGTACGGTGAAGCGTGGCTGCGGTTCGAAAAGGAGACCTAAAGTGATGACAGGTATAGGTCGCACGCACCCAACTAGTGGTAGTACTAGACATACGACTGCTTTGTCCCTAAAAAAAGAGGTACGAGTACTCAGTACTCCTATTCTATCAACGCGAGTCCCATATGACAACAGCGTCTGTGCTACATCTAGCTCTTCTCCCTCGTTTCTCTCTTCTAATTCTAAACTCAGTCGACGCCCGGTGGGCAGGGTGGGGATTTGCCGATGGTCGATGATACGTCTCCAACGTATCTATAATTTTTGATTGTTCCATGCTATTACATATTCTATTTTGGATGTTTAATGGGCTTATTTATACACTTTTATATTATTTTTGGGACTAACCTATTAACCGGAGGCCCAGCCCAAATTGCTGTTTTTTGCCTATTTCAGTGTTTCGCAGAAAAGGAATATCAAACGGAGTCCAAACGGAATGAAACCTTCGGGACGTGATTTTCGGAACAAACGTGATCTAGAGGACTTGGAGTGGACGTCAAGCAACAGATGAGGAAGCCACGAGGTAGGGGGGCGCGCCCTCCACCCTCGTGGGCCCCTCGTGGCTCCACCGACCTACTTCTTCCTCCTATATATACCTACGTAGCCCCAAACCATTAGAGGCATCCACGAAAACCTAATTCCACGGCCGCAACCTTCTGTACCCGTGAGATCCCATCTTGGGGCCTTTTCCGGTGTCCTGCCGGAGGGGGCATTGATCATGGAGGGCTTCTACATCAACACCATAGACTCTCCGATGATGTGTGAGTAGTTTACCTCAGACCTTCGGGTCCATAGTTATTAGCTAGATGGCTTCTTCTCTCTCTTTGGATCTGAATACAAAGTTCTCCTCGATTTTCTTGGAGATCTATTCGATGTAATCTTCTTTTGCGGTGTGTTTGTCGAGACCGATGAATTGTGGGTTTATGATCAAGATTATCTATGAACAATATTTGAATCTTCTCTGAATTCTTTTATGTATGATTGGTTATCTTTGCAAGTCTCTTCGAATTATCACTTTGGTTTGGCCTACTAGATTGATCTTTCTTGCAATGGGAGAAGTGCTTAGCTTTCGGTTCAATCTTGCGGTGTCCTTTCCCATTGACAGCAGGGGCAGCAAGGCACGTATAGTATTGTTGCCATCAAGGATAAAAAGATGGGGTTTATATCATATTGCATGAGTTTATCCCTCTACATCATGTCATCTTACTTAAAGCGTTACTCTGTTCTTTTAAACTTAATACTCTAGATGCATGCTGGATAGCGGTCGATGTGTGGAGTAATAGTAGTAGATGCAGAATCGTTTCAGTCTACTTGTCACGGATGTGATGCCTATATACATGATCATACCTAGATATTCTCATAACTATGCTCAATTCTATCAATTGCTCGACAGTACTTGGTTCACCCACCGTAATACTTATGCTCATGAGAGAAGCCACTAGTGAAACCTATGGCCCCCGGGTCTATTTTCCATCATATTAATCTTCCAACACTTAGTTATTTTTATTGCCTTTTATTTTACTTTGCATCTTTATCATAAAAATACCAAAAATATTATCTTATCATATCTATCAGATCTCACTCTCGTAAGTGACCGTGAAGGGATTGACAACCCCTTTATCGCGTTGGTTGCGAGGTTCTTATTTGTTTGTGTAGGTGTGTGGGACTCGCGCGTAGTCTCCTACTAGATTGACACCTTGGTTCTCAAAAACTGAGGGAAATACTTACGCTACTTTACTTCATCACCCTTTCCTCTTCAAGGGAAAACCAACGCAGTGCTCAAGAGGTAGCAAGAAGGATTTCTGGCGCCATTGCCGGGGAGTCTACGCACAAGTCAAGACATACCAAGTACCCATCTCAAACTCTTATCCCTCGCATTACATTATTTGCCATTTGCCTCTCGTTTTCCTCTCCCCCACTTCACCCTTGTCGTTTTATTCGCCCTCTCTTTTCCGTTCGCCTCTTTTTTCGCTCGCTTCTTGTTTGCTTGTGTGTTGGATTGCTTGCTTGTCACCATGGCTCAAGATAATACTAAATTGTGTGACTTTACCAATACCAACAACAATGATTTTCTTAGCACTCCGATTGCTCATCTTACTGATGCTGAATCTTGTGAAATTAATGCTGCTTTGCTGAATCTTGTCATGAATGATCAATTCGCCGGCCTTCCTAGTGATGATGCTGCTACCCATCTAAATAGCTTTGTTGATTTGTGTGATATGCAAAAGAAGAAAGATGTGGACAATGATATTTTTAAATTTAAGCTATTTCCTTTTTCTCTTAGAGATCGTGCTAAAGCTTGGTTTTCGTCTTTGCCTAAAAATAGTATTGATTCTTGGAATAAGTGCAAAGATGCTTTTATCTCTAAGTATTTTTCCTCCCGCTAAAATCATCTCTCTTAGAAATGATATCATGAATTTTAAGCAACTTGATCATGAACATGTTGCACAAGCTTGGGAGAGGATGAAATTAATGATACGTAGTTGCCCTACACATGGTTTGAATCTTTGGATGATTATACAAAAAATTTATGCCGGATTGAATTTTATTTCTAGAAATCTTTTAGATTCGGCCGCGGGCGGAACTTTTATGGAAATCACTTTAGGAGAAGCTACTAAACTCCTAGATAATATTATGGTTAATTATTCTCAATGGCACATCGAAAGATCTACTAGTAAAAAAGTGCATGCGGTAGAAGAAATTAATGTTTTGAGTGGAAAGATGGATGAACTTATGAAATTGTTTGCTAATAGGAGTGTTTCTTCTGATCCTAATGATATGCCCTTGTCTACCTTGATTGAGAATAATAATGAATCTATGGATGTGAATTTTGTTGGTAGGAATAATTTTGGTAATAACGCGTATAGAGTAAACTTTAATTCTAGACCGTATCCTAGTAATTCCTCTAATAATTATGGTAATTCCTACAACAACTCTTATGGAAATTTTAATAAGATGCCCTCTGAATATGAGACTAGTGTTAAAGAATTTATGAATTCGCAAAAGAATTTAATGCTTTGCTTGAAGAAAAATTGCTTAAAGTTGACGAATTGGCTTGGAACGTTGATCGAATTTCTCTTGATGTTGATTCTTTGAAACTTAGATCTATTCCACCTAAGCATGATATCAATGAGTCTCTCAAAGCTATGAGAATTTCCATTGATGAGTGCAAAGAAAGAACCGCTAGGATGCGTGCTAAGAAAGATTGCTTTGTGAAAGCGCGTTCTTCTAATTTTTGTGAGAATAAAGACGAATCTAAAGGTTATTGGTGTGTCCCCTATTAAATATTTGTTTTGCAATATGAATCTTGATAATGATGGGACTGGAGATGAGCCACCTTTACCTAGAAGGAGTTCCAAAAATTCGGAGTTTTTAGATCTTGATGCTAAAATTTGTAAAAGTGGGATTGAAGAGGTCAAAACTTTAGATATCAATGAACCCACTATTTTGGATTTCAAGGAATTTAATTATGATAATTGCTCTTTGATAGATTGTATTTCCTTGTTGCAATCCGTGCTAAATTCTGCTCATGCTTATAGTCAAAATAAAGCTTTTACTAAACATATCATTGATGCTTTAATGCAATCTTATGAAGAAAAACTTGAGTTGGAAGTTTCTATCCCTAGAAAACTTTATGATGAGTGGGAACCTACTATTAAAATTAAAATTAAAGATCATGAATGCTATGCTTTGTGTGATTTGGGTGCTAGTGTTTCCACGATTCCAAAAACTTTGTGTGATTTGTTAGGTTTCCGTGAATTTGATGATTGCTCTTTAAACTTACACCTTGCGATTCCAATATTAACAAACCTATGGGAAGAATTAATAATGTTCTCATTGTTGCAAATAGGAACTATGTGCCCGTAGATTTCATTGTTCTTGACATAGACTGCAATCCTTCATGTCCTATTATTCTTGGTAGACCTTTCCTTAGAACGATTGGTGCAATTATTGATCCTAAATACTTAAACGCGCAGCTGCGCTATTTGGATGCTGCGAGCGCACGCGCTAGACGACAAAAAAGTAGGTGGCTGTCCAGAACAAACGCGTTATCCGGTGGGTAGTGTAAAGAATACCCATGCGCATGCATGTGCCGACGTCATCTATTTATTCTGTTTCATTTTTTCAAAAAGCTACAACTTTTGAACCAAGTGTCAGAACGCAGAACCGTTTTCACCGCTGGGTTTCTCGTGGCGAGCTCTTCAAAACTAGATCCCATATGAATATGTTTTGATGATTTTTTTAAAAGCAACTTTGATGCTAGATGAAGCAATTTCAGTGTTAAACATGAGCAACTCTGATGCTAGATGAACAAAACAACTCAACTTGCTCATTTGTTTTTTCTGCGTAAAATAGACAATCTAAGCAGTAATGTTAGGGACATCTGCTTGTTTCTGCTAGAACAATTTCGCACTTTTTGCCTTTCTTTGTAATTGAGTTGCTTTGGTCTTCTGCTACAACATACGAGAAGGTGGATGAGAGGGAAGAGTAGATCGAATATTTGTCCATAAAAGGCTATTCAAGTTGCTCATACATTTTTCCTCTGCCTAAAATAGATGCTAGGGGAGTTGCTTGGTTTTGCTACCACAATTGCTTGGTTTTGCTACCACAATTGCTTGGTTTTGCTACCAGAATTGCTTGGTTTTGCTAGGGTAGTTGCTTGTTTTTTCCTCTGCCAAATCTTCCACCGACGATGCTCAGTTGCTTATATATGATGAAAAGTTGTCTACCAAAGTTTCTAAATTATCTACGAAGTACTTGCTAGGTAAATTCACTAGAACACATTATGCAAGACAACTTGCTTCTATTTAACACTCAAGTTGCCTCATCTAGTTTCAAAGTTGCTCTAAAAATATATTCATGGAAACATATCCATATTGGATCTAGTTTGGAAGATCTCGTCGTAAGAAACCTAACCGTGAAAACGGATTGCAATTCCGAGGATCCATTCAAAAGTTATAACTTTTTCAATTTTGTGAAACGACATTTAATGCAAAAATGGATTAGCATGTACCTACGGCCGTTGCCTAGTGTGAACGCATTAATTATTGATTTCCATGTCGTGTGTCAGACGCATGTCTCTGCATGTGAATGCTAATAATTTCCTTTTCCAGCGGCACGTATAAGTACATGCCATATACGGCGATGCGCTGGAGGGCGTCAACGAGCGCCCGTGCGCCCACTAGCCAGGTCCATTATTGATATGAAGGAGGGAAATATTAGATTCCAATTTCCGTTAAGGAAAGGCATGGAACACTTTCCTAGAAAGAAAATAAAATTACCATACGAATCAATTATGAGAGCCACTTATGGATTGCCTACCAAAGATGGCAATACCTAGATCTATCCTTGCTTTTATGCCTAGCTAAGGGCGTTAAACGATAGCGCTTGTTGGGAGGCAACCCAATTTTATTTTTATTTTTTTGCTTTTTGCTTCTGTTTAGGAATAAATCTTTGATCTAGCCTCTGGTTAGATGTGGTTTTATTTTTTAATTAGTGTTTGTGCCAAGCTAAACCTATAGGAACTTCTTGGATGATAGTTATTTGATCTTGCTGAAAATTCCAGAAACTTTCTGTTCACGAAAACAATTGTTAAAAATCACCAGAACGTGATAAAATACTGATTCCAATTGCAGCAGATCAATAATCAAATTATCTAGGTCTTCCTATTTTGTTAGATTTTTCTGAGTTCCAGAAGTTTGCGTTAGTTACAGATTACTACAGACTGTTCTGTTTTTGACAGATTCTGTTTTTCGTGTGTTGTTTGCTTATTTTGATGAATCTATGGCTAGTAAAATAGTTTATAAACCACAGAGAAGTTGGAATACAGTAGGTTTAACACCAATATAAATAAATCATGAGTTCATTACAGTACCTTGAACTGGTGTTTTGTTTTCTTTCGCTAACGGAGCTCACGAGATTTTCTGTCAAGTTTTGTGTTGTGAAGTTTTCAAGTTTTGGGTGAAAGATTTGATATATTATGGAATAAGGAGTAGCAAGAGCCTAAGCTTGGGGATGCCCATGTCACCCCAAGATAATCTAAGGACACCTAAAAGCCAAAGCTTGGGGATGCCCCGGAAGGCATCCCCTCTTTCGTCTACTTCCATCGGTAACTTTACTTGGAGCTATATTTTTATTCAACACATGATATGTGTTTTGCTTGGAGCGTCTTGTATTTTTTGACAGATTCTGTTTTTCGTGTGTTGTTTGCTTATTTTGATGAATCTATGGCTAGTAAAAGAGTTTATAAACCATAGAGAAGTTGGAATACAGTAGGTTTAACACCAATATAAATAAAGAATGAGTTCATTACAGTACCTTGAAGTGGTGTTTTCTTTTCTTTCGCTAACGGAGCTCATGAGATTTTCTGTTAAGTTTTGTGTTGTGAAGTTTTCAAGTTTTGGGTAAAGATTTGATGGAGTATGGAACAAGGAGTGGCAAGAGCCTAAGCTTGGGGATGCCCATGGCACCCCAAGGTAATCTAAGGACACCAAAAAGCCAAAGCTTGGGGATGCCCCGGAAGGCATCCCCTCTTTCGTCCTCATCCATCGGTAACTTTACTTGGAGCTATATTTTTATTCACCACATGATATGTGTTTTGCTTGGAGCGTCTTGTATGATTTGAGTCTTTGTTTGTTAGTTTGCCACAATCATCCTTGCTGTACACACCCTTTTGAGAGAGACACACATGATTCGGAAATTATTAGAATACTCTATGTGTTTTCACTTATATCTTTTGAGTTATATAGTTTTTGCGATATGAAGATGGTGATATTAGAGTCATGCTAGTTGAGTAGTTATGAATTTGAGAACTACTTGTGTTAAAGTTTGTGATTCCCGTAGCATGCACGTATGGTGAACTGTTATGTGATGAAGTCGGAGCATGATTTATTTATTAATTGTCTTCCTTATGAGTGGCGGTCGGGGAGGAGCGATGGTCTTTTCCTACCAATCTATCCCCCTAAGAGCATGCGCGTAATACTTTGTTTCGATAACTAATAGATTTTTGCAACAAGTATATGAGTTCTTTATGACTAATGTTGAGTCCATGGATTATACGCACTCTCACCCTTCCACCATTGCTAGCCTCTCTAATACCTCACACTTTTCGCCGGTATCATACACCCACCATATACCTTCCTCAAAACAGCCACCATACCTACCTATTATGGCATTTCCATAGCCATTCCGAGATATATTGCCATGCAACTTACCACCGTTCCGTTTGCTATGACACGCTTCATCATTGTCATATTTCTTTGCATGATCATGTAGTTGACATCGTATTTGTGGCAAAGCCACCGTTCATAATTTTTATACATGTCACTCTTGATTCATTGCATATCCCGGTACTCCTCCGGAGGCATTCACATAGAGTCATATTGTTGTTCTAAGTATTGAGATGTAATTCTTGAGTTGTAAGTAAATAAAAGTGTGATGATCATCATTATTAGAGCATTGTCCCAAGTGAGGAAAGGATTATGGAGACTATGATTCCCCATAAGTCGGGATGAGACTCCAGACAAAAAATAAAAAAAGGGGAGAAAAGAGGCCATAAAAAGAGAGGAGAAAAGGCCCAAATAAAAAATGAGAGAAAAAAGAGAGAAGGGACAATGTTACTATCCTTTTACCACACTTGTGCTTCAAAAATAGCACCATGATCTTCATGATAGAGAGTCTCCTATGTTGTCATTTTCATATACTAGTGGGAATTTTACATTATAGAACTTGGCTTGTATATTCCAATGATGGGCTTCCGCAAAATGCCCTAGGTCTTCGTGAGCAAGCGAGTTGGATGCACACCCACTTAGTTTCTTTTGTTGAGCTTTCATACATTTATAGCTCTAGTGCATCCGTTGCATGGCAATCCCTACTCACTCACATTAATTTCTATTGACGGGCATCTCCATAGCCCATTGATATGCCTAGTTGATGTGAGACTATCTTCTTCTTTTTGTCTTCTCCACAACCACCATTCTATTCCACATATAGTGCTACGTCCATGGCTCACGCTCATGTATTGCGTGAAGATTGAAAAAGTTTGAGAACATCAAAAGTATGAAACAATTGCTTGGCTTGTCATCGGTGTCGGTGTCAAAACCGGCGGATCTCGGGTAGGGGGTCCCGAACAGTGCGTCTAGGATCGATGGTAACAGGAGACGGGGGACACAATGTTTACCCAGGTTCGGTGATTGATACGTCTCCAACGTATCTATAATTTATGAAGTCTTCATGCTATTATATTATCAATCTTAGATGTTTTATATGCATTTATATGCTATTTTATATGATTTTTGGGACTAACCTATTAACCTAGAGCCCAGTGCCAGTTTCTGTTTTCTCCTTGTTTTTGAGTTTTACAGAAAAGGAATATCAAATGGAGTCCAATTGACGTGCCAATTTTTGACGATTTTTTATGGACCAAAAGAAGACCCCGAAGTAAAAGAGTTGGGCCAGGAGAGTCCTGGGGCATCCACGAGGGTGGGGGGCGCGCCCACCCCCCAGGCGCATGGGCCTGCCTCGTGGACACCTCGGGCACCTCCTTGACGTAAGACGACGCCAAAAATTCCTATAAATACAGAAACCTCGGAAAATTAACCTAGATCAGAAGTTCCGCCGCCGCAAGCCTCTGTAGCCACGAGAAATCAATCTAGGCCCTCTCTGGCACCCTGCCGGAGGGGGCCATCATCGCTGGAGGCCATGGAGGAGGATCCCGGAGGGGCCATCATCGCCATGAAGGCCAAGGACCAGAGGGAGAACCTCTCCCCATCTAGGGGGAGGCCATGGAGGAGGAAGCACAAGGGGGAGAACCTCTCCTCCTCTCTCTCGGTGGCGCCGGAGTGCCATCAGGAGGGGAATCATCACCGCGGTGATCGTCTTCATCAACATCACCATCATCATCTATTTTACGCAGTCCACTCTCCCGCACCCCGCTGTAATCCCTACTTGAACATGGTGCTTTATGCTACATATTATGATCCAATGATGTGTTGCCATCTTATGATGTTTTGAGTAGATATCTTTTGTCTTTGGGTTGATTGATGATCTAGATTGGTACGAGTTGTATGTTTTATTTTGGTGATGTCCTATGGTGCCCTCCGTGTCGCGCAAGCGTGAGGGATTCCCGTTGTAGGGTGTTGCAATACGTTCATGATTTGCTTATAGTGGGTTGCTAGAGTGACAAAAGCTTAAACCCGTGTAAGGGAGTTGTTGCGTATGGGATAAAAGGGGACTTGATGCTTTAATGCTATGGTTGGGTTTTACCTTAATGATCTTTAGTAGTTGCGGATGCTTGCTAGAGTTCCAATCATAAGTGCATATGATCCAAGAAGAGAAAGTATGTTAGCTTATGCCTCTCCCTCATATGAAATTGCAATGACGACTACTGGTCCTGTTAACAATTGCCTAGGACAATTCCGCACACCGATCCACCATTATTCCACACTCGCTATTTATAATATTTAGTAATATATTCTAACTTTATGATAACAACACCTACTTTTATATTTTAGCTCTCCGATGCCATGCAAAGTTATCCTCTTCATACCCACAACGTAGTTTTATTTCTTGTTTCTAGTTGGAAGCAAACGTTCGGTGTACGTAGAGTCATATCAGTGGCAGATAGGGCTTGAGAGAATATTGATCTTACCTTTAGCTCATTGTGGGTTCGACACTCCATACTTATCACTTCCACCTTTGGAAATTGCTACAATGATTCCCTGCACTTGGGGATTATCAAGCTCTTTTTTGGCGCCGTTGCCGGGGAGCAATAGCGTGGGGTTGATATTCTCGTGTGTGCTTGTTTGCTTTCTTCACTAAGTAGTTTTTCCCTTTTTGTTTCTGTTTAGTTGTGGATGGAACATACGAAAAATTTAAAGAATGAAAATACCAAAAAAATTACTTGCCTCTCATGGCTAAAAAGTTTTTCAAAAAGAGAAGTGATTGGAAAGTTATGCATTGAAGAAGTGAGGGTCGACCTTGAGCACTTGTGTTCATGCTCACGGAAACAATGTAGAATTTTTCATGGAAGTTTCTCTGTAAATAATTATCCCCTTGTATATATCCATTTTTATTATAAAAATAATGTGCCAAGCTTTGGTTTTAGGATGATTAGATTGCTTGTTTACTATGTGCAGAACAAAAACAGAAACTTTGGCTGTAGTGCGTAATTTTACATTTTTTTACTGGAAGGTCAAATGGGTCTGAAATTTTTTGAAAATTACTTATATACAAAATTTTCAAATTGTAAAATTTATTTCATAATTTTAGGAGTTACATAAGTTTACTAAACTTCCAGATTACTACAGACTGTTCTGTTTTTAACAGATTCTATTTTGCGTGTGTTGTTTGCTTATTTCGATGAATCTATGGCTAGTATCGGGGGGTATGAACCATAGAGAAGTTGGAATACAGTAGGTTTAACACCAATATAAATAAATAATGAGTTCATTACAGTACCTAAAGGTAGTGATTTTCTCTATTACACTAACGGATCTCACAAGTTTTTGTCAAAGTTTTGTGTGGATGAAGTGTCCGAAGGTCAAGGAGCTATCAATATGAGAAGAATAAAGAGAGGCAAGAGTTCAAGCCTGGGGATGCCCAAGGCAGCCCAAGTAAATATTTCAAAGGATACTCAAGCATCTAAGCATGGGGATGCCCCGGTTGGCATCCCATCTTTCTTCTTCAACAAATATCGGTATACCTCGGTTTTTGTTTTGTTCACATGATTTGTGTCCTTTGTGTTTTTGTTTTTCCTTTAAGAACCATGCTAGTATGAGATAGCCCTTCATTGATTTATAAAATACTTCATGTGCTTCACTTATATCTTTTAAGTATGATCTTATAGAATTGCTGTTTGTGCTTCACTTAAATCTTTTGAGTATGGTTTTATAGAATGCTTTGTGTGATTCACTTATATATTTTGAGCTTTGCATATTGGTTAGTCTATATTAATTGTAGAATGCTCCATGAACTTCACTTATATCTTTTGGAGTATGAATAATACCATCATTTAAAGTGGGTTTGGAAGAGTGTCAACTTTAGGAATTAGTGATCCCGCTATTTTGGAGGGTGTTGAATCTTAGTGTGATATTTATGAAAGTGTATTTGGAAGAGTGTCAACTTTAGGAATTAGTGATCCCACTATTCCGAATGAGAAGAATTTTGCTTATGTGGAGAGTAGAAAATTTTCTATGCTTATAGATCATGAAAAACATGCTTTATGTGATGGTTATATTGTTGAATTCATTCATGATGCTACTGAAAATTATTACGAGGGAGGAATATATGCTTGTAAGAGTTGCAATAATATCAAGTTTCCTCTCTATGTGCTTAAAGTTTTGAAGTTATACTTGTTTTGCCTTCCTATGCTCGTTGATTCTTGTTCCTATAAATTATGTATTCACAAAATTCCTAGGCATAGTAAGTGGGCTAGATTCAAATGTGATAGTCATATTCTTCATGATGCTCTCTTTATGTTTCAATTCTTTTCTTTTATGTGAGCATCATTGAAATCATCATGCCTAGCTAAAAGGCATTAAAGAAAAGCGCTTGTTGGGAGACAACCCAATATTTACCCTTACTCTTTTTGTGTATTTACATTATTAAGCTACTGTAGTAATCATGCTTTACAGCTTTTGTTTCAATAAAGTGCCAAGTAAGACCTTTGGAAAGACTTGGGTGAAAGTTAATGTAATCTTGCTGTGAAAAACAGAAACTTTGCGCTCACGAGATTAGCTACCATTTTTTACAGAAGAGTGATTTTGAGTTGATTATTTTTGAAGAAGATTAATAGACAAATTACTCACGTCCACAAATTTATTTCATAATTTTTGGATTAGCAGAAGTATGGTTGCTGTTCAGATCATTACAGATTGTTCTGTTTCTGACAGATTCTGTTTTCATTGCATAGTTTGCTTGTTTTCTAGTTTCTATGGCTTATATTTTTCAATATAAATTGTAGAAAAGATATGGTACAGTATACATTGTGTGGGAACAATTATGAACCTTGTCTTAGACAGTACCAAAGTGGATGGTTTACTCTTTATGATATTAACTTATCTCACGGAGTTTTGTTAAGTTTTGTGTGATTGAAGTTTTCAAGCTTTGGGTGAGATATCGATATGAGGAGAATAAGGAGTGGAAAGACCCTAAGCTTGGGGATGCCCAAGGCACCCCAAGGTAATATTCAAGGAAGACTCAAGTACCTAAGCTTGGGGATGCCCGGAAGGCATCCCCTCTTTCGTCTTTCAAACTATCGGTATACCTTACTCGGAGCTATATTTTTATTCGTCACATGATATGTGTTTTGCTTGGAGCATATTTTCAATTTTACTTGCTGTTTAAATAAAATCATTGGATATAAAATATTGAATTAAAAAGAATCCTCCCATGGCTAGTTAATTATTTGACTACTCAGTGATCTTCACTCATATCTTTTGGAGTAGTTTGTCATTTACTCATGTGCTTCACGTATATCCTATGAGTAAATAGTTGAATGAATTCAATGTCATAAATCTGAATTTATATATGTTTCATATGCTTATAACATGGGGAGTAATGACTTCACACATAATAAGTATAGGTAGTAAACTTATTGAAAGTTAGCAAACGTAGAATTGGTCACTTGAACAATTCATGAAAGAATATTGAAGGAAGAGGGATTTCACATATAAATATACTATCTTGGACATCTTTTGTAATTGTGAGCACTCATTAAAATATGACATGATAAAAGGTTGATGTTGGACAAGGAAGACAACGTAATGGGTTATGTTTTCTTATATCCGAAATAAAGTATATTGTCTTGGATCATCCAACATGTTGAGCTTGCCTTTCCCCCTCATGCTAGCCAAATTCTTTGCACAAATTAGAGATACTACTTGTGCTTCCGAATATCCCTTAAACTAGTTTTGCCATGAGAGTCCACCATACCTACCTATGGATTGAGTAAGATCCTTCAAGTAAGTTGTCATCGGTGCATGCAATAAAAATTGCTCTCTAAATATGTATGATCTATTAGTGCGAAGGAAATAAGCTTTATACGAACTTGTGATAGGGAAGAAATAAAAGCGACGGACTGCATAATAAAGGTCTCTATCACAAGAGGCAATATAAAGTGACGTTCTTTTGCATTAAGATTTTGTGCATCAGACCATAAAGGCGCATGATGATACGTCTCCAACGTAGCTATAATTTTTGATTGTTCCATGCTATATTATATTCTGTTTTGGACATTCATGGGCATTATTATACACTTTTATATTATTTTTGGCACTAACCTATTAACCGGAGGCCCAACCCAGAATTGCTGTTTTTTGCCTATTTAAGAGTTTCGCAGAAAAAGAATATCAAACGGAGTCCAAACGGAATGAAACCTTCGGGAATGTGATTTTCGGAACGTACGTGATCCAGAGGACTTGGACCCTACGTCAAGACATCAACCAGGAAGGCACGAGGTAGGGGGCGCGCCTACCCCCAGGGCACGCCCTCCACCCTCGTGGGCCCCACGTTACGCCACCGACGTACTTCTTCCTCCTATATATACCTATGTACCCCCAAACGATCAGATACGGAGCCAAAAACCTAATTCCACCGCCGCAACCTTCTGTACCCGTGAGATCCCATCTTGGGGCCTTTTCCGGAGCATTGCCGGAGGGGGCATCGATCACGGAGGGCTTCTACATTAGCTAGATGGCAATAAGTATTTGAGTTCTTTATGACTAATGTTGAGTCCATGGATTATACGCACTCTCACCTTTCCATCATTGCTAGCCTCTTCGGTACCGTGCATTGCCCTTTCTCACATTGAGAGTTGGTGCAAACTTCGCCGGTGCATCCAAACGCCGTGATATGATACGCTCTTTCACACATAAACCTCCTTATATATTCCTCAAAACAGCCACCATACCTACCTATTATGGCATTTCCATAGCCATTCTGAGATATATTGCCATGCAACTTTCCACCGTTCCGTTTATCATGACACGTTCATCATTGTCTTATTGCTTTGCATGATCATGTAGTTGACATAGTATTTGTGGCAAAGCCACCATTCATAATTCTTTCATACATGTCACTCTTGATTCATTGCATATCCCGGTACACCGCCGGAGGCATTCATATAGAGTCATACTTTGTTCTAGTATCGAGTTGTAATCATTGAGTTGTAAATAAATAGAAGTGTGATGATCATCATTTTTAGAGCATTGTCCCAAGTGAGGAAAAAAAAGAGAAAGGCCATAAAAAAAGAGAAGAAGGCCCAAAAAATGAGAGAAAAAGAGAGAAGGGACAATGTTACGATCCTTTTACCACACTTGTGCTTCAAAGTAGCACCACAATCTTCATGATAGAGAGTCTCTTGTTTTGTCACATTCATATACTAGTGGGAATTTTTCATTATAGAACTTGGCTTTATATTCCAACAATGTGCTTCCTCAAATGCCCTAGGTCTTCGTGAGCAAGCAAGTTGGATGCACACCCACTTAGTTTCTTTTGTTGAGCTTTCATACATTTATAGCTCTAGTGCATCCGTTGCATGGCAATCCCTACTCCTTGCATTAACATCAATCGATGGGCATCTCCATAGCTCATTGATTAGCCGCGTTGATGTGAGACTTTCTCCTTTTTGTCTTCTCCACATAACCCCCATCATTATATTCTATTCCACCCATAGTGCTATATCCATGGCTCACGCTCATGTATTGCGTGAAGGTTGAAAAAGTATGAGATTACTAAAGTATGAAACAATTGCTTGGCTTGTCATCGGGGTTGTGCATGATGAGAGCATTCTTGTGTGATGAAAATGGAGCATGACTAAACTATATGAGAGGACATAATTGCTTAGGTAGTATGCTTGAAGTATTATTACTTTTATGTCAATATGGACTTTTATCTTGAATCTTTCGGATCTGAATATTCATACACAATTAAGAAGAATTACATTGAAATTATGCCAAGTAGCATTCCACATCAAAAATTCTATTTTTATCATTTACATACTCGAGGACGAGCAAGAATTAAGCTTGTGGATGCTTCATACGTCTCCAACGTATTCATAATTTTTGATTGTTCCATGCTATATTATATTATGTTTTGGACATTAATGGGCTTTATTATACACTTTTATATTATTTTTGGGACTAACCTATTAACCGGAGGCCCGGCCCAGAATTGCTGTTTTTTCCTATTTCAGAGTTTCGCAGAAAAATAATATCAAACGGAGTCCAAACGGAGTCCAAACGGAATGAAACCTTCGGGAACGTGATTTTCGGAACGAACGTGATCCAGAGGACTTGGACCCTACGTCAAGACATCAACCAGGAAGGCACGAGGTAGGGGGCGCGCCTACCCCCCCAAGGCGCGCCCGCCACCCTCGTGGGCCCCACGTTACGCCACCGACGTACTTCTTCCTCCTATATATACCTATGTACCCCCGTGAGATCCCATCTTGGGGCCTTTTTCGAAGCATTGCCGGAGGGGGCATCGATCATGGAGGGCTTCTACATCAACACCATAGCCTCTCTGATGATGTGTGAGTAGTTTACTTCAGACCTTCGGGTCCATAGTTATTAGCTAGATGGCTTCTTCTCTCTTTTTGGATCTCAATACAATGTTCTCCCCCTCTCTTGTGGAGATCTATTTGATGTAATCTTCTCTTGCGGTGTGTTTGTTGAGACCGATGAATTGTGGGTTTATGATCAAGTTTATCTATGAACAATATTTGAATCTTCTCTGAATTCTTTTATGTATGATTGGTTATCTTTGCAAGTCTCTTCGAATTATTAGTTTGGTTTGGCCTACTAGATTGATCTTTCTTGCAATGGGAGAAGTGCTTAGCTTTGGGTTCAATCTTGTGGTGTCCTTTCCCAGTGACAGTAGGGGCAGCAAGGCACGTATTGTATTGTTGCCATCGAGGATAACAAGATGGGGTTTATATCATATTGCATGAGTTTATCCCTCTACATCATGTCATCTTACTTAAAGCGTTACTCTGTTCTTATGAACTTAATACTCTAGATGCATGCTGGATAGCGGTCGATGTGTGGAGTAATAGTAGTAGATGCAGGCTGGAGTCGGTCTACTTGGCTCGGACGTGATGCCTATATACATGATCATACCAAGATATTCTCATAACTACGCTCAATTCTGTCAAATTGCTCAACAGTAATTTGTTCACCCACCGTAATACTTATGCTCATGAGAGAAGCCACTAGTGAAACCTATGGCCCCCGGGTCTATTTTCCATCATATTAATCTTCCAACACTTAGTTATTTTTATTGCCTTTTATTTTACTTTGCATCTTTATCATAAAAATACCAAAAATATTATCTTATCATATCTATCAGATCTCACTCTCGTAAGTGACCGTTGAGGGATTGACAACCCCTTTATCGCGTTGGTTGCGAGGATTTATTTGTTTGTGTAGGTGCGAGGGACTTGTGCGTGGCCTCCTACTGGATTGATACCTTGGTTCTCAAAAACTAAGGGAAATACTTACGCTACTTTGCTGCATCACCCTTTCCTCTGCAAGGGAAAACCAACGCAGTGCTCAAGATGTAGCACATGACAACCTCTGCTTCCCTCTGCGAAGGGCCTATCTTTTACTTTTATTTCTCTACCATATGCAAGAGTCATGGTGATCTTCACCTCTCCTTTTTACATTTTATCTTTTGGCAAGCACATTGTGTTGGAAAGATCCCGATATATATATATATCCAATTGGATGTAAGTTAAAATGAACTATTATTGTTGACATTACCCTTGAGGTAAAAGGTTGGGAGGCAAAACTATAAGCCCCTATCTTTCTCTGTGTCCGATTAAAACTTTGAAGCCATAAATATCACGTGAGTGTTAGCAATTGTGAAAGATTAAATGATAGTTGACTATGTGGAGTTTGCTGAATCAAAGTTCTGACATAGACTCTTCCTGAAAATAAGATGAATTGCAATTGTTTGATGACTGAGAATATAGTTTGTTAGTTTCAAGAAAGTTTATGATCTATACTTTAACATGTGAATAGCTTGTTACTTGATCATGAAAAGTTTTATGAGATGAGCTACTGTTATGACATATAATGATGCTAGAAAAAGTGATTAAAACTATCATTGATCAAACTTAAGCACTTGCTAGCATTCACACTTCATAAATTATTTTTTTTATCACTTACCTACTCGAGGATGAGCAGGAATTAATCTTGGGGATGCTGATACGTCTTCAACGTATCTATAATTTATGAAGTCTTCATGCTATTATATTATCAATCTTAGATGTTTTATATGCATTTATATGCTATTTTATATGATTTTTGGGACTAACCTATTAACCTAGAGCCCAGTGCCAGTTTCTGTTTTCTCCTTGTTTTGAGTTTTACAGAAAAGGAATATCAAGCGGAGTCCAATTGACGTGCCAATTTTTGACGATTTTTTATGGACCAAAAGAAGACCCCGGAGTAAAAGAGTTGGACCAGGAGAGTCCTGGGGCGTCCACGAGGGTGGGGGGGGGGCCCACCCCACAGGCGCGTGGGCCTGCCTCGTGGGCACCTCGTGCACCTCCTTGACGTAAGACCGACGCCAAAAATTCCTATAAATACAGAAACCTCAGAAAATTAAGCTAGATCAGAAGTTCCGCCGCCGCAAGCCTCTGTAGCCACGAGAAATCAATCTAGGCCCTCTCTGGCACCCTGCCGGAGGGGGCCATCATCACCGGAGGCCATGGAGGAGGATCCCGGAGGGGCCATCATGGGCATGAAGGCCAAGGACCAGAGGGAGAACCTCTCCCCATCTAGGGGGGGAGGCCAGGGAGGAGGAAGCACAAGGGGGAGAACCTCTCCTCCTCTCTCTCGGTGGAGCCGGAGTGCCATCGGGAGGGGAATCATCGCCGTGGTGATCGTCTTCATCAACATCACCATCCTCATCTATTTTACGCAGTCCAGTCTCCCGCACCCCGCTGTAATCCCTACTTGAACATGGTGCTTTATGCTACATATTATGATCCAATGATGTGTTGCCATCTTATGATGTTTTGAGTAGATATCTTTTGTCTTTGGGTTGATTGATGATCTAGATTGGTACGAGTTGTATGTTTTATTTTGGTGTTGTCCTATGGTGCCCTCCGTGTCGCGCAAGCGTGAGGGATTCCCCCTGTAGGGTGTTGCAATACATTCATGATTTGCTTATAGTGGGTTGCTAGAGTGACAGAAGCTTAAACCCGAGTAAGGGAGTTGTTGCGTATGGGATAAAAGGGGACTTGATGCTTTAATGCTATGGTTGGGTTTTACCTGAATGATCTTTAGTAGTTGCGGATGCTTGCTAGAGTTCCAATCATAAGTGCATATGATCCAAGAAGAGAAAGTATGTTAGCTTATGCCTCTCCCTCATATGAAATTGCAATGACGACTACCGGTCTTGTTAACAATTGCCTAGGACAATTCCGCACACCGATCCACCATTATTCCACACTCGCTATTTATAATATTTAGTAATATATTCTAACTTTATGATAACAGCACCTACTTTTATATTTTGGCTCTCCGATGCCATGCAAAGTTATCCTCTTCATACCCACAACGTAGTTTTATTTCTTGTTTCAGTTGGAAGCAAACGTTCGGTGTACGTAGAGTCGTATGAGTGGCAGATAGGGCTTGAGAGAATATTGATCTTACCTTTAGCTCCTTGTGGGTTCGACACTCCATACTTATCACTTCCACCTTTGGAAATTGCTATGATGATTCCCTGCACTTGGGGATTATCAGTAATACCCTACTTCCTGCTTGATTGATCTTGATAAATATGAGTGTTACAAGAGTTGATCTACCACGAGATCGTAATGGCTAAACCCTAGAAGTCTAGCCTATGAGTATATGGTAATGAATCTGTCCTATCCAGACTATGCTCTCCAGTTTATATAGATACCTGAGAGATCTAGGGCTACATGGAGTCGGTTACATAAGAGGGAATCTTCATAGTCGGTCGCCTAGCTTGCCTTCCACGCCATGTGGCATTCACTCCGGACACGGGTTCCGTCTTCGGTCTTCATGTCTTCACAGCCCATCAGTCCGGCACATGGATAACAGACCGGACGCCCGAGGACCCCTTAGTCCAGGACTCCCTCAGTAGCCCCCGAACCAGGCTTCAATGACGAGGTGTTCAGCATTCGGATTGTCTTCGGCATTGCAAGGCGGGTTCCCTCCTCCAAGTAATGTATTCGGCTGTTGACTCAATATTGCTCCCCTCGGCTTCTGTGCGCTAATAACTTCGTCTTCCACGTGTCGAGCGAATGCGGAAAGTCAGGGTATTTTTGCAAATAACACCCCGTCCATGCACGGGAGCGCACCTATTAAAGATACTAGATCTCAGATCCATGCGACACCACACCGAGAAGATCCCCGGAGACTGCTAGGAGAAACCATTCCAACATGGCTAGCATTCCCGGCTCCTCCCGTTCCAGCCCAAAGAAAAGCGAGTGGGAGAAGTGCTCTGTGTCTCACAGTTAGTTAGCAAAGTTGCAAACGCAGGGATTTCTTCCTCCCGCGGATCTAGTCCCTGTTCGAGCAGGGCTGGCTTCCTTCAATGGTGTGACTCAGGCGGAGGACTCCCCCAATCCGTCCGGGGGGGAGCGAGTGTGCTTCGTCCCCCTATCTGATAAGAGGCGTCAGATTTCCAGTCCACCCGTTCCTCCGAGGGCTTCTGGAATATTATGGCCTCCAGCTGCATAACTTCACTCCCGCCTCTATCCTGCACATCGCAGGTTATGTTGCTTTATGCGAGCTATTTCTGGGTGTTGAAGCCCGCTTTGAACTGTGGAGAAAATTGTTCTGTCTTGTCCCGCGTAACCATGAGGGGTCAATATTTGAAGTGGGCGGAGCCGAAGTGTGGTGCGTCGCCGATACCGGATACCTGTCCGGCACACCGAGGAAGGCATCTAAAGAATGGCCTTACGAATGGTTCTACATCGAGGACGTAGCGCTTCCCGACCCAGTTCGAAAGGGTCTCCCTGAATTCGCAAGCGTTCGTTAAAGAAACCTCATAGTTGGCGCCCCCGGAGCCTTGAGGAAGATGAAAGTGCGGAGGTTCGTCAACTCCTGGGCGAGATAAAGATGCTCGCCCAGTCAGGATTAACAATGGTTGAGGTAATGGCGACCTCCATAGCGCGAGGGGTTCAACCGCTTCAATATAGAGGGCTCCCAATGTGGCACTACAACGGGGAGGATGACGCCTCCCGCTGCGGTCGGAAAGGTCCGGGCACCCTCGCCGCTCTGGCCAAAATATTGGCCGATCTGTTCAAAGAGGAGGAAGAGGAATTTCTTTGCATCAATCGCTGAGATGGATATTCTATGTATAATCCTCCCAGTTGGGTAAGCCCCAATCCTTCTGCTTTACTCATTCCGCTTCCCGGATTACCTTTGATAAAATCCGCTTATGACAGCATTGGCGAAAATTCACCGAGGGGTTTCACAGCCCCGCCCCACAGCCGGAGAACCACAACCTGGAGCTGGATCCTGGGTTCGAAGAAGATCAGGATATATTCGTGGTACTTGCGGAAGGGGTGTTTTACCAGGCGAGCTACAATGGCACGGAAGTGTCCATTATCGCGGATTACCCTGGTCTTCTCCCTGCTTCCCATGTAAGTCATCAAGAAAAAATCTCACTCGAAAGAGCTTCCTCGTACTGCCTCGCCCATCGCACTGTCTCGTGCTCCACAGGGGAGGCGTTCGGCGCATCATGCTACTTCGGGGGCGGCTCCAAAGAGAGCGGCTCCGGCGCCGAGCAAGGCTTCTAAAAGGAAGGTCGGTGAAGGCACGACCGGTCCCTTGTCAAAGAGGTAAGGATTTGAAGGCGTACTTTAATAGTCACATCCAGTTGTAACCTGTACGTTTGTGTGATATCAGGAAAAAGGTTCACCGGACTAAGTTCGGGGGTCCGACCAGCCGTACTCCCAGCGCCCGGGATTTAGACCCTGTTGGAGAGGTGGGGCCCGACGTAGGAACAGTGCCGGACTGTCCTTCGGCCGAGGGTTCGGAAAATATGTCCGTTACCAACTCAGAAGTGGAGAGTGCCATGAATCATCGGCGCTGCAGGGCTGTTTTACGAGACCCTGAGTTCTCGAAAAAGGCATTCAATGCCTTCAGTTCGGCTGACGCGTATATCCGAGCTGCTCGAAACGGGCTTAGTAGAGCCACCAAGCAGCATTTAACAGACGCGCGGGTAAGTTTTCTTTGTCCGAATAGGACAGCCATGTGCTAGTAGCCCCCGGGACTTGAAAGCAGTTGGTACAACTGATTTAAGGACCGTTGTATCACCAGGTTCTTACAGAGAAGAACAACTTGCTAACCCAAGAGCTGGAACAGTGTCGGGCGCAGCTAAATGCTGCTACCGCCGAACAGGAAAATTTGAAGAAGCTGTCCAGTTGTAACGTTTCCCCTCCATCGAGGAACAGTAAATGTATACCAACTGTGCTAATACTGCCACTATTCGTGTAATAGGGTCGCCGTATCAACTTGAGGAGAAGTTGAAGATCGCCCAAGAGGGAGAAACAGAGGCAAAGAGGCAACATGCTGCAGGCGAGCGTGTGCACACCCACGTCAGGGACGAGGAAAACAAGCTACAGGATTCCAACACTAAGTTGGGTAAAGAGTTGAAAGATGTGCGGGCCCAACTAGCCGACTCCGTAAAGGAGAACAAAAACCTGCAGGGCGGTATCTTCAGTATGTGTCCGAACTAGGTGTGGATTAGCTCAGAAAATCGATGGGACTGATATAGTCATGTTTGCAGGTGTACTGACGGGCCGTCCTGAAGAGGAGGTGTCCGGATCATCGAGTGATCTGCTGTAGAGGCTGTCACAGGTGCACGAGCATGCTCAGCTAGCCATGCGGAGTGTGGCTAAGGCCTTATGGCCGTCCGACTCCCCTCCAGGAAGTATGGAGGAGCTTGTAGAGCTGTTCAAGGGAGCACGGCGGCGTATCCGACTATGGAAGATATCGGCCTGCCGAGAAGGTGCGCCGGAAGCCTGGGCCATGGTGAAAACACGATATACCAAGCTAGACCCGAATCACATGGCCAGGGTTGGACCACTAGGGTCAAATGCGGAGGAAATTCCCGTTAGTTTAGTATATGACCAAGTAGAGGTGGCCGCCAAATATTCCCAACAGGGTTGTAAATTAGACCGCCTGTTGGATGGTATAGAGAGGGAAGTGTTTGAGTCCAAGTGACTATGTATTTTCCTTGCCCTTTGTAATTCTAGCTGAATTGTATAGCATTTGTCATGGCCGACCTTTTCGCTTCAACCTCCGGACTCAAGGGTGCGGAGTGTTTCTGGTTACCCTCACGGCCGAATAGGCTGGGGCATGCCTGGAAAACTAGGCGTAGGGGTCATAATTGCTTGAACAGACAAGTTGTATTCTGCTAGTTATGTTATATTACATTTGAGTCGTAACAAACATCTTCCAGAGAGAATAGTTCCGTTAAGGGTTCCTTTCCCTGGGTGTGCATGCATTAGTAGACATGTCCGAATTGTGATGTGAAAATCATAGTGTGTATAGCTTCTGGGGGTTCACAATAGGGTGTGCGCAAAAGAGATTTTTCATCCACCGGCCGAATATTCCCTTAAGAACACTAGCTTTCGTCTTCACCCAGTCTGAGGTACACATCCGGATGACCCGGCAGTAACAATCGCAGAGGTGCTCCCTTTACCACCTAGCCGAACAATCGGGAACGTAGGGGTAAGCACAGGAGCCAGGCAACCCAGCTTGGCCAAAACTTAAGTCATATCGATGCATATAATGGCGAAGAAAAGACATGCGGGAAAACGCACATGTGTGATGAGCTTGATGCTCGGAAAATAATATTAACAAGCTTCTGTTAAAGAAGCCCCCAGGTATAATGGGCATACATATGTGAAGATGTGTACGTGAGCAGTGTTCGGTCAAGCCGAATGAGTGCTTTAAAAGTAATGGAAACTATAGGGGACAAGGAGACTAACAAAGAGTTCGGCGCTAGGCATAGAACCTTCGGAGTCTGGCTGCGTTCCAGGGGTTCGGCTCTAGGCAATTGTCTGATGCTTCACGAAGACGGTACGCTCCTCCGGTGAGAACTTCGTCGATTATGAAGGGACCCTCCCATTTGGGCTTGAGTTTGTACTTTTTCTTCTCCGGCAAGCGCAGAACGAGTTCGCCGACATTGTAAGTCTTGGCCCGTACTTCTCTGCTTTGATATCTTTGAGCCTACTGTTGATAAAATGCTGAACGGGCTTTGGCGACGTCGTGCTCCTCCTCCAGGGCGTCTAGGCTGTCCTGCCGATCCAACTCGGCCTCTTTCTCTTCATACATACGCACTCGAGGTGAGTCATGTATAATGTCGCAGGGCAATACAGCCTCTGCACCGTACACCATGAAGAAAGGTGTGTATCCGGTAGTACGGTTGGGCGTGGTCCGCAGCCCCGAGAGTACGGAGTCGAGCTCCTCGACCCAGTGTTTGTCTGATTCTTTCAAAGATCGCACTAGCCTGGGTTTGATGCCGCTCATAATAAGACCATTGGCTCGCTCCACTTGACCATTTGTTTGTGGGTGGTAGACAGAGGCGTAATCGAGCTTAATGCCCAGATTAGCACACCAGGTTTTCACCTCATCAGCTGTCAAATTCGAACCGTTATCGGTGATGATGCTGTGCGGTACAACGTAACGGTGTACCACATCGGATATAAATGCAATCACCGGTCCGGACTCGGCCGTTTTAACTAGTCTAGCCTCTATCCACTTGGTGAATTTGTCCACCATGACCAACAGATATTTTTTCTTATGGCTTCCCCCTTTAAGGGGTCCGACAATGTCCAAGCCCCAGACCGCAAAGGGCCATGTAATGGGGATTGTTTGTAGAGCGTTGGGGGCATATGGCTTTGATTGGCGAAGAGTTGGCATCCGACACAGCGTTGGACGAGGTCTTGTGCGTCTGTCCGGGCCGTAGGCCAGTAAAACCCTGTACGGAAGGCCTTGCTGACAAGTGCATGGGGCTGCGGCGTGGTGCCCACCGAGACCGGCGTGAATTTCTGCCAAGAGTTGCCGCCCCTCCTCCTCGGAGATACACCATTGAAGGACTCCGGTAGTGCTTTTCTTGTAGAGCTCTCCTTCGTGAACTTTATAGGCCTTCGAACGCCGGACTATGCGGCGAGCCTCGTTCTGATCTTCTGGGAGCTCCTTCCTATTAAAGTAGGCCAAGAATGGTTCGGTCCACGGGGCAATTACTGCCATGATGAGGTGGGCCGATGGTGTTACTTCGGTGGTTGAGCCTCCGATGATATCGGCGTGTTCGTTATCTGTGTTTGTGTTCGGAACAGGACTGTCGTTCGTATCTTCCCCTTGCCATACCACGGATGGCTTAAAGAGCCTTTCGAGGAAGATGTTAGGTGGGACGGGGTCGCGCTTAGCGCCGATGCGAGCAAGGACGTCTGCCGCCTGGTTACTTTCGCGGGCGATGTGATGAAATTCGAGTCCCTCGAACCGAGTCGACATCTTCAAAACGGCATTGCGATAAGCTGCCATCTTTGGATCTTTGGCCTCAAAGTCTCCATTAATTTGGGATATTGCGAGGTTTGAGTCCCCGCGCACCTCCAGGCGTTGTATGCCCATTGATACGGCCATCCGGACGCCATGTAGCAAGGCCTCGTATTCGGCTGCGTTGTTGGAGTCTGTGTATAATATTTGGAGTACGTACTGGATGATATCTCCTGTGGGGGACGTTAATATGATGCCCGCCCCTAGCCCTGCCAACATCTTGGAGCCGTCAAAATGCATCACCCAGTTGGAATATGTGCCGTAATCTTTGGGAGTTCGGCTTCTGTCCATTCGGCGAGGAAGTCGGCCAGTACCTGGGATTTGATGGCTCTACGTGGTTTGTACGTGATGTCGAATGGCAGGAGCTCAATGGCCCATTTGGCAATCCGGCCCGTTGCATCCCGGTTGTTAATTATATCATTGAGGGGCACTTCGGAGGCCACCGTGATAGAGCACTCCTGAAAGTAGCGTCGCAATTTTCGAGATGCCATGAAGACTGCATATGCTATTTTTTTGATAATGAGGGTACCGGGATTTGCATGGTGTGTGTCCGTCCTGTTCTCGTTCGACGACGAGTACGGCGCTCACCACCTGGTGTGTTGCTGATATGTATAAGAGCATTGGTTCGCCGGCGTTTGGCGCGGCCAGGATTGGGTTGCTTGCCAGAAGGGGTTTTATTTCTTCCTGTCCGGCCGTCGCCGCATCTGTCCACTCAAAGTTATCGGTGCGCCGTAGAAGGCGATAGAGCGGCAGCGCCTTTTCTCCCAACCTGGAGATAAAGCGGCTTAAAGCTGCCACGCACCCAGCGAGTTTTTGGACCTGCTTGAGTTCGGTTGGCGTAGCCAGTTGTGACAGAGCTCGGATTTTGGCTGGATTTGCTTCAATCCCTCTATTGGAAATGATGAAGCCCAATAGTTTACTGGGGGGACACCGAAGACGCACTTTTCCGGGTTAAGCTTGATGTCGTATGTGCGGAGGTTGTCAAATGTGAGACACAAGTCGTCTATTGGTGTTTTGACGTGTCTAGTTTTGATGACGACGTCGTCCACGTAAGCCTCCATTGTTTTGCCGATCTGTTTATCGAGGCATGTTTGGATCATGCGCTGGTAGGTGGCGCAGGCATTCTTGAGCCCAAAAGGCATGGTGTTGAAGCAAAACGGCCCGTATGGTGTAATGAATGCTGTTGCGGCTTGATCGGACTCCTTCATTTTGATTTGATGGTATCCGGAATATGCATCAAGGAAGCACAACGAGTCGTGACCTACGGTAGCGTCAATGATTTGATCAATGCGGGGGAGAGGGAAAGGATCCTTAGGGCAAGCCTTGTTAAGGTCTTTGAAATCGACGCATAGGCGCCAGGATTTATCCTTCTTTGGTACCATTACCAAGTTTGCCAGCCAGTCCGGATGTTTAACGTCTTTGATGAATCCGGCCTCGATGAGTTTGGCTAGCTCCTCCCCCATAGCTTGTCGTTTGGGTTCTGAAAAGCGCCGCAGAGTTTGCTTGACCGGCTTATATCCCTTTAGTATGTTGAGGCTATGTTCGGCCAACTCGCGCGGGATTCCTGGCATATCGGAAGGATGCCAGGCGAATATATCCCAGTTTTCGCGCAGGAAGTCTCGTAGTGCGCCGTCGACTGCAGGGCTGAGTTGCGCTCCGATAGACGCTGTCTTCTTCGGGTCTGTTGGATGGACATGAAATTTGACTATTTCTTCCGCTGGCTTGAAAGAAGTGGATTTGGGTCGTTTGTCCAGGATCACATCGTCCTTATCCATAGTGGAGTGTAGTGCAGTTAGTTCTTCGGCCGCAAGGGCCTCAGACAATGCCTCGAGGGCCAAGGATGCGGTTTTATGCTCGGCGCGGAGGGCTATGTACGGATCGCTGACGAGGGTGATTATTCCATTAGGCCCGGGCATTTTTAGCTTCATATACCCATAATGAGGTATGGCTTGAAAGCGCATGAAGGCCTCTCGCCCTAATAGGGCGTGGTACCCACTGTTGAAAGGGGCCACCTGGAAAGTTATTTCTTCGGACCGATAATTCTCCGGCGTGCCGAACACCACATCAAGTGTATTTTTTCCTGCACACCGAGCTTCCCGGCTGGGAATGATACCTCGAAAGGTTGTGCTGCTTTTCTCGATGCGGCTCCTGTCTATTTCCATCTTGTGGAGTGTCTCCTCGTAAATGAGGTTTAGTCCGCCGCCGCCGTCCATGAGGACTTTTGTAAGTCAAAAGCCGTCCACGATGGGACTGATGACTAGGCAGCTGGCGCTCGGACTATTCTTTATTTAGGTTCGTCACTGACATTGAAGGTTATGGCCATGTCGTTCCAGGGGTCAATTGCAGCGACCTGGCAAACTTCGGCGAGATCGCGCAGGGCCCTTTTACGCTTGTTGTTTGAAGCGAATGTCTCGAAGACTGCCAATACTCTATTGTCGTCGTTTGCTGGAGGGTGTTGTTCTGGGGTGTCCTTGATAAGGATGTCCTCGCCGCTCTTGGCTACCTGCCGAAGTATCCAACATGCTCTAAGGCTGTGGGTTGCCACGGTATCCGGTGTCGTCTGTATTTTGCATGGGCCATTGAGCCATCCCTCGAAAACGGTGCCATGCAACGTAATAGGTTTATGTTTTTTGACTGTTCGGCTGGGCGTGCCACGGGGGCGTATCCTTTTTGCCTGTAGGGCGAGCCGGCATGGTTCCCAGCAAGCTGCCTGAGTTTTCTAGGCGCTTTCCAGCGCACTGTACTTTTTGTATGATAGTTGCTAGGTCAGCGAACTTTGGTATGCGGCGGTGATTGATGGCGTTAAGGATACCTTCGTTCGCGCAGTTGTTGGAGAATGCTGCTATCACGTCTTCGTCGCGGTAGTCTTTTACCTTGTTTTTAACGAGGAGGAATCTGGCCCAAAAGTGGTGGACCGTTTCCTGAAACTGTTGTTTGATGCTCCTGAGCGCATCTATGTCCGGGTGGGTGGGTGGAATTGAATCCAAACCCTAACCCAATTTTGGATCCGGAGTTTGGAGATCTACCGGGCCTGATAGTTCGGGCTCTGGGATATCGACTGATTTTTTAGGCTCGTCATCCGACTTTATGTTCGGAGGAAGAGACATGTTTTTCTGCCGGAAAATATCCGGCTCTTCGAGATCGGCGATCCGAACATAGTTCGTCTTCAATATAGTGGAAGAGTTGCTCCGCTCCTCGACTACCGCTATCTGATGGGTGATCGGTGGAGTTTTAATTTCTCTCTGGTCGGGTTTAAGCCTGACCCGATCGTAGTATGTAGCGACCCCCAAGGCAGCCATGCGATCCAGGAGTTCGTTCAACGACGATAAATCCATTGGATCCATGCGGGCGGAGTATTCGGGATGAACGCGGAGGTGATTTTCGATGACTTGAGAGGTCATCGTCGGCTTAAGGGCCGAGCCGGCGGTCATGACGAAGCCGCCGAGCCGGAGGGTCTGGCCTGGGGCCAGGGCTCCTCCAGAGATGATATTATCCTTGACAACAAGGCGAGCCATCAACCCTCTTGGCGACGACACAGTGGAACTCTCAATGAAAGCACCAATGTCGGTGTCAAAACCGGCGGATCTCGGGTAGGGGGTCCCGAACTGTGCGTCTAGGATTGATGGTAACAGGAGACGGGGGACACAATGTTTACCCAGGTTCGGGCCCTCTCTATGGAGGTAATACCCTACTTGCTGCTTGATTGATCTTGATGAATATGAGTGTTACAAGAGTTGATCTACCACGAGATCGTAATGGCTAAACCCTAGAAGTCTAGCCTATGAGTATATGGTAATGAATCTGTCCTATCTGGACTATGCTCTCCGGTTTATATAGACACCAGAGAGATCTAGGGTTACATGGACTCGGTTACATAAGAGGGAATCTTCATAGTCGGTCGCCTAGCTTGCCTTCCACGCCATGTGGCATTCACTCCGGACACGGGTTCAATCTTCGGTCTTCATGTCTTCACAGCCCATCAGTCCGGCCCATGGATAATAGACCGGACGCCCGAGGACCCCGTAGTCCAGGACTCCCTCAATCGGGGTTGTGCATGATTAAATACTTTGTGTGATGAAGATAGAGCATAGCCAGACTATATGATTTTGTAGGGATAACTTTCTTTGCCATGTTATTTGAGAAGACATGATTGCTTAGTTAGTATGCTTGAAGTATTATTATTTTTATGTCAATATTAAACTTTTATCTTGAATCTTTCGGATCTGAATATTCATACCACAAATAAGAGAATTACATTGAAAATTATGCTAAGTAGCATTCCACATCAAAAATTCTGTTTTTATCATTTACCTACTCGAGGACGAGCAGGAATTAAGCTTGGGGATGCTTGATACGTCTCCAACGTATCCCTAATTTTTGTTTGTTCCATGCTATATATATTCTGTTTTGGATGTTTAATGGGCTTATTTATACACTTCTATATTATTTTTGGGACTAACCTATTAACCGGAGGCCCAGTCCAAATTGTTGTTTTTGCCTATTTCAGTGTTTCGCAGAAAAGGAATATCAAACGGCGTCCAAACGGAATGAAACCCTCAGGAACGTGATTTTCGGAACAAACGTAATCCAGAGGACTTGGAGTGGACGTCAAGCAACAGACGAGGAAGCCACGAGGTAGGGAGGCGCGCCTACCCCCCTAGGTGCGCCCTCCACCCTCGTGGGCCCCTCATGGCTCCACCGACCTACTTCTTCCTCCTATATATACCTACGTACCCCCAAACCATCAGAGGCATCCACGAAAACCTAATTCCACCGCCGCAACCTTCTGTACCCGTGAGATCCCATCTTGGGGCCTTTTCCAGCGTCCTGCCGGAGGGGGCATTGATCACGGAGGGCTTCTACATCAACACCATAGCCTCTCCGATGATGTGTGAGTAGTTTACCTCAGACCTTCGGGTCCATAGATATTAGCTAGATGGTTTCTTCTCTCTCTTTGGATCTCAGTACAAAGTTCTCCTCGATTTTCTAGGAGATCTATTCGATGTAATCTTCTTTTGCGGTGTGTTTGTCGAGACCGATGAATTGTGGGTTTATGATCAAGATTATCTATGAGCAATATTTGAATCTTCTCTGAATTATTTTATGTATAATTGGTTATCTTTGCAAGTCTCTTCGAATTATCAGTTTGGTATGGCCTACAAGATTGATCTTTGTTACAATGGGAGAAGTGCTTAGCGCACGTATTGTATTGTTGCCATCGAGGATAAAAAGATGGGGTTTATATCATATTGCGTGAGTTGATCCCTCTACATCATGACATCTTGCTTAAAGCGTTACTCTGTTCATTTGAATTTAATACTCTAGATGCATGCTGGATAGCGGTCGATGTGTGGAGTAATAGTAGTAGATGCAGAATCGTTTTGGTCTACTTGTCATGGACGTGATGCCTATATAAATGATCATACCTAGATATTGTCATAACTATGCTCAATTCTATCAATTGCTCGACGGTAATTTGTTCACCCACCGTAATACTTATGCTATCTTGAGAGAAGCCACTAGTGAAACCTATGGTCCCCGGGTCTATTTTCTATCATATTAATCTCCCGACAACAAGCTATTTCTGGCGCCGTTTATTTTACTTTGCATATTTATTTACTCTTTATCGTAAAAGTACCAAAAATATTATCTTATGATATCTATCAGATCTCACTCTCATAAGTGACCGTGAAGGGATTGACAACCCCTTTATCGCGTTGGTTGCGAGGTTCTTATTTGTTTGTGCAGGTGCGTGGGACTCGCGCGTGGTCTCCTACTGGATTGATACCTTGGTTCTCAAAAACTGAGGGAAATACTGATGCTACTTTACTGCATCACCCTTTCCCCTTCAAGGGAAAACCAACGCAGTGCTCAAGAGGTAGCAGTCGGTTTGCTCAACTGCGGCCCCACCTCACAGTGAAAACGTTACTACTGGAATAAAAATGCCATATACTCCTATACTAATAAAACATTAAGGCCACGAGGCGAT
The DNA here is from genome assembly GCF_018294505.1 of Triticum aestivum. NCBI lineage: Eukaryota > Viridiplantae > Streptophyta > Magnoliopsida > Poales > Poaceae > Triticum > Triticum aestivum. The sequence goes on from NC_057814.1 coordinate 113,936,221, forward strand.
GCAGTGCTGGTTACAGGAGGCAAGAAAAAGAGATGCATCCATCGACGACGTCCACCTCCTCGACTCAGGGCACCGGCCCACCGAACGGCGGCTAAGTAGCAGCGGCTTTCGTGGCCAGGTCGACGTGCTTCTGAACAATGGCGTCCAAAGATTCCAGCTACTGGAAGAAGGCCAATGTCTTTCTGTCCTCGCTGGCCTTGTAGTTGACTATGTAGACGATTTCCTCGTAGACGTGGATGTGCAAGTCAACGGTTTCTTGCATGGCGAGGCGCTGCGCGACCAGCGCGGGCTCGAGGTGCACATTCTTCATCGCGACCTCCGGCACCTGCAGGGCCACCAGGGCTTGAAAGAGTTCGTCACCATGGAGGCCGATGAGGATGCCAGGCTATGAGGAGCCTGGGCGCGCGGGTGGAGCAGTACGGCAAGGTCGTCCGCGCGCTTCTTAACGGCGGCGAACTTGCAGATGAAGTTGACCATCATGTCGTCCATGCGAGAGGTGAAGCCGGTGTCGGCGAGGGCTACGACGCCGGCGGTCGCCAGCACCGTCTAGAAACGCTGCATAGTGTGGGGCCACAGGCCGGCACCGTGGATGATTTGACACAGCCGACTGCCGCTTGCGTCCATCGCCTCCATAGGTGCTTCTGGCTTCTGGTCACTTGGGCTTCGATTGGAGTGAGCAGTGTTGCACAGAGACTAAGGAGTAGATGGATTGGAGTGGTGGGGCGCCTTTATATGAGAATCCAAACTCTGTTGCATTCATATCGTGCTGGCTCTATTCTGCTTCTCCAATTAATTCCCTCTGCATGTAATTTGAGGATGCATCATTGGCCGTTCAACGTCTCGAGAACCGCTACCCTCTCCCTCCTTGGCATTCAAGCACCTATGGAGGCGACTGCCGCTCGCGTCTATCGCGTGTCAGGAGACGTTCCCGTCGACGACGAGGTGCCTATGGTGACTTCGTAAATTTCAAGATGATAGTACTAGTATACTCAATATTGTGCACCGCGACCAAGGCCGAGAGGAAAACGAGAGAACTACGTATTTATTTACGATGTAGATTCACTCATTTTGCTCCATATGTACTCCGTCTCGGTGTAGTCTAGTCACTTGTTGAAATCTCTAGAAAGGCAAATACTCCTTTCTGGTTTACAGGGCTATACTTGCAAGTACTACAATAGTGGGCTCACATAGCAATTTTGTCTCATGCAAGAGCCTGGCTATATGCATGCTCCAAGGTTCGCAACTGCCACGTTCGGGTTGCATTTGGCTCTTCGCCTCTTCGAGAAGACGAACAATGCTGTTACTAATACTACTGCTGCTTCTACAGTATCGAATCCACTGCTGCATGCCCGTCCACCGAGAGCGGGAAGGATAGCTCGTTGTAGTTCTATAAGCAAAAGCATGTCCTCGTCTGCGAGCCACCGCGCGCATGGGCGAGGGAGAAGGCGTGTAGTAGTAAAATCAAGATTCTCCTCGTTGTACGAGTTGACGCGACACATCATAGCACTGGCCCCGCATGGTTGACTTTAAACATGGCTGAAAGACTCGCAGTGTACAATACTCCATTTGCTGCAACCTCTAACATTTACCCCACCACAAATTAAAATATATATTCCTGTCTTGACCAGATGAGCGTGCAAACTAGAATCACCAGGATGACAGGTAGGGCCAGAAGATTATTTTAATAAAAAAATAAAGCATGGAGCCGACCCCAACGATTTTAAGCTTACAGGCACGGTACACGCTATCCTAGACTACTCTACACATGAAACTGCCACACGAGCGTCCGGGCTGCGCTTGGCTCTTCGCCTCTTCGGGAAGTCGAACAATGATGGAGTACTACTGCAGTGGAGGAGTACTCCCTCTGTCCGCGTTTATTAGGCCTAAAGACAACTTCTCTTAGAACAAGCCATATAGTAATTTGCTCACATAGCCAATGAAAAAACACGCATGAAGTGTATTAATTTCTCAGGCATGGCACCAACAACAATGGCTTCTAATGCAACCAATGAAATGTTTGTATGCATGCACCTTTCCAAAGCTAGGCCTTACAAAAAGGGATGCGCTTGTGATGCGGAGAGGCCTAATAAACCCGGACGGAGGGAGTACTACAGTATGCTTCTGGCCATCTGACACCGACTGAACTGCTGCATGTCCACCGCGTGCGGGAGGGAGAGCGTGTAGCGAACGAAAGCTTCTCCTAGTCCTGCCAGCCACCACGCTCATGGGCGAGGGAGGGACGCAGCTTCATTGACTTACTGCTCCTGCCTTTGCATCTATGACAGGTGGGCCCAATAGGTCGGTGGCTCACCTGTCTTGCAGCCAAAGGCAGGTGCAGTTAAGGCGAGAGGGCGTTGTAGTAATCAAACTTCTCGGTCTTGTACGAGTTGACGCGAGACATCAAAGCACTGCACTCGATATATTTCAATAATTTGCGTTTACCGATGCATTAATTACAACGCATGCACGCATGCCGCAACTCTCCTTTTGATACTTGCATGTGTTGATTTAATGCACCTTGAAGTAGTATGAATATGTGATGGTAAAGCTTTGTAATGCCCCGGCCCTAATAAAGCGAGAGATGGTTGTGCACGAGGAGGGCGAGATCATGCAGACGGAACAGGACCCGACGATGGAGCTCTCTATGGTCTCGATGGACCTCACCTTGCTCCACTGTCCCTTGTGCCTCCGCCCCTTGAAGCCTCCAATGTATGAGGTTCGAATACACCTCGTCCGTTCGGCTGATCGAGCAAGGTGCTGGTTTCTTGATTGATGTGTTGTTCGATTGATTTGTGCAGTGCAAGGGAGGGCACCTGGCTTGCGTGGACTGTCGCGTCGAGCGCCCCGGGAACCAGCGGCAGTGCGAGAAGTGCGAGCGCGGCTATGGCTTCGACATGCGGAACACTGCGGTGGACGCCGTCCTCTCCTCGGTGAGGGTGGAGTGCCCGCACGAAGGCTGTGGGCTCTACGTCACTTACCACAAGCTCGCCGATCACCAGAGCCTGCGTCCGCTCGCGCCTTGCAAATGCCCCGTGCCCATCTGCGGCTACGAAGGCCTGCCACCGATGCTCTCCCACCACATTAGCACCGTGCATGCCCGTGCACAGGATCCAGTATGGCAAGGCACTCCAGCTACAAGTGCCACTGTCGGAGCCACGGCTCTTGCTGTTCGCGGAGGAGGACGGCTGCGCGTTTTTCTTGGTCGGCGGCGTGCTCGACATCGGCTCGCCTATCGCCGTGTTGGTCATCTGCATCAGAGTGGGGGCATCCCCACTGCCGCACTACGTGGCCAAGCTGTGGACGAACGGCCCGCCGGGGGAGCCCAAAGGCAGGATTGACGCCGTGAAGGTGGAAATGGAGGTGACAAGCAGCAGGGATCCCGGCGACGTCGTCGTGCAGTAGCTGACCTTCTTCACAGTTCCTCCCAAGCTGCTGGCCGGGGCTAAGCTGGTGTCCCTCCACATTCAGATTGACAAGCTCACATCCTAAATGATTCTACAGTGCCTTCTGTTTATCTTAGTAATATGCTAATATAGGGGTTAGCTCGGTCTACTTTAGCTTAAGAGATGGTGGGTTTTGATGGCGATGTGGCAATTACCTCGACATCAGATCAGAAGTGAAAGTAATTTCGGACAGTCGAATGGATATTTTGTGTCTGCACTCACAATATTTTATATTATTCAGCGATATAAAATCAACCAATCATCTCCACAGTGGACTGGAAGAGTACGAAACACGGCAGCCCAGTGTAGTTACATCATACTAGTACATGGCTAACCCACGCTATCACCATATTTCTTTGCTTCCGTGCGACACCTATCTCTAGTAATCCAACAGCCCGTATCGCTTCTCCCTCCTCGTCTCTCTCAAAGTGCGACGGGCAGGCATTTTTGCCGTCTATTGAGGTCGGTTAACTCATCACATGTTAGCGACATGCCAAGAGCATTCTAAAAAAAATTCCTTTCATGCTCCATTTTCAAAAGGAAAAAAATCCTTTCACGTACGAATTTGACTGTATGCTTTGAGTACCTTGCATGTCCTATACTGCTCCTGTTTGGCTACTCTAACTTAGCTAGAGGTTAGACTAACTCATGACTAACCCTGAACTAACTGTAGCCAAAGAGGTGTTTGGGTGACAGGGTTAGATTGACAATAAATGCACTTGATGGAGAGAGAAAAGTGATTTTTCAGTGGTCCCAATGAGAACTATCTCGAGTTAGCACCTCTTGGGTGGGATAGTTTCTTTTGGTGGGTTCAGTGCAACTTGCTCCAATTTAAACCCTCATGCTTGGATACTTTAGGGCTATTTGAGCCCCAACTAGCTCAAACTAACTCTAACCCATGGATCCAAACATGGCCTATGGCCAGCATCGACGCGGAGCAGTCGCGTGCACCGGGAAGCGGCGCTCTGTCGGCCGTCCCGCCGCTTCAAAGCCGACGCCAATGAGTGCTCGCCTCCGCTCTGGCTGGGCATTAATGCGGCACTGACGCTCCAGGGCGACGCTGACCGTTTCACGCGGGAAGCGCGCGCTGGCAAGGGAGTATAGGTTTTGAACAATTTCAGGTGTAGTACTGGTAGTTTGCAAAACTACTCAATCATTGCAGTCAGTTTCCTAAGAAATTGTGGTAAAATACATTACTCCACAGCCCGCTTCCCTTCTCCTTCCTCTTCCACCGCCCGCGCACGTCCGCGGGAAGCGACCGGTCAACCCTTATATAGGAGTGCTAGCACAAAAAGATGCATGCACGACCACTAAAATTTCCAGATTAAAGCGCCGCTCCGGCGGGAGTATGGCGTATGTTGTTACCTTCGGCCAGGCCATGGTACCAGGCAACGGCGACCAGAGAAGAGGCGGCGGGAGGGGAATGAATGCAGCTACTGTTTGGGTTCGCCGTCCGGCTTAAATAAATGCGTAGCATCACGTGTACTCGCAGGTGCACAAATTGTAACATACATGTCTGCTTAAGTGGGCGTCACGTAACTGGTGTGTGTGTGTGAGATTCTGAGAGACAGAGTGCGTGTGTGCGACTCTACTCTTCGGACATGTACTCAACCTTTTATATCGTGATATAAGTATAATGGTATTTACTTCAGCTAGTGATTTACGTGGCCATGTTAACGTGGTTGTGTAAAAAAATGTCACTTCCTGCTTGTGATTTGCGTTATATAATTACAAGCAAGATGCCCGTGCATTGCACGGAACATCAATATGCATTTTTTTACAAAACACCTGTTGTGATTTACCCATGCAGGAGTAATCCCATGTGTAAAAACTAATGTTATTTCGAGAATTTTATCCGAAAACTGGTATCTCGAGAATGTCATTGAAAAAATGAAAAATGAGAGATAAGGTGAGGAGGAGTGGAGCGTGGTGGTGACTGGTGGTCAGAATGGGCAGAGGCATGGGGATGGACGGCGCCGGCAGGCGGCAGCGGCCACCATTCTAGGTTGTTCCATAGACTTTCTTTTTTAATTGCTCGACAGTAAGGTTGTGGGAGATAAGGATGTGGAGAGAGGTCCGGGTATATTTTGTAAAATTATCATAGTTTGCTTTCTATCCGTCAGATATAGATCAGACGGTCTATATTACAAGATGGCAGGCACACCATCATCGCCAACTCGGTTTTTTATAAGGGTACAGATGATAAGTTTGCTAACTACTAAAGTAAAGTGGAATTTGTCCATGTTATACAAGTAAATTAAGGTGATTGTTTATCATACGGGTAAGGTTGGATGAAGGGTGGTAGGAACAAATGCTCCGCCTAGAGCTTGTGTGTGTGAGATGGAGTCTTAGTGTGTGTGTGTGTATTGTGTGTGTGTGTGTGAGAGAGAGAGAGATGGAGTCTTAGTGTGTGTGTGTATGCGTGTGTGTGATGGAGTCTTAGTGTGTTGTGTGTGTTTTTGTGTGTGTGTGTGGGTGGGTGGGTGGGTGGGTGTGAGGTGCATGTGTGTGTGTGTGTGTGTGTGTGTCGCGGGGTCCTCGGTGGTAGATGTAATTTAAGTGTGCATGGCTTCATCATAGAGAGGTGATGTGTATGGCAGAGGCCACCAACGACGGGGTGCGAGAGAGAAAATGCCCGTAGAGAGGGAAGAGAAGGTGTGTGCGCGTGAGAGGAGTCGACATCGAGAGAACGTGTTTGTTCGAGAGACACCGAGGAAGACTACTATATATCGATGGTGCATGTAGGCGGGAATTAAATAAAGGGATGGTCTTATTGGTTTCGGGGATATAGGGGAAGAGTGAGAGGGGGGTAGCTAGAAGGAGATTGTTAAGTGTGAGTGTGTGTTTTACCCATCCAGGCGGAAGTGCACACAAGAAGAGAACGATTCAATGTGGCGTTAGGGTTGAGGGTAATTAACTACGTATGGAGACATAGAGAGCTTGAACGTGCATGTGTGAGAGGTATACATGTATATGTGGGATGTGTGTGTGTGCGCGCGCATGATCGAGATAAAAGAAAGAAGACATAAGTCATAAGATCAACGACATGGGAGAGACGGATCGGTATGACAATATGCATGCATGTGAGAATGCAGGGAAGAAGGCCCGACAATTGAGCATGTGTTTTTGTCTTTAAGAGATAGTGGTGTGGGCTGGAGCATGCATCTATGGCGAGCAGAGGGAGTGAGGCACAACGATTGTGCAAAAGAGATCAACCTATAAATGAAAGAAGGTTGATGGAGAAACATATAAATAGAAAGATAAAGATGCTAGCTAGTGTGTGTTAGAGATAGGAGTCGAGTGGATCAGAAGGCTGAGTTATGTGTGTGGGTCTGAGAGAGATGAAGAAAGGGTGCATGTGACTCACATACAAAGAAATATCAGAGAGAAATGAGATCCTGAGAGACGGAGTTTTGTGTCTGCGAGAGAGAAAGATATTTCACAACGAGAGTGATAGCTAGGGAGACATATGAGGGAACGCAAGATATCTCTAGGGAGAGAGAGTGTGTGTGAGCGACATACAAGAGAACAGTGGAGAAATATGAGACCCTGGGAGACAGAGTTTGTGTTTTGTGTGAGAAAGAGATATTTAAGAGGAAGAGTCGTAGGTTCTCATACCTAAGGAGCGAAAGACATCTCTGTATGAGGGGTGTGCGAGTGGCACACAGGGGAATAGTAGAGAGAAATGAGACGCCGGGAGACAAAGTTTTGTGTTTGTGTGAGAGAAAGAGATTCCACGTGGAGAATCATAGTTAGAGACACATAGCAGGGAGCGAGATATACTTAGAGAGAGATAGAGTGATGAAGGTCGAGGGAGAGAGTACCGTCAGTATGTTACGAAGATAAAAGATCATTGTCAACATACAGGTAGCACGAGAGATACCCGAGAGACGATGAACGCGTATAGGTCTAGAGAGATAGTCCTATATAAGCATGAGTGATAGTTATATGAGACAAATATCTGGATTAAATGGGATTCAAATATTTAAACTGGAGATCACGACATCGATAATATCATAACGCAAATTGGTGTATCAAACATGCATATTCATTTGAATTTGGGGACACGTGTAGTGTTATATAGTTTATCAATATTGGTGATCCATAGATTCTTTAATTAGAAACAATGCATGGTTTATATGCAATTAATGTCTAAACGGGATTACACTATATGTTGCGTGTGTGAAACACATTATACATGTTTGAGAAGTAAAAAACCCCCACATGAAACACACATTAATTGGAGACAATTAGCGAGGAATGCATACATTGGATTTTCAACATAAAGTGGTTTCAAATATTTGAAAATCCAAATTGATGGATACAACCTTATGAATCTGAGATCATGCCATTTGTGAACCATATTTATGTATAAAGGGTGTTGTGCTTTTGAAAGTATATATAAAAAATGATGTATATAGAATTTTATTCCAATCGAAAATGGATCCCGCCCGAAAAAAATAGAATACAAACGGGATTCGAATTGAGTTGAGACGGTAAACGTGCACTCTGCAAAATTTGAACGAAGCAGGGAAAGTCGCAGTAACTGCCCGAAACCAAAATCTGCGAGATGGAAATTACTACTGCCTATCCCGGCCACGCAAAGCCTATCTGCTCGATTTCTATAGGTTTTGATAGGGGTAGGTTTGTAATTTCACTCAAACAAGACATAACCGCCTCTCACCCGGATTCATACACGGTGGGCGCCAAAACACAGTGTGTCCTCGGCCGAAATCGACTCCCTCCCCGATTCATACACAGTGGGCGCCAAAAACAAACTCTCGTCGGCAAATATTCGGTGTATGCGAGATTACCGTCCTATCCCCAACCGACTAATATTGCTGTGATGTAGGAAATTTGAAACGGGGGCTAAGTTTGTAAATTTCTTCGCATTTGAGACAAGCGCGCCCTGAAGACATGGTTTCCCCCTTCCTCTCTACCTCCATTTCCCCATTCGTACTCCGTGGGCGCCAAAACACCGTCTCCACCCCAGCCTCCTCCGTCCGCCACCCCATCCACCGCCGTCCTCCTCCACCATACCGGAGCTGATACCCCGATGCCGCCGTCCATTACAAGAGATCGACCTCTCTCATCCGCAGCTTCGGACCGTGATCCTTGCATCCCGTCCTCTCACTTCATCCCCGCCGTCGTCCACCTTGCCGGCGCCGCTCCTACGACCGTCTCGTCCACCGCGCCCCGCCGCCACCGTCTACCCTCCAAGATCTGCTTCCACGCCGCCAACAGCCATCGCTATCGCAGCACCGTCAAATTCTCAGCAGATGCATACACGGCGCCGCACCAGAGGCGGTACTCTTTCGTATCTGCTCAACTTATTTATCGCAGCAAGAAAATAGATCGCCACTGCTTTACTCTGATTTCTTGTCCATCACTTACTTACTAGTTGAAAGCAAACATTGGTTGCGAAGTTGCCTTTGTCCGGTTTGCACCTTCAGATCCGCCATGGCACGCTCAACGCTATACTCCCAATGCTTATGGTTTTCCCGTTTTATATTCCACACTAGTTAAATCACAGTAGACTAAATTTCAAAATTGGGTCAGTCGATTTTTCAGAGCTCGCCGGAGTTCGCCGATGCGAACGAAGGGACTCGGGTGGGGAAGGTGGTTGTGGGGGGGCGGTGGTGGGGCCTCGTCCAACGAAGAAAACTCGACGCGGGTGGCGGCGGGGGTGGGGGTCACTAGTAGAAAAAGGGTCAAATGTGAAGCACATTAGTACCGGTTCCAACGGCTAGGTGGGCGGAGATCATTAGTACCGGTTTGTGAGCAACCTTTTGTACCGGTTCATGTCACGAACCGGTACTAATGATGCTGCGTCAGGCTGTGGTCAGGCTGTGGCCCCACGGGCACCTTTAGTACCGGTTCGTGCCATGAACCGGTACTATAGTTTCTTAGTAAGCTGTTTTTTAGTCCCACCTCGCGAAGAGAGAGGCACTAGGAGCGGTGTATAAGCCCTGAGTGCAGAGACGATGAAGGAGAGGCGCAATGCTCATCTGCATGTTGCTTAGCTTTAAGCCTTGAGGAATAGTGTAGACTGCACGGAGCTATGTGCAGTGCAGTTTGCACTATTCCGAAAGGCTTGAAGCTAATTAACGAGCATTGTGCCTCTTTTTTATCTTTAATAACTTATTACAACTCTGGACTTCTTGTGTTACGGCAAAAACTGGACGCACTTCGTGTACAAACTGGACAATCTCTTTCGAAGTATTAGGGTTTCTGACGAGAACTCATCTGTTACATGGGCACTTCATTTTTTAAAACTTATTACAACTCTAGACTTTTTTGCGTTCCGTACACACCATTCAAAGCGACGTCATCAATTTCCAACACGTTCTGACATCATTTGCTGTTTTTCAGTCATTTGAACTCCAGCCTATATTTGCATTCAGTATGCATCATTCAAAGCGACGTCATCAATTTCCAACACGTTCTGACATCATTTGCTGTTTTTCAGTCATTTACCGATTTGTTTAGAGAGCTAAATGACGGTGAAATTGAAAATCACTACAAAATGAACTCTGAAAATGTTGGAACTTGGCATGGTATCATCATTTCGCCCGCATAGCATGTGCAAAAGAGTAGAGAGGGTCACGGCGAAAACTGGACGCACCTCGTGTACAAACTGGACAATCTCTTTCGGAGTATCAGGGTTTCGGACGAGAACTCATCTGTTACACGGGCACTTCAATGTTTTTTAAACTTATTTGAACTCCAGCCTATTTTTGCGTTCAGTATGCATCATTCAAAGCGACGTCATCAATTTCCAACACGTTCTGACATCATTTGCTGTTTTTCAGTCATTTACCGATTTGTTTAGGGAGCTAAATGACGGTGAAATTGAAAATCACTACAAAATGAACTCTGAAAATGTTGGAACTTGGCATGGTATCATCATTTCGCCCGCATAGCATGTGCAAAAGAGTAGAGAGGGTCACGGCGAAAACTGGACGCACCTCGTGTACAAACTGGACAATCTCTTTCGGAGTATCAGGGTTTCGGACGAGAACTCATCTGTTACACGGGCACTTCAATGTTTTTTAAACTTATTTGAACTCCAGCCTATTTTTGCGTTCAGTATGCATCATTCAAAGCGACGTCATCAATTTCCAACACGTTCTGACATCATTTGCTGTTTTTCAGTCATTTACCGATTTGTTTAGGGAGCTAAATGACGGTGAAATTGAAAATCACTACAAAATGAACTCTGAAAATGTTGGAACTTGGCATGGTATCATCATTTCGCCCGCATAGCATGTGCAAAAGAGTAGAGAGGGTCACGGCGAAAACTGGACGCACCTCGTGTACAAACTGGACAATCTCTTTCGGAGTATCAGGGTTTCGGACGAGAACTCATCTGTTACACGGGCACTTCAATGTTTTTTAAACTTATTTGAACTCCAGCCTATTTTTGCGTTCAGTATGCATCATTCAAAGCGACGTCATCAATTTCCAACACGTTCTGACATCATTTGCTGTTTTTCAGTCATTTACCGATTTGTTTAGGGAGCTAAATGACGGTGAAATTGAAAATCACTACAAAATGAACTCTGAAAATGTTGGAACTTGGCATGGTATCATCATTTCGCCCGCATAGCATGTGCAAAAGAGTAGAGAGGGTCACGGCGAAAACTGGACGCACCTCGTGTACAAACTGGACAATCTCTTTCGGAGTATCAGGGTTTCGGACGAGAACTCATCTGTTACACGGGCACTTCAATGTTTTTTAAACTTATTTGAACTCCAGCCTATTTTTGCGTTCAGTATGCATCATTCAAAGCGACGTCATCAATTTCCAACACGTTCTGACATCATTTGCTGTTTTTCAGTCATTTACCGATTTGTTTAGGGAGCTAAATGACGGTGAAATTGAAAATCACTACAAAATGAACTCTGAAAATGTTGGAACTTGGCATGGTATCATCATTTCGCCCGCATAGCATGTGCAAAAGAGTAGAGAGGGTCACGGCGAAAACTGGACGCACCTCGTGTACAAACTGGACAATCTCTTTCGGAGTATCAGGGTTTCGGACGAGAACTCATCTGTTACACGGGCACTTCAATGTTTTTTAAACTTATTTGAACTCCAGCCTATTTTTGCGTTCAGTATGCATCATTCAAAGCGACGTCATCAATTTCCAACACGTTCTGACATCATTTGCTGTTTTTCAGTCATTTACCGATTTGTTTAGGGAGCTAAATGACGGTGAAATTGAAAATCACTACAAAATGAACTCTGAAAATGTTGGAACTTGGCATGGTATCATCATTTCGCCCGCATAGCATGTGCAAAAGAGTAGAGAGGGTCACGGCGAAAACTGGACGCACCTCGTGTACAAACTGGACAATCTCTTTCGGAGTATCAGGGTTTCGGACGAGAACTCATCTGTTACACGGGCACTTCAATGTTTTTTAAACTTATTTGAACTCCAGCCTATTTTTGCGTTCAGTATGCATCATTCAAAGCGACGTCATCAATTTCCAACACGTTCTGACATCATTTGCTGTTTTTCAGTCATTTACCGATTTGTTTAGGGAGCTAAATGACGGTGAAATTGAAAATCACTACAAAATGAACTCTGAAAATGTTGGAACTTGGCATGGTATCATCATTTCGCCCGCATAGCATGTGCAAAAGAGTAGAGAGGGTCACGGCGAAAACTGGACGCACCTCGTGTACAAACTGGACAATCTCTTTCGGAGTATCAGGGTTTCGGACGAGAACTCATCTGTTACACGGGCACTTCAATGTTTTTTAAACTTATTTGAACTCCAGCCTATTTTTGCGTTCAGTATGCATCATTCAAAGCGACGTCATCAATTTCCAACACGTTCTGACATCATTTGCTGTTTTTCAGTCATTTACCGATTTGTTTAGGGAGCTAAATGACGGTGAAATTGAAAATCACTACAAAATGAACTCTGAAAATGTTGGAACTTGGCATGGTATCATCATTTCGCCCGCATAGCATGTGCAAAAGAGTAGAGAGGGTCACGGCGAAAACTGGACGCACCTCGTGTACAAACTGGACAATCTCTTTCGGAGTATCAGGGTTTCGGACGAGAACTCATCTGTTACACGGGCACTTCAATGTTTTTTAAACTTATTTGAACTCCAGCCTATTTTTGCGTTCAGTATGCATCATTCAAAGCGACGTCATCAATTTCCAACACGTTCTGACATCATTTGCTGTTTTTCAGTCATTTACCGATTTGTTTAGGGAGCTAAATGACGGTGAAATTGAAAATCACTACAAAATGAACTCTGAAAATGTTGGAACTTGGCATGGTATCATCATTTCGCCCGCATAGCATGTGCAAAAGAGTAGAGAGGGTCACGGCGAAAACTGGACGCACCTCGTGTACAAACTGGACAATCTCTTTCGGAGTATCAGGGTTTCGGACGAGAACTCATCTGTTACACGGGCACTTCAATGTTTTTTAAACTTATTTGAACTCCAGCCTATTTTTGCGTTCAGTATGCATCATTCAAAGCGACGTCATCAATTTCCAACACGTTCTGACATCATTTGCTGTTTTTCAGTCATTTACCGATTTGTTTAGGGAGCTAAATGACGGTGAAATTGAAAATCACTACAAAATGAACTCTGAAAATGTTGGAACTTGGCATGGTATCATCATTTCGCCCGCATAGCATGTGCAAAAGAGTAGAGAGGGTCACGGCGAAAACTGGACGCACCTCGTGTACAAACTGGACAATCTCTTTCGGAGTATCAGGGTTTCGGACGAGAACTCATCTGTTACACGGGCACTTCAATGTTTTTTAAACTTATTTGAACTCCAGCCTATTTTTGCGTTCAGTATGCATCATTCAAAGCGACGTCATCAATTTCCAACACGTTCTGACATCATTTGCTGTTTTTCAGTCATTTACCGATTTGTTTAGGGAGCTAAATGACGGTGAAATTGAAAATCACTACAAAATGAACTCTGAAAATGTTGGAACTTGGCATGGTATCATCATTTCGCCCGCATAGCATGTGCAAAAGAGTAGAGAGGGTCACGGCGAAAACTGGACGCACCTCGTGTACAAACTGGACAATCTCTTTCGGAGTATCAGGGTTTCGGACGAGAACTCATCTGTTACACGGGCACTTCAATGTTTTTTAAACTTATTTGAACTCCAGCCTATTTTTGCGTTCAGTATGCATCATTCAAAGCGACGTCATCAATTTCCAACACGTTCTGACATCATTTGCTGTTTTTCAGTCATTTACCGATTTGTTTAGGGAGCTAAATGACGGTGAAATTGAAAATCACTACAAAATGAACTCTGAAAATGTTGGAACTTGGCATGGTATCATCATTTCGCCCGCATAGCATGTGCAAAAGAGTAGAGAGGGTCACGGCGAAAACTGGACGCACCTCGTGTACAAACTGGACAATCTCTTTCGGAGTATCAGGGTTTCGGACGAGAACTCATCTGTTACACGGGCACTTCAATGTTTTTTAAACTTATTTGAACTCCAGCCTATTTTTGCGTTCAGTATGCATCATTCAAAGCGACGTCATCAATTTCCAACACGTTCTGACATCATTTGCTGTTTTTCAGTCATTTACCGATTTGTTTAGGGAGCTAAATGACGGTGAAATTGAAAATCACTACAAAATGAACTCTGAAAATGTTGGAACTTGGCATGGTATCATCATTTCGCCCGCATAGCATGTGCAAAAGAGTAGAGAGGGTCACGGCGAAAACTGGACGCACCTCGTGTACAAACTGGACAATCTCTTTCGGAGTATCAGGGTTTCGGACGAGAACTCATCTGTTACACGGGCACTTCAATGTTTTTTAAACTTATTTGAACTCCAGCCTATTTTTGCGTTCAGTATGCATCATTCAAAGCGACGTCATCAATTTCCAACACGTTCTGACATCATTTGCTGTTTTTCAGTCATTTACCGATTTGTTTAGGGAGCTAAATGACGGTGAAATTGAAAATCACTACAAAATGAACTCTGAAAATGTTGGAACTTGGCATGGTATCATCATTTCGCCCGCATAGCATGTGCAAAAGAGTAGAGAGGGTCACGGCGAAAACTGGACGCACCTCGTGTACAAACTGGACAATCTCTTTCGGAGTATCAGGGTTTCGGACGAGAACTCATCTGTTACACGGGCACTTCAATGTTTTTTAAACTTATTTGAACTCCAGCCTATTTTTGCGTTCAGTATGCATCATTCAAAGCGACGTCATCAATTTCCAACACGTTCTGACATCATTTGCTGTTTTTCAGTCATTTACCGATTTGTTTAGGGAGCTAAATGACGGTGAAATTGAAAATCACTACAAAATGAACTCTGAAAATGTTGGAACTTGGCATGGTATCATCATTTCGCCCGCATAGCATGTGCAAAAGAGTAGAGAGGGTCACGGCGAAAACTGGACGCACCTCGTGTACAAACTGGACAATCTCTTTCGGAGTATCAGGGTTTCGGACGAGAACTCATCTGTTACACGGGCACTTCAATGTTTTTTAAACTTATTTGAACTCCAGCCTATTTTTGCGTTCAGTATGCATCATTCAAAGCGACGTCATCAATTTCCAACACGTTCTGACATCATTTGCTGTTTTTCAGTCATTTACCGATTTGTTTAGGGAGCTAAATGACGGTGAAATTGAAAATCACTACAAAATGAACTCTGAAAATGTTGGAACTTGGCATGGTATCATCATTTCGCCCGCATAGCATGTGCAAAAGAGTAGAGAGGGTCACGGCGAAAACTGGACGCACCTCGTGTACAAACTGGACAATCTCTTTCGGAGTATCAGGGTTTCGGACGAGAACTCATCTGTTACACGGGCACTTCAATGTTTTTTAAACTTATTTGAACTCCAGCCTATTTTTGCGTTCAGTATGCATCATTCAAAGCGACGTCATCAATTTCCAACACGTTCTGACATCATTTGCTGTTTTTCAGTCATTTACCGATTTGTTTAGGGAGCTAAATGACGGTGAAATTGAAAATCACTACAAAATGAACTCTGAAAATGTTGGAACTTGGCATGGTATCATCATTTCGCCCGCATAGCATGTGCAAAAGAGTAGAGAGGGTCACGGCGAAAACTGGACGCACCTCGTGTACAAACTGGACAATCTCTTTCGGAGTATCAGGGTTTCGGACGAGAACTCATCTGTTACACGGGCACTTCAATGTTTTTTAAACTTATTTGAACTCCAGCCTATTTTTGCGTTCAGTATGCATCATTCAAAGCGACGTCATCAATTTCCAACACGTTCTGACATCATTTGCTGTTTTTCAGTCATTTACCGATTTGTTTAGGGAGCTAAATGACGGTGAAATTGAAAATCACTACAAAATGAACTCTGAAAATGTTGGAACTTGGCATGGTATCATCATTTCGCCCGCATAGCATGTGCAAAAGAGTAGAGAGGGTCACGGCGAAAACTGGACGCACCTCGTGTACAAACTGGACAATCTCTTTCGGAGTATCAGGGTTTCGGACGAGAACTCATCTGTTACACGGGCACTTCAATGTTTTTTAAACTTATTTGAACTCCAGCCTATTTTTGCGTTCAGTATGCATCATTCAAAGCGACGTCATCAATTTCCAACACGTTCTGACATCATTTGCTGTTTTTCAGTCATTTACCGATTTGTTTAGGGAGCTAAATGACGGTGAAATTGAAAATCACTACAAAATGAACTCTGAAAATGTTGGAACTTGGCATGGTATCATCATTTCGCCCGCATAGCATGTGCAAAAGAGTAGAGAGGGTCACGGCGAAAACTGGACGCACCTCGTGTACAAACTGGACAATCTCTTTCGGAGTATCAGGGTTTCGGACGAGAACTCATCTGTTACACGGGCACTTCAATGTTTTTTAAACTTATTTGAACTCCAGCCTATTTTTGCGTTCAGTATGCATCATTCAAAGCGACGTCATCAATTTCCAACACGTTCTGACATCATTTGCTGTTTTTCAGTCATTTACCGATTTGTTTAGGGAGCTAAATGACGGTGAAATTGAAAATCACTACAAAATGAACTCTGAAAATGTTGGAACTTGGCATGGTATCATCATTTCGCCCGCATAGCATGTGCAAAAGAGTAGAGAGGGTCACGGCGAAAACTGGACGCACCTCGTGTACAAACTGGACAATCTCTTTCGGAGTATCAGGGTTTCGGACGAGAACTCATCTGTTACACGGGCACTTCAATGTTTTTTAAACTTATTTGAACTCCAGCCTATTTTTGCGTTCAGTATGCATCATTCAAAGCGACGTCATCAATTTCCAACACGTTCTGACATCATTTGCTGTTTTTCAGTCATTTACCGATTTGTTTAGGGAGCTAAATGACGGTGAAATTGAAAATCACTACAAAATGAACTCTGAAAATGTTGGAACTTGGCATGGTATCATCATTTCGCCCGCATAGCATGTGCAAAAGAGTAGAGAGGGTCACGGCGAAAACTGGACGCACCTCGTGTACAAACTGGACAATCTCTTTCGGAGTATCAGGGTTTCGGACGAGAACTCATCTGTTACACGGGCACTTCAATGTTTTTTAAACTTATTTGAACTCCAGCCTATTTTTGCGTTCAGTATGCATCATTCAAAGCGACGTCATCAATTTCCAACACGTTCTGACATCATTTGCTGTTTTTCAGTCATTTACCGATTTGTTTAGGGAGCTAAATGACGGTGAAATTGAAAATCACTACAAAATGAACTCTGAAAATGTTGGAACTTGGCATGGTATCATCATTTCGCCCGCATAGCATGTGCAAAAGAGTAGAGAGGGTCACGGCGAAAACTGGACGCACCTCGTGTACAAACTGGACAATCTCTTTCGGAGTATCAGGGTTTCGGACGAGAACTCATCTGTTACACGGGCACTTCAATGTTTTTTAAACTTATTTGAACTCCAGCCTATTTTTGCGTTCAGTATGCATCATTCAAAGCGACGTCATCAATTTCCAACACGTTCTGACATCATTTGCTGTTTTTCAGTCATTTACCGATTTGTTTAGGGAGCTAAATGACGGTGAAATTGAAAATCACTACAAAATGAACTCTGAAAATGTTGGAACTTGGCATGGTATCATCATTTCGCCCGCATAGCATGTGCAAAAGAGTAGAGAGGGTCACGGCGAAAACTGGACGCACCTCGTGTACAAACTGGACAATCTCTTTCGGAGTATCAGGGTTTCGGACGAGAACTCATCTGTTACACGGGCACTTCAATGTTTTTTAAACTTATTTGAACTCCAGCCTATTTTTGCGTTCAGTATGCATCATTCAAAGCGACGTCATCAATTTCCAACACGTTCTGACATCATTTGCTGTTTTTCAGTCATTTACCGATTTGTTTAGGGAGCTAAATGACGGTGAAATTGAAAATCACTACAAAATGAACTCTGAAAATGTTGGAACTTGGCATGGTATCATCATTTCGCCCGCATAGCATGTGCAAAAGAGTAGAGAGGGTCACGGCGAAAACTGGACGCACCTCGTGTACAAACTGGACAATCTCTTTCGGAGTATCAGGGTTTCGGACGAGAACTCATCTGTTACACGGGCACTTCAATGTTTTTTAAACTTATTTGAACTCCAGCCTATTTTTGCGTTCAGTATGCATCATTCAAAGCGACGTCATCAATTTCCAACACGTTCTGACATCATTTGCTGTTTTTCAGTCATTTACCGATTTGTTTAGGGAGCTAAATGACGGTGAAATTGAAAATCACTACAAAATGAACTCTGAAAATGTTGGAACTTGGCATGGTATCATCATTTCGCCCGCATAGCATGTGCAAAAGAGTAGAGAGGGTCACGGCGAAAACTGGACGCACCTCGTGTACAAACTGGACAATCTCTTTCGGAGTATCAGGGTTTCGGACGAGAACTCATCTGTTACACGGGCACTTCAATGTTTTTTAAACTTATTTGAACTCCAGCCTATTTTTGCGTTCAGTATGCATCATTCAAAGCGACGTCATCAATTTCCAACACGTTCTGACATCATTTGCTGTTTTTCAGTCATTTACCGATTTGTTTAGGGAGCTAAATGACGGTGAAATTGAAAATCACTACAAAATGAACTCTGAAAATGTTGGAACTTGGCATGGTATCATCATTTCGCCCGCATAGCATGTGCAAAAGAGTAGAGAGGGTCACGGCGAAAACTGGACGCACCTCGTGTACAAACTGGACAATCTCTTTCGGAGTATCAGGGTTTCGGACGAGAACTCATCTGTTACACGGGCACTTCAATGTTTTTTAAACTTATTTGAACTCCAGCCTATTTTTGCGTTCAGTATGCATCATTCAAAGCGACGTCATCAATTTCCAACACGTTCTGACATCATTTGCTGTTTTTCAGTCATTTACCGATTTGTTTAGGGAGCTAAATGACGGTGAAATTGAAAATCACTACAAAATGAACTCTGAAAATGTTGGAACTTGGCATGGTATCATCATTTCGCCCGCATAGCATGTGCAAAAGAGTAGAGAGGGTCACGGCGAAAACTGGACGCACCTCGTGTACAAACTGGACAATCTCTTTCGGAGTATCAGGGTTTCGGACGAGAACTCATCTGTTACACGGGCACTTCAATGTTTTTTAAACTTATTTGAACTCCAGCCTATTTTTGCGTTCAGTATGCATCATTCAAAGCGACGTCATCAATTTCCAACACGTTCTGACATCATTTGCTGTTTTTCAGTCATTTACCGATTTGTTTAGGGAGCTAAATGACGGTGAAATTGAAAATCACTACAAAATGAACTCTGAAAATGTTGGAACTTGGCATGGTATCATCATTTCGCCCGCATAGCATGTGCAAAAGAGTAGAGAGGGTCACGGCGAAAACTGGACGCACCTCGTGTACAAACTGGACAATCTCTTTCGGAGTATCAGGGTTTCGGACGAGAACTCATCTGTTACACGGGCACTTCAATGTTTTTTAAACTTATTTGAACTCCAGCCTATTTTTGCGTTCAGTATGCATCATTCAAAGCGACGTCATCAATTTCCAACACGTTCTGACATCATTTGCTGTTTTTCAGTCATTTACCGATTTGTTTAGGGAGCTAAATGACGGTGAAATTGAAAATCACTACAAAATGAACTCTGAAAATGTTGGAACTTGGCATGGTATCATCATTTCGCCCGCATAGCATGTGCAAAAGAGTAGAGAGGGTCACGGCGAAAACTGGACGCACCTCGTGTACAAACTGGACAATCTCTTTCGGAGTATCAGGGTTTCGGACGAGAACTCATCTGTTACACGGGCACTTCAATGTTTTTTAAACTTATTTGAACTCCAGCCTATTTTTGCGTTCAGTATGCATCATTCAAAGCGACGTCATCAATTTCCAACACGTTCTGACATCATTTGCTGTTTTTCAGTCATTTACCGATTTGTTTAGGGAGCTAAATGACGGTGAAATTGAAAATCACTACAAAATGAACTCTGAAAATGTTGGAACTTGGCATGGTATCATCATTTCGCCCGCATAGCATGTGCAAAAGAGTAGAGAGGGTCACGGCGAAAACTGGACGCACCTCGTGTACAAACTGGACAATCTCTTTCGGAGTATCAGGGTTTCGGACGAGAACTCATCTGTTACACGGGCACTTCAATGTTTTTTAAACTTATTTGAACTCCAGCCTATTTTTGCGTTCAGTATGCATCATTCAAAGCGACGTCATCAATTTCCAACACGTTCTGACATCATTTGCTGTTTTTCAGTCATTTACCGATTTGTTTAGGGAGCTAAATGACGGTGAAATTGAAAATCACTACAAAATGAACTCTGAAAATGTTGGAACTTGGCATGGTATCATCATTTCGCCCGCATAGCATGTGCAAAAGAGTAGAGAGGGTCACGGCGAAAACTGGACGCACCTCGTGTACAAACTGGACAATCTCTTTCGGAGTATCAGGGTTTCGGACGAGAACTCATCTGTTACACGGGCACTTCAATGTTTTTTAAACTTATTTGAACTCCAGCCTATTTTTGCGTTCAGTATGCATCATTCAAAGCGACGTCATCAATTTCCAACACGTTCTGACATCATTTGCTGTTTTTCAGTCATTTACCGATTTGTTTAGGGAGCTAAATGACGGTGAAATTGAAAATCACTACAAAATGAACTCTGAAAATGTTGGAACTTGGCATGGTATCATCATTTCGCCCGCATAGCATGTGCAAAAGAGTAGAGAGGGTCACGGCGAAAACTGGACGCACCTCGTGTACAAACTGGACAATCTCTTTCGGAGTATCAGGGTTTCGGACGAGAACTCATCTGTTACACGGGCACTTCAATGTTTTTTAAACTTATTTGAACTCCAGCCTATTTTTGCGTTCAGTATGCATCATTCAAAGCGACGTCATCAATTTCCAACACGTTCTGACATCATTTGCTGTTTTTCAGTCATTTACCGATTTGTTTAGGGAGCTAAATGACGGTGAAATTGAAAATCACTACAAAATGAACTCTGAAAATGTTGGAACTTGGCATGGTATCATCATTTCGCCCGCATAGCATGTGCAAAAGAGTAGAGAGGGTCACGGCGAAAACTGGACGCACCTCGTGTACAAACTGGACAATCTCTTTCGGAGTATCAGGGTTTCGGACGAGAACTCATCTGTTACACGGGCACTTCAATGTTTTTTAAACTTATTTGAACTCCAGCCTATTTTTGCGTTCAGTATGCATCATTCAAAGCGACGTCATCAATTTCCAACACGTTCTGACATCATTTGCTGTTTTTCAGTCATTTACCGATTTGTTTAGGGAGCTAAATGACGGTGAAATTGAAAATCACTACAAAATGAACTCTGAAAATGTTGGAACTTGGCATGGTATCATCATTTCGCCCGCATAGCATGTGCAAAAGAGTAGAGAGGGTCACGGCGAAAACTGGACGCACCTCGTGTACAAACTGGACAATCTCTTTCGGAGTATCAGGGTTTCGGACGAGAACTCATCTGTTACACGGGCACTTCAATGTTTTTTAAACTTATTTGAACTCCAGCCTATTTTTGCGTTCAGTATGCATCATTCAAAGCGACGTCATCAATTTCCAACACGTTCTGACATCATTTGCTGTTTTTCAGTCATTTACCGATTTGTTTAGGGAGCTAAATGACGGTGAAATTGAAAATCACTACAAAATGAACTCTGAAAATGTTGGAACTTGGCATGGTATCATCATTTCGCCCGCATAGCATGTGCAAAAGAGTAGAGAGGGTCACGGCGAAAACTGGACGCACCTCGTGTACAAACTGGACAATCTCTTTCGGAGTATCAGGGTTTCGGACGAGAACTCATCTGTTACACGGGCACTTCAATGTTTTTTAAACTTATTTGAACTCCAGCCTATTTTTGCGTTCAGTATGCATCATTCAAAGCGACGTCATCAATTTCCAACACGTTCTGACATCATTTGCTGTTTTTCAGTCATTTACCGATTTGTTTAGGGAGCTAAATGACGGTGAAATTGAAAATCACTACAAAATGAACTCTGAAAATGTTGGAACTTGGCATGGTATCATCATTTCGCCCGCATAGCATGTGCAAAAGAGTAGAGAGGGTCACGGCGAAAACTGGACGCACCTCGTGTACAAACTGGACAATCTCTTTCGGAGTATCAGGGTTTCGGACGAGAACTCATCTGTTACACGGGCACTTCAATGTTTTTTAAACTTATTTGAACTCCAGCCTATTTTTGCGTTCAGTATGCATCATTCAAAGCGACGTCATCAATTTCCAACACGTTCTGACATCATTTGCTGTTTTTCAGTCATTTACCGATTTGTTTAGGGAGCTAAATGACGGTGAAATTGAAAATCACTACAAAATGAACTCTGAAAATGTTGGAACTTGGCATGGTATCATCATTTCGCCCGCATAGCATGTGCAAAAGAGTAGAGAGGGTCACGGCGAAAACTGGACGCACCTCGTGTACAAACTGGACAATCTCTTTCGGAGTATCAGGGTTTCGGACGAGAACTCATCTGTTACACGGGCACTTCAATGTTTTTTAAACTTATTTGAACTCCAGCCTATTTTTGCGTTCAGTATGCATCATTCAAAGCGACGTCATCAATTTCCAACACGTTCTGACATCATTTGCTGTTTTTCAGTCATTTACCGATTTGTTTAGGGAGCTAAATGACGGTGAAATTGAAAATCACTACAAAATGAACTCTGAAAATGTTGGAACTTGGCATGGTATCATCATTTCGCCCGCATAGCATGTGCAAAAGAGTAGAGAGGGTCACGGCGAAAACTGGACGCACCTCGTGTACAAACTGGACAATCTCTTTCGGAGTATCAGGGTTTCGGACGAGAACTCATCTGTTACACGGGCACTTCAATGTTTTTTAAACTTATTTGAACTCCAGCCTATTTTTGCGTTCAGTATGCATCATTCAAAGCGACGTCATCAATTTCCAACACGTTCTGACATCATTTGCTGTTTTTCAGTCATTTACCGATTTGTTTAGGGAGCTAAATGACGGTGAAATTGAAAATCACTACAAAATGAACTCTGAAAATGTTGGAACTTGGCATGGTATCATCATTTCGCCCGCATAGCATGTGCAAAAGAGTAGAGAGGGTCACGGCGAAAACTGGACGCACCTCGTGTACAAACTGGACAATCTCTTTCGGAGTATCAGGGTTTCGGACGAGAACTCATCTGTTACACGGGCACTTCAATGTTTTTTAAACTTATTTGAACTCCAGCCTATTTTTGCGTTCAGTATGCATCATTCAAAGCGACGTCATCAATTTCCAACACGTTCTGACATCATTTGCTGTTTTTCAGTCATTTACCGATTTGTTTAGGGAGCTAAATGACGGTGAAATTGAAAATCACTACAAAATGAACTCTGAAAATGTTGGAACTTGGCATGGTATCATCATTTCGCCCGCATAGCATGTGCAAAAGAGTAGAGAGGGTCACGGCGAAAACTGGACGCACCTCGTGTACAAACTGGACAATCTCTTTCGGAGTATCAGGGTTTCGGACGAGAACTCATTTGTTACACGGGCACTTCAATGTTTTTTAAACTTATTTGAACTCCAGCCTATTTTTGCGTTCAGTATGCATCATTCAAAGCGACGTCATCAATTTCCAACACGTTCTGACATCATTTGCTGTTTTTCAGTCATTTACCGATTTGTTTAGGGAGCTAAATGACGGTGAAATTGAAAATCACTACAAAATGAACTCTGAAAATGCATCAAAACGTTGGAAGCGACTTGAGATATCTTTTGGGAAGAGAGAATAACTATAGATGCTCGATATGCATATTGATCAATCGATCTCCGCGTCCTGCCAGTTCGCTAAGTAGGCTCACTCTACCGAGGGCAGAAGAAGATCAAGCCGATAAGGGGAAGCGCTGAGAAAAATCTCTCTCTTATCTAAATATAAGAGCATGCTTGGAACTTGGCATGGTATCATCATTTCGCCCGCATAGCATGTGCAAAAGAGTAGAGAGGGTCACGGCAAAAACTGGACGCACCTCGTGTACAAACCGGACAATCTCTTTCGGAGTATCAGGGTTTTGGACGAGAACTCATCTGTTACACGGGCACTTCAATGTTTTTTAAACTTATTTGAACTCCAGCCTATTTTTGCGTTCAGTATGCATCATTCAAAGCGATGTCATCAATTTCCAACACGTTCTGACATCATTTGCTGTTTTTCAGTCATTTACCGATTTGTTTAGGGAGCTAAATGACGGTGAAATTGAAAATCACTACAAAATGAACTCTGAAAATGTTGGAACTTGGCATGGTATCATCATTTCGCCCGCATAGCATGTGCAAAAGAGTAGAGAGGGTCACGGCGAAAACTGGACGCACCTCGTGTACAAACTGGACAATCTCTTTCGGAGTATCAGGGTTTCGGACGAGAACTCATCTGTTACACGGGCACTTCAATGTTTTTTAAACTTATTTGAACTCCAGCCTATTTTTGCGTTCAGTATGCATCATTCAAAGCGACGTCATCAATTTCCAACACGTTCTGACATCATTTGCTGTTTTTCAGTCATTTACCGATTTGTTTAGGGAGCTAAATGACGGTGAAATTGAAAATCACTACAAAATGAACTCTGAAAATGTTGGAACTTGGCATGGTATCATCATTTCGCCCGCATAGCATGTGCAAAAGAGTAGAGAGGGTCACGGCGAAAACTGGACGCACCTCGTGTACAAACTGGACAATCTCTTTCGGAGTATCAGGGTTTCGGACGAGAACTCATCTGTTACACGGGCACTTCAATGTTTTTTAAACTTATTTGAACTCCAGCCTATTTTTGCGTTCAGTATGCATCATTCAAAGCGACGTCATCAATTTCCAACACGTTCTGACATCATTTGCTGTTTTTCAGTCATTTACCGATTTGTTTAGGGAGCTAAATGACGGTGAAATTGAAAATCACTACAAAATGAACTCTGAAAATGTTGGAACTTGGCATGGTATCATCATTTCGCCCGCATAGCATGTGCAAAAGAGTAGAGAGGGTCACGGCGAAAACTGGACGCACCTCGTGTACAAACTGGACAATCTCTTTCGGAGTATCAGGGTTTCGGACGAGAACTCATCTGTTACACGGGCACTTCAATGTTTTTTAAACTTATTTGAACTCCAGCCTATTTTTGCGTTCAGTATGCATCATTCAAAGCGACGTCATCAATTTCCAACACGTTCTGACATCATTTGCTGTTTTGCAGTCATTTACCGATTTGTTTAGGGAGCTAAATGACGGTGAAATTGAAAATCACTACAAAATGAACTCTGAAAATGTTGGAACTTGGCATGGTATCATCATTTCGCCCGCATAGCATGTGCAAAAGAGTAGAGAGGGTCACGGCGAAAACTGGACGCACCTCGTGTACAAACTGGACAATCTCTTTCGGAGTATCAGGGTTTCGGACGAGAACTCATCTGTTACACGGGCACTTCAATGTTTTTTAAACTTATTTGAACTCCAGCCTATTTTTGCGTTCAGTATGCATCATTCAAAGCGACGTCATCAATTTCCAACACGTTCGGACATCATTTGCTGTTTTTCAGTCATTTACCGATTTGTTTAGGGAGCTAAATGACGGTGAAATTGAAAATCACTACAAAATGAATAGCAGAAAATAAATAATGCAGAAAAGAAAAAAACAATATAATTTTTGTATATTCACAAAGAAACTAAATACAGCAAAAAAATTACTCGGAAATAAATTGAAGAAAATTATATAAAAAATTGTTGGGGCGCTGCCCGCTGGGCCTGCCAACCCTAGGGTTTGCAAATACAGGCCCAGAATGGCTAGGAGGCTCAACGGGCAGCGCGCCAAAGTTAGGCCTAGAAGCCTGCTATAGAGAGGAGTTCGAGACAGCAGCCGCGCCGGGGCTTTTAAACTGGTGCGGGCGCCCCTCGGCTAGCGAGGTGGGACTAAACTTGCCCGCACCGCTCCTGCGCCAGCGCACACCTTTAGTACCGGTTCGTGGCTCCAACCGGTACTAAAGGGGAGCCTTTAGTACCGGTTGGAGCCACGAACTGGTACTAAAGGGGCAGTTTCCCGCCGGTTGACCTGGCCAAAATTGGCCTTTAGTACCGGTTGGTGGCTCCAACCGGTACTAAAGGCCCCTCCTATATATATGGCATTTATGAAAAATTCAGTTTCATCGACCACCACTTCTTCTCCAACTACTTCGCGCGACATCGCCGCCGCTCTCGCCGCCCCCGCCGTGCGCCGTCGCCCCCGCCGCCCGTCGTCGCCGTCACCGCCGTCGCCCTCACCGCCCGTCGTCGCCCTCACCACCCTCGCCCTCACCGCCCGTCGTCGCCATCACCGCCGCCGCCCCCGCTGCCCGTCGTCGCCGCCCCATACCACGTCGCCGTCTCGATCGCGCCGTCGCCCCCGGCCTGCCGCTCATCGTCGCGCCGTCCCCGTCGCATCGCCGTCTCGCGCCGCCGCCCGTATGCCGCCGGCCCCCGCTCGTACACACACACATACACACACACATACGTACACACACACAGACACACACACACATATTGTTTTTACTTATTTTCTGTTTTCTGTTGTTTAGATTAATGTTAGATAAATTACGTAGATAAGAATGTTAGAATGTTAACGTTAGATGAATTATATGGAAAAGATGTTAAATATTAATGTCAATTTTAGATGAATTAGCTAGATATTAATTAGGTATATATATGAGATTTGAACTAGTTGAATTAATATAACTAGTTTATTTTTAGTAAATGCTTAGTTGAACTAGTTGAATTAGTAGAACTAGTTTATTTTTAGTAAGAAAATTTAGGTATATGAGATTTGATGATCTAATTAAAATATTACTATATATATAGCTACTTTATATATTTTACTAAGAAAATTAATAGAACTAGTTTATTTTTAGTAAATTCTTAGTTGAATTAGTTGAATTAACAGAACTAGTTTATTTTTAGTAAGAAAATTTAGATATCTGAGATTTGATGATCTAATTAAAATATTACTATATGGAACTAGCTACTTTATTTTAGTAAGAAAATTAATAGAACACGTTTATTTTTATTAAATGCTTAGTTGAATTAATTGAATTAATAGAACTAGTTGAACTAATAGAATTAGTTGAATTAGTTGAATTAATAGAACTAGTAAGTGTTTAATGTTTCACCTATATAAACATAGGAAATGTCGTCTGACGACGAAAAAGATTTCATTAAGTGCGAATTCTGTGAAGACCAGCGCGGCCTGTGCGACACAAATTTCCTTGTTGATGATAGGCGCTTCAGCATCAAGCTGGATGAGACCTTCGAAGTGGATACAGTAAGTCACAACGATAAGTCTTTTTTTCGTAATTAAGCATGACTTATATATGCTTCATTTGCTTCAACTTATAATTTTAAATTTTCACTATTCTACTAGCGCATCCCCTGCCATGCAAGAATTTTTGTCTTGGATAAGATAGGTTTCAGTGCTATGGAAACTATGGAGGTCAAGAGAGTTTACCTGAAGACCGAGCATGCTGGTTATACTTTCAACGTCAAATCATACAATGCAGACACGTACACCTATTTTGAATGCAAAACTTGGCAAGCACTATGCAAGGCTTTTGCATTTGAGCCTGATATGGTTATCACCTTTGATATTCGTCCGGAAGATGATATTGAAGGTAATAGGGACATCTGGGTCGATGTGCAGACGCCCCCAGTTCTACCATTATGTGAGTTTCTCAACCATATTTATGTCTTTGATATTGTTTATTAAAAAATAGTTGACAACTAATTTCTATTGACAGCATATTTCCATTCAAGCAAACATGTCCGACGCTTGGTAGACAGGACCTACTACTGTCCCGGAGCTGAACTAAACTGCGAGGAGATAAGTCATTATGTTTCATGGCTTGAGGATCTTGATGCTGTTAAGAGAAATCATTTTCCTGAATTTGAAAATCTTAGTACTCAAAACATGCGACCAATAGTGATCGTATTGAACTACGGTCACATGTATTTAGGAAAGATGGTAAGATTTTTACTATTAGTCCTCAGTGCATCTTTTGCATACATTATTTTTCAAGCTAAACTTTCATTGCTAAGTATATTAATTACTATACGATGTTCTTCAACAGGGACTCCCGATGACAGTTGTGCCTCAGTGGATCGAGACTAAAGGTCGCATGTCAATTGTTAGCTTACGGCCAAGATATCCTACAGTGCACATGAGTGCATTCAGGATTTCTGAAAGCGATGAATGCTTAATAGTGAAAGATTGGAGCAAAATTGTTAACGATCGCAGAGAAGTACTAGGGGGCAGCAATCAGAAGCGCAGCCCACGATTAGGAGACAGGTTCATATGCATGCTCCAATATGATGAATCAGGAGAGCTATACATGTTCTATGCTATTTTACCTGAGAGAGAGAGCAGCAGGAGTGATTTAGCTAGTTATCATGCTCTTAGTACTTGTTGTCCTCTCATGCGTGTCCGTGTTCTTCGTCCTGAACATAATCTCAAAGAGTGATTTGCTTTTGTGGTGTTTTGAACGCTTATAATATCATGACCATGTTGAACTCGATGATATCTTTGCTAGCTAGTATATACTGTTGTTGGTGATGATATGATGCAAGAGTTTTTATATTAATATGATGATGATGATGATGATGATGATGATGATGAGTTATTATATCATTTATGAAAGAAACCGCATATTAGTTTCAGCTGGATGGATCCTAGCTAAGTGATCAAGTATATGCCATATCCATATTACTTAGATCACTAAGTGATCAAGTAATATGGATATGGCATATACTTGATCACTTAGCTAGGATCCACATGCATCCAGTCGAAACTAATCTGCGCTACTTTCACCTAATGATTTAACAACTCATTATAATGTAAAACAATCACTAAATTAAATTGAAAACACAAAACTAAAGGAAAAATTAAAATTAAAACCAAAACACACCCAAACATTTAGTACCGGTTGGTGTTACCAACCGTTACTAATGTCCTACACGCACCCAGGCCTGGCTCGTGCCACGTGGTGGCACGTTAGCGCCGGTTCGTGCCAAACCGGTACTAAAGGGGGGGCCTTTAGTCTCCACTCCATAGTGCCGGTTGCAGAACCGGCACTAAAGGCCCTTACGAACTGGTAATAAAGGCTTGTTCTGCACTAGTGGGTGGGGGTGGCGGAGGAACACAGGCGGTGGGGGCCGGTGGTCCGGCCGGCGGCCCGTGCGGTGTTCTGTATGGGAAGAATCGGAGACGAGGAAGAAGAAGGGTTAGGAGACGTAGGATCTTCATCCGACCGCCTGAAATGGTCGACTGACCCAAATGACAAAAGTCACGCGACTTGCATGCAGACATGCCTTTATATTCAGTACCATCATCGTACCTGCTTAGCACTGGTCCTGAATCCATCAAGCTAAACAATGTGCCACTCATAATTCCAAACTTGTTGCTCAAGTACGAATCTGATATGATGATGATATTACTAAAATAGATAACATTTAATTGGTCAGCTAATGTTCCTACTTTACTTACGAAAAGAACGTGCACCACATATAGAGAGACAGCAGGGAGTTGCTTTCTTAATGCGCTCTGGTTCATCATGTGTGGGCTCTGCGCAACGAACATTTTATTATCCAAAATCTGCTTGCTCTTCTTTAGCATGTTCCTCTTCCGTTCTTCTTTAATAAGTACTCTCTCCGTTCCTAAATACAAGTCTTTGTATAGATTCCACCATGGACTACATATGGAGCAAAATGAGTGAATCTACACTCTAAAATGTATTTGGTTACATTTGTATGTGATCCATAGTGGAAATCTCTACCAATACTTATATTTTGGAACGGAGGGAGTATGATAGTAGTACAGTATGTTCCTTGTAGTGAAGATGAGCAGGGACATTTGCAATGTAGAAGTCTATATGGTCGGTTGTGATGGACACTTTGAACTCTTCGGGCCTCTTTCATTCATAGGATTTTGTAAACATGGGAATAGGATTTGTAGTGGCCTGCCCACTTGAATCCTATAAGAATAGCAAGGAAATGCGGGGAGCAGTGTCGCCTTTGAGAGTTACACTGATATTAACAGTACCGCACCTTCAGTTGAAGAGAGCTGGTATCCGAAGCCTTTCTAGACGTAACGGCAATACTAGCACATATATTCCAGCAAGTTCCACTTTGCTGATTTTACTTTGGTGCTTAAGGTTGTCCCGTTATATCTACACTATGATCTGTGTAGCTTCTTTGTGTCGCACTAGCAGTAGTCCACTCTTGAAGCTAAAAACTACAATGACTTACAAAATTGGCACCAAGGCATTGAGTGCCATTTTGGATGCAAGGAAACTCATATGCTCCCCACATGTTGACTCTTGTTCAGAATATGATCCTGATGACTCTTGTTCAAAATTGCCACATATAGAGAGACAACATGGAATTGCATTTGTTTGGGCGCTGTGATTCATCATGAGTGGGCAACCAACATTGTATGCAATGAAGCGGAACCTCAAGAATATGCTTCCTCTTCTGTTCTTTAACATGTTCCTCTTTTGTTATTCTGTATTTAGTACGTACAGTATGTTCCTTGTCAGGAAGGGGAGCAGGGACATCTGCAAGCAACAGCTGATAGAGCTGGCCTGTACGTGATCGATAGGCTTTGAATTACTAGCGGCAATACAACACCGTATTTTCAAGCCAGTTCCACTTTCCCGATTTATATATTGTGGTTATGGTGTATCCCTTTTATGTACACTATGATCTGCCAAGTTGTTGTGTGCTCTTGTTATCATGGTTTGGCAATAAACTCTCTGTACAGTATATTTTGAACCTATCATCTGCCAACTATCCTTACTTATGGAGCCTATTTTTGTGTGTACTTGTGCCAGATTATATCAATGCACGCACCATATTATAGCACACATGAGCTCTCTCATCAGAATCCAGTGATAGCACACAAGTGTTTACAGGGGCGCCCCTATATTAGAATATCCTCTGCATTACAAAGATAATCTCACAACTATTTATGTTTTCATGGTTCTCAGATATTATACGTAATTACAGTGAATATCAGAATCCACGCATCAGAAGAATATTGTGGAACACTGCAATGACTTACAAAATTGGCACCAAGGCATTGAGTGCCATTTTGGATGCAATGAAACTCATACGCTCCCCACCTGTAGATTCTTGTTCAGAATATGATCCTAATGACTATTCTAACCTCAAGGAGTCAAAGGCAGATGGCATGTCATGTTCACCCATCAAGGTGCCTATTCTAATTTGGCAAGGTTTTATTGATTGCGCGTATCTTGCATATGTTGTCTTGCATTTCTTCTACTTTGTTGCACCGCCATCTGCTTAGTTTACTCATCATATATGTCGAGATGCCATGCCCATCCATTATCAATACATATTTCATCTATCATCATACCATGTTTTTCCACTCAAATGTTGTTCTTGTGCATCAGACATAAAAAAGGAAGAGGGTGATTGCCGAACCTGAAGGAGCACCAGCAAAGTCCTTGAAAAACGTGGTTGTGCCGGAGAAATCAGACATCACCCCACTTATATTGGTTGTACAACCAGTGACACAAAACGTAGGACCGAATCCAGAAGACTGTACCCATACTTCACTGGCCACACCACTAGCCCCACCACACAGGACTTACACTCCAGCAAAAGGTATGCCAATTTCAGTTGCCATAGCACCAGCCGTACCACAGAAAAATCCCACTTCAGCAAAAAGTACAGCAAGTCCACCGGCCGAAGACCTATCCCAACTGTAGAGACGGCCAATTCCTGCAGATTGGAACCCCATTCCAGTTATTCCCATTTTAAAAGACAATGCTTTCAATGTTGTTAGGGACTACGTGCATATGTTCCCATCATGGGAAGATTATAGTGAAGACAAACACCATTTTCACATCTTCCTGTCCCACTTACGTGTAAGTGTTATTATTTGCATCCATTACTAATATTTATAATGGGTATGACTATGATTGGATCTCTTTTACCATGAATTACAATGTTTAGTCAGTCCTTGATCTTTAAAGGTGCTCTGCATTTATGTTTTGCGGTCTCAGAAAGGGCTAGCGAGATACCATCTTGTTATATCATATCATGATTGTTTTGAGAAAGTGTTGTCATCCGAGATTTATTATTATTGTTCGCTAGTTGATTATGCCATTGATATGAGTAAACATGAGACCTAAGAGTTATTGTGAATATGGTTAGTTCATAATCTTTGCTGAAAACTTGAATGCTGGCTTTACATATTTACAACAACAAGAGCAAACAGAATTTGTAAAAGTTTTTCTTTATCACCTTCAGTTTATCAACTGAATTGCTTGAGGACAAGCAAAGGTTTAAGCCTGGGGAGTTGATACGTCTCCGTCGTATCTACTTTTCCAAACACTTTTGCCCTTGTTTTGGACTCTAACTTGCATGATTTGAATGGAACTAACTCGGACGGACCCTGTTTTCAGCAGAATTGCCATGGTGTTATTTATGTGCAGAAACAAAAGTTCTCGGAATGACCTGAAACTCCACGGAGATTATTTTTGGAAATAATAAAAAATACTGGCGAAAGAATCAAGGCCAGGGGGCCCACACCCTTGCCACGAGGATGGGGGGCGCGCCCCCTGCCTCGTGGGCCCCCTGGAGTTCCACTGACCTCAACTCCAACTCCATATATTCGTGTTCGGGGAGAAAAAAATCAGAGAGAAAGATTCATCGCGTTTTACGATACGGAGCCGCCGCCAAGCCCTAAACTCTCTCGTGAGGGCTGATCTGGAGTCCGTTCGGGGCTCCGGAGAGGGGAATCCGTCGCCGTCGTCATCATCAACCATCCTCCATCACCAATTTCATGATG
Organism: Triticum aestivum; assembly: GCF_018294505.1. Classification (NCBI taxonomy): domain Eukaryota; kingdom Viridiplantae; phylum Streptophyta; class Magnoliopsida; order Poales; family Poaceae; genus Triticum; species Triticum aestivum. The sequence continues at coordinate 113,969,064 of NC_057814.1, forward strand.
CTCACCGCCGTGCGTGAGTAATTCCATCGTAGGCTTGCTGGACTGTGATGGGTTGGATGAGATTTATCATGTAATCGAGTTAGTTTTGTTAGGGTTTGATCCCTAGTATCCACTATGTTCTGAGATTGATGTTGCTATGACTTTGCTATGCTTAATGCTTGTCACTAGGGCCTGAGTGACATGATTTCAGATCTGAACCTATTATGTTTTCATGAATATATGTGAGTTCTTGATACTATCTTGCAAGTCTATAGTCACCTACTATGTGTTATGATCTGGCAACCCCAAAGTGACAATAATCGGGACCATTCCCAGTGATGATCGTAGTTTGAGGAGTTCATGTATTCACTATGTGTTAATGCTTTGGTCTGGTACTCTATTAAAAGGGGGCCTTAATATCCCTTAGTTTCTACTAGGACCCCGCTGCCACGGGAGGGTAGGACAAAAGATGTCATGCAAGTTCTTTTCCATAAGCACGTATGACTATATTCGGAATACATGCCTACATTACATTGATGAATTGGAGCTAGTTCTGTGCCACCCTATGTTATGATTGTTACATGATGAACCACATCCGGCATAATTCTCCATCACCGATCCAATGCCTACGAGCTTTTCACATATTGTTCTTCGCTTATTTACTTTTCCGTTGGTACTGTTACAATCACTACAAAACCCCAAAAAATTACTTTTGCTACCGTTACCGTTACTTCCATATTACTTTGCTACTAGATACTTTGCAGCAGATACTTAGTTATCCAGGTGTGGTTGAATTGACAACTCAACTACTAATACTTGAGAATATTCTTTGGCTCCCCTTGTGTCGAATCAATAAATTTGGGTTGAATACTCTACCCTCGAAAACTGTTGCGATCCCCTATACTTGTGGGTTATCAAGACTATTTTCTGGTGCCGTTGCTGGGGAGCATAGCTCTATTCTTTGAGTCACTTAGGATTTATATCTGCTGGTCACTATGAGGAACTTGAAAGACGAGAAAACAAAAATTTATCCCTCAACTACGAGGGGAGGTAAGGAACTGCCATCTAGCTCTGCACTTGATTCACCTTCCATTTTGAGTAAGCTTGCGATACCTAAACTTGCTTCTCCTATTAATTCTGATATGTCGCATGTTATTGATGATGCCACTTCTGCTATGCATGATACTTATGATGAAACTACTTCTATGCTTGATACTACTGTGCCACTTGGTGAATTTCTTGATGAACAACTTGCTAAGGCTAGAGGGAATGAAATTATTGAAACTGATAATATTGAAGAAAGTGATGATGAAGATTCTCCTAATAAATATGAATTACCTGTTGTGCCTGAGGGCTATGTTATGGATGAAGAAACTGCTAGAGACTTTCTTGCTTGCAATGATAGAAGTGATCTTAAGAAATTATTAGCTAAGCTGAAACAAAAAACTCTGAATGCTAGAATGAAATATGATCCTGCTTATGCTACTTCAACCTATCTTTGTTACTGATAAGGATTATGAATTCTCCATTGATCCTCATATAATTACTTTGGTTGAATCTGATCCTTTTTATGGTTATGAATCTAAAACTATTGTGGCACATCTTACTAAATTAAATGATATAGCCACCCTGTTCACTAATGATGAGAGAACCCGCTACTTTTATATCCTTAAAATATTTCCCTTCTCATTAAAGGGTGATGCAAAGATATGGTTTAATTCTCTTGATCCTGGTTGTGTGCGTAGTCCCCAGGATATGATTTATGACTTCTCTACTAAATATTTCCCTGCTCATAAGAAACAAGTTGCTTTAAGGGATATATACAATTTTTTGCAAATTGAAGAAGAGAGTCTCCCACAAGCTTGGGGGAGGCTTCTCCAATTACTTAATGCTTTGCCTGATCATCCTCTTAAGAAAAATGAAATACTTGATATCTTTTATAATGGACTAACCGATGCTTCCAGAGACCACCTTGATAGTTGTGCTGGTTCTGTTTTCAGGGAAAGAACACCAGATGAAACTAAAATTATGTTGAATAATATGTTGACCAATGAAAATAATTCGAGACTTCCTGAGCCAATTCCTGAACCAACTCCTAAGCCAACTCCGAAGAAAAGGGGCGTTCTATTTCTCAGTCCTGAAGATATGCAAGAGGCAAAGAAATCTATGAAAGAAAAGGGTATTAAAGCTGAAGATTTTAAGAATTTAACTCCTATTGAAGAAATACATGGTCTTAATTTACCGCATGTTAAAGAAATATATGGTCTTAATTCATCACCTATTGAAACACATGGTCTTGATAACCCGACACAGGTAGTAAAGGTAAATTATCTCTATAGATTTGATGAAGGTGATATTCCTCGTTAGAAGTCTGCTAGCCAATGCTTAGATGAGTTTGATAATTTTATTGTCAAACAAGAAAACTTCAATGCTTATGTTGGTAGACAATTGAAACAAAATGCTTATATGATTGAACACTTGGGAGATTTATGTCTAGAGTCAAAGGTGAACTTAAACTCATTAGTAAACATACTTCTATGGTTACCACTCAAGTAGAACAAGTACTTAAAGCTCAGAATGATTTGCTCAATGAATTAAATAGTAAGAATAATTACTATGTTGTTAGAGTGGCTACTAGAACTGGTAAAATGACTCAGGAACCTTTGTATCCTAAAGGCCATCCTAAGAGAATTGAGCAGGATTCTCAGAGAAATAATGTAGATGCATCTAGTCCTTCTAAAAAGAAGAAAAAAGTAAACTGATAGGACTTTGCATGCTTCTAGTGAACCTATTGTAGACACACCTGAGAATCCCAATGATATTTCTATTTCTGATGCTGAAACACAATCTGGTAATGAACATGAACCTAGTGATAATGTTAATGATGATGCTCATGTTGATGCTCAACCTAGTACTGATAATGATGTAGAAATTGAACCTGGTGTTGATCTTGATAACCCACAATCAAAGAATCAACGTTATGATAAGAGAGACTTTGTTGCTAGGAAACACGGTAAGGAAAGAGAGCCATGGGTTCAGAAACCCATGCCATTTCCTCCCAAACCATCCAAGAAAAAGGATGATGAGGATTTTGAGCGCTTTGCTGAAATGATTAGACCTATCTTCTTGCATATGCGTTTGACTGATATGCTCAAAATGAATCCTTATGCTAAGTATATGAAAGACATCGTTACTAATAAGAGAAAGATACCGGAAGCTGAAATCTCCACCATACTTGCTAATTACACTTTTAAGGGTGGAATACCAAAGAAACTTGGAGATCAAGGAGTACCCACTATACCATGCACCATTAAAAGAAATTATGTTAGAACTGCTTTATGTGATCTTGGAGCCGGTGTTAGTGTTATGCCCCTCTCTTTATATCATAGACTTGATTTAAATAAGTTGACACCTACTGAAATATCTTTGCAAATGGCCGATAAATCAACTGCTATACCTGTCGGTATTTGTGAGGATGTGCCTGTTGTGGTTGCAAACGTTACTATTTTAACGGACTTTGTTATTCTTGATATTCCTGAGGATGATAGTATGTCAATTATTCTTGGAAGACCCTTTTTGAATACTGCAGGGGCTGTTATTGATTGCAATAAAGGCAATGGCACTTTTCATGTTCATGGTAATGAGCATACGGTACACTTTTTGAGGAAACAACCTCAAGTCCAAAGTATCAATTCTATTGGAAAAATTCCATCGATTATTTTTGGAGGTTTTGAATTTCCTCTTCCTACTGTCAAGATGAAATATGATATTCTTATTATTGGGGACATGCATATCCCCGTTGAGGTAACATAGTGTTATTTGAAATTTCTCCGGTTCCATGCGATCCGGAATGAGTTTGTTAACAAGACCCGATCAACCTTGTTAGTGGATTCCTTTTGATGAGCATGAGATGGATGAATTTAGAACACAACCTTCTGTACCCTCCTTTTACTTTCTGTTATTTAATTGAAATAAAGTAAAATTAGTATTTTCTGTCAGTTTTCTGAATTATCCGTGCAATATAAAAAATACCCCGAAAATAAAAGTTCTCCAAATGCCCCGAAATTGAAATATGTTTTTTCTGGAATATTTGAGAATATCTGGCACTGAGAACACAGCAGGGGGAGCAAGCACCTGGCCACGAGGGTCCAGGGCGCGCCCACCCCCCTGGGCGCGCCCCCTACCTCGTGGGCCCATGGTGGCTCCCCTCCACTTATTCCTGCACCCACACACTTCTTCTTCCTCCCAAAAAAATCACCATCCAGCTCAATCACGAGTTCTAGCTCATTTTGCTGCGATTTTCGATCTCCTTGCTCAAAGCACCTCTCACAAAACTGCTTTGGGGGATTGTTCCTTGGTATGTGACTCCTCCATTGGTCCAATTAGTTTTTGTTCTAGTGCTTTATTCATTGCAAATTTTTGCTGCCTAGGTGAGCATGTTCTTTAGCTTGCATGTCAAATTTATATGGTTCCAAGTAGTTCTAATGCATGATATAGTCTCTAGGCACTTGTAGGAGTACTTGCTATCAATTTTGTTGAGCTTGGTTCACTTTTATTTGAAGTTACTAAAAATTTCAGAAAATTTTCAGAAAATGATGAAGAGATTTTTGAGGGGCTCATCGAGCCGAAGCTCGAAGGAAAAGCAAAGTGAAGAAGCAGAGAGGCCCAAATATAATCTGCCTCGCACCACGGAGGTTTGGCCGTGTGAATGGCCTTGTGATGATTTCTTGAGAGCAGCAGGATTTATGATGATTTTTATGAGTTGGCCGAGAATGCACGCCTCACCGACTTCCTCCACGACCAACGCGAACAGTATCTCTCACTCACTAATACCTTTGTGCAAAATTTTCATTTCCACTCTAGGAGGTCACCACCTATGGTGGATTTTTATTTATATGATGAGTATAAGGAGATGACCCTTTGTGAATTCTGTGTGGTGTGCAAGTTACCTTTTCCGGGTTTCATAGAGGAACCACATAGTAACGATGTGGAAGGGTTTATTGATACAATTGTTGTAGGGGAAACGAGGAAGGTTTCCGACGCACGAATCACTACCATACATTTTCCTGTTCTACGTTACTTTGCTATATTTGCTAGTAGATGCTTAATTGGTCGCGGAAACTATGGAAACCTGAGTGTCCCTGATATTATTATTTTGTGCCATGCCTTGTTTGTGATGATACATTTAGTATGGGCGCTATTGTTGCAAAGCGGTTAAATCTTAACCGTACTAAGGGCCCCATCTTGGGAGGCATCTTCGCCTCACGCCTCGCTGCATACTATAACATACATATTAGGCACTATGAGAAAGAAGAAAAATTGCTGCCTACTGTTTATTTAGATTATAAGAGTATGGTAGCACATGATTTTATTGTTAAGAATAGGGAAAGGGCGCTTAAATACAAATTGTTATTTGATAAAAATCACCATGAGACTATTACCTTGCCTGCTCCTTCCTTGTTTGATTTATCTGCAGGCCAGTATCTCGTTCCGCTAGCAACCATCCAAGCGTACCGGAACCCTTCATCAGCCACAGAGCCAGAGCCGGAACCCCAATTTGATCCTCCACGACAGTCTAATTACCAGTGGGATCCGGAGATGATTGCCAACCAGTGGCAATCAGAGGCTTCTTCTTCTCAGTATGACCCCAACTATAACTTTGGATATCTGCCAGGCCAGCCGTGGCAATAGACCAACTTAGGCCAACTGCCTAAGCTTGGGGGAGTACGTATTTCTCACCGACATTATATTCATGTTCATACACTCATTGCTAGATGTCGGTGCTCATACTTTTTCATTGTAATATCCATGCTAGTTTATTTTATTTTTCTTGCTTTCTTCTTGTGTGTTTGAAAAATCTTAAGAAAAACCAGAAAAAAATTAGTTGTAGCGTTTAGCTAGTTTACCTTTCTTGCTGTAGTAGTAATAATTAAAAGAAAACCCAAAAATATTTCCTGTTCTTCTTTTGCTTGTTGGGAGCTTTCCCGTGTAAATAGTTTTATTTCTTTTCTTTTCTTTGGGGGTCAATAGGAGAAGACCATAATTAAATTGTTGAAGTGGCTCTTATATGCATTATTGTTGATTTAACCAAGAGCCCATATTGCCTTGTCTTCTCCTGTTTATTGAATGCTCGCAGATTCCAGCTTAGTCCAATGCACGTGCACTATTATTATTATTCACATCATTCGGTCGTGCAAGTGAAAGGCAATTATGACGATATATGATGGACTGATTGAGATGAGAGAAGCTGGTATGAACTCGACCTCTCTTGTTTTTGTAAATATGATTAGTTCATCATTCCCGATTCAGCCTATTATGAATAAACATGTTTGGAATGACAATTAGAGATCATAGTTGCTGGTGCCATGCTTGATTAGCTAGGAGCTTATAATGGTTTCCCTTGCGTGCCAACATGCTATTAAAATGGTTGTGATGTGGTATGATGGGGTGGTATCCTCCTTTGAATGATTCACGTGGCTTGACTTGGCACAAGTTCACACATGTAGTTGATACAAATAAACATAGCCTTCATGATATTTATGTTCATGGTGGATTATATCCTACTCATGCTTGCACTCAATGTTTATTAATTTTAATGCATGTTCATGACTGTTGTCGCTCTCTAGTTGGTCGCTTCCCAGTCTTTTTCTAGCCTTCACTTGTACTAAGCGGGAATACTGCTTGTGCATCCAATCCCTTAAACCCCAAAGTTATTCCACATGAGTCCACTATACCTTCCTATATGCGGTACCTACCTGCCGTTCCAAGTAAATTTGTATGTGCCAAACTCTAAACCTTCAAATGAAATTCTGCTTTGTATGCTCGAATAGCTCATGTATCAACTAGGGTTGTCCGTATCTTCCATGCTAGGCGGGTTATTCTCAAGAGGAGTGGACTCCGCTCCTCAGTCACGAGAAAATGGCTGGTCACCGGGATGCCCAGTCCCATGCTTTATGCAAACCAAATCAAAATAATTGCAAACAAAACTCCCCCGGGACTGTTGTTAGTTGGAGGCACTCATTGTTTCGAGCAAGCCATGGATTGATGCTTGTTGGTGGAGGGGGAGTATAAACTTTACCATTCTGTTTGGGAACCACATATAATGTGTGTAGCATGGAAGATATCACCATCTCTTGGTTGTTATGTTGACAATGAAAGTATGCCGCTCAAAATATTATTTATCTCTGCTTTAAAATCGAGCTCTGGCACCTCTACAAATCCCTGCTTCCCTCTGCGAAGGGCCTATCTATTTACTTTTATGTTGAGTCATCACCCTCTTATTAAAAAGCACCAGCTGGAGAGCACCGCTGTCATTTGCATCCATTACTATTAATTTATATTCGGTATGACTATGATTGGATCTGTTTTACAATGTTTAGTCAGTCATTGATCTTTAAAGGTGCTCTGCATTTATGTTTTGTGGTCTCAGAAAGGGTTAGCAAGATACCATCTTGTTATATCATATCATGATTGTTTTGAGAAAGTGTTGTCATCCGAGATTTATTATTATTGTTCGCTAGTTGATTATGCCATTGATATGAGTAAACATGAGACCTAAGAGTTATTGTGAATATCATTAGTTCATAATCTTTGCTGAAAACTTGAATGCTGGCTTTACATATTTACAACAACAAGACCAAACAGAGTTTGTAAAAGTTTTTCTTTATCACTTTCAGTTTATCAATTGAATTGCTTGAGGACAAGCAAAGGTTTAAGCTTGGGGGAGTTGATACGTCTCCGTCATATCTACTTTTCCAAACACTTTTGCCCTTGTTTTGGACTCTAACTTGCATGATTTGAATGGAACTAACCCGGACTGACGCTGTTTTAAGCAGAATTGCCATGGTGTTATTTATGTGCAGAAAAAAAAGTTCTCGAAATGACCTGAAACTCCACGGAGATTATTTTTGGAAATAATAAAAAATACTGGCGAAAGAACCAAGGCCAGGGGCCCACACCCTTTCCACGAGGGTGGGGGGCGCGCCCCCTGCCTCGTGGGCCCCCTGGAGCTCCACCGACCTCAACTCCAACTCCATATATTCGTGTTCGGGGAGAAAAAAATCAGAGAGAATGTAACATCCCAAATTTTCAATTTGGAATGTTATACATTAGATCATCATTGCATAGCATATTTTATTGCATTTTGGCAAAATCCTCGAAAATCCTAAGACCCTCAAGGACCCTCGGAGAGAGTTGGGGATTTTTCGCGGTTTTCATATTTGATTTTTATCAAATAATGAAACGAGGATTTTTGGTTTTAATTATTTTTCTCTCCGAAAAATATTTCGTATTAAAATAAATGAGAGGAGAAAATATGACTTCTCCAAAATAATTGAAATATTGGAGGAAAAATATTAAAATCAAATATTTGATTTTATTCGGATTTTATTTGCAATTTTAATTGCATTAGAAAAATTGCACGTTTTCAAAACTGCATTTTTGGGCCAAGAAAATGTTCATCTCGTTCTAATTATTTTAATTAGACCGTGAAAATTTGTTTTGGCTTTTTTAGATTTTTATTTATTGTTCTATGATTTTTTTAGGTTCGGCGAAATTATTTAAAAAAAAACACGCGAGCGCCGACTGGGCCGAAGCCCAGCCGCGCGGCCCAGCCCACCGCCCGAGCCGTCCCCGACCTGGAGACAGCCGCCGCCCGAGTCCCGCTCGTCAGCGCCGCCCCTTGCCCCTCCCCCAAGGCAGCACCCTCCCCCTCATATATACTCCCCACCCCGCCGCCGCCCTCACCTCACCCCGCCCCGACCCGAAGCCGCCAGGAGCCGCGCCGGAGCCGCCCGACCCCGCCGCCGAAGGAGCTCGCCGCCCGGAGCCCGAACGCCGCCGCCCGGAGCCCCCTCAACGACCCCGCCGCCTCCCGTCGCCTCCCCGCACCCCGCCGCACCCGAAGACCCCGCCGGAGCCCCGTCCCGCCCGCCAGAATACCTCGCCGGAGGTATAGCCGAGCCGCCGCCGCCATGCCGGTTTTTCTAAAACCATTCGGTTTATTATTTTTTTCCGAAACCCTAGATTTATTTTTTTAAATAGATCGGTTTTTTCGGTTTAGTTAGTTAGTGAACGTTCACCGATCCGTTCGTTTTAACGAACGTGTTCGCCGGTTAGTCGCAGTTAACGAACATCCGTTCGTTTAACTGTTCGTCAGTTTTCTTTTCGTCGGATTTTCCGCGATTATTCCAGATCGCGATTTCTGATCAGATTTTTGTTCTGGTATATCTTTTAGCTCGTTTATCGGAATCAGGCGATTCAAGGGCCTAGAGTTTCGTCTCGAAATTTCTTTCCGTTTAACCTATTCAAACAAGTTTTTGCTACTGTAAAAATTTGACTTAGATCCAGATTAGTTAACGAAGCTTGTTTCTTTCGCCGTTTGACTTTCGTTGCTTCGTTTGATTCGATTCTTTTTGCAAACCGGAGTTCTTAAGTTGAACTTTATGGTTAGATCTTTATTTGAGTTCTACCTATGCATTAGATGAGTGCTTATTGTTTGCTTGTTTGTTTGCGATAGAGTACCCGGAGTGCGCCGCTTGCTACTTCGAATCTCTAGGTTTCACGGATCATCAGCAAGGCAAGTAACACTTTGATCATACTTCTTTTACTACCCAGTTTTATTGCATTAGAACAATCCTCAAACATTGCATGATTAGGATCTAATTAAATTGTGGGTATTGGGAAGTAGTTGAGGTAGTACCTATTACCTGTTTATTATCAAACCTTTGGGAGTTACTTCTACGTTTGCTCATATTGCAATGCTATGCTAGTAGCCGTGGATTGGGTTTGAGTGTTACCATGATAGATGTGAGATTGTTAATTAATGGTTAACCTTAAGGTGGCAACTAAAACTCACATCTGGGTGGATTGAGGTACCTGGGTATTCCAGGATTGCCTGTTTTTCTTTTGGACCGCCACCCAGGTTCAAAGGGATCATGAGATTATTCATGCTAGAAACTTTCGTGTGCAGCCACAAGCTATTATGGGCTCTAGCATAGTTGAGTAGGTTACATGATCTCTTGAAGAGGTGGGCTTGCAGATGTAGGGGAAAGTAGGTGTATCTGTCCACCCGGAGTAAAGAGTTATTGTTTCTGAAAGACTGTGTCTCGGTCATCCGTTTCTCAAACATCATGTAGTGCGAGAATCAAGCGGAGGTGATCGAGTCTTGTGCGGAAAAGTGCGCAAACCTCTGCAGAGTGTATAAACTAATCATGGTTAGCCGTGTCCCCGGTTATGGACATCTTGAGTATCTAGCATCTGGATTATCATGTGAATCTCATCATGTTACTTTAATTAATTTTGTTGGGTTTGATGATGACACTTAATTGGGATTGAGAATGCTGTCAACCATTCTCAATGTGTAACAACCACCATGATAGTTAAATAAAATTTATTCCTTTGCAGTAGGGAAAATTTGGCTTTTCACAAAACTGTAACCATAGAGCCTTCTACCAGCCATATATGCATGTAGTATAGCATTATTATGTTCGTTACTCTCTATGTGTTGCATTGCCAGCATATTCCATGTGCTGACCCGTTTTCGGGCTGCAACGTTTCATGTTGCAGACTTTTCAGACGACGAGTAAGGTGCCTTAGGTCATGGTCTTATACTCAGTGATGCCGTTGGAGTTGATGGACTCACTTATCTTCCAAGTCTTCCGCTGTTATCGTTTTTAGATGGCCTTAAGCCATATTTGTCATACTTATTTCTCTCTTGAGATACTCGATGTAATAAGTGTGTGATTGCTACTCTGTTATAAATCCTCCAAGTACTGTGCGTGTCAGCATTACTGATCCAGGGATGACACTGGTGCACGGTAGATCAGACTATTTGAGGTCTGGTCGCTACAGAGAAAGATTCATCGCGTTTTACGAGACGGAGCCACCGTTAAGCCCTAAACTCTCTCGGGAGGGCTGATATAAAGTCCGTTCGGGGCTCTGGAGAGGGGAATCCGTCGCCGTCGTCATCATCAACCATCCTCTATCACCAATTTCATGATGCTCACCGTCGTGCGTGAGTAATTCCATCGTAGGCTTGCTGGACGGTGATGGGTTGGATGAGATTTATCATGTAATCGAGTTAGTTTTGTTAGGGTTTGATCCCTAGTATGCACTATGTTCTGAGATTGATGTTGCTATGACTTTGCTATGCTTAATGCATGTCACTAGGGCTCGAGTGCCATGATTTCAGATCTGAACCTATTATGTTTTCATGAATATATGTGAGTTCTTGATCCTATCTTGCAAGTCTATAGTCACCTACTATGTGTTATGATCTGGCAACCCCGAAGTGACAATAATCGGGACCACTCCCGGTGATGACCGTAGTTTGAGGAGTTCATGTATTCACTATGTGTTAATGCTTTGGTCTGGTACTCTATTAAAAGGAGGCCTTAATATCCCTTAGTTTCCGCTAGGACCCCGCTGCCACGGGAGGGTAGGACAACAGATGTCATGCAATTTCTTTTCCATAAGCACGTATGACTATATTCGGAATACATGCCTACATTACATTGATGAATTGGAGCTAGTTCTCTGTCACCCTATGTTATGATTGTTACATGATGAACCACATCCGGCATAATTCTCCATCACCGATGCAATGCCTACGAGCTTTTCACATATTGTTCTTCGCTTATTAACTTTTCCGTTGCTACTGTTACAATCACTACAAAACCCAAAAATATTACTTTTGCTACCATTACCGTTACTTCCATATTACTTTGCTACTAAATACTTTGCTACAGATACTAAGTTATCCAGGTGTGGTTGAATTGACAACTCAAATGCTAATACTTGAGAATATTCTTTGGCTCCCCTTGTGTCGAATCAATAAATTTGGGTTGAATACTCTACCCTCGAAAACTGTTGTGATCCCCTATACTTGTGGGTTATCAGGCGAGGGTCAATATGGATAGTCATGACGAGCAAAGCTTGCTTGCGCTTTTCAAGGAAGCATTGCAGCAGTATGGGTGTTACCTGAGGAAATCACACTTTGATGGCAAGTCTATAAACTAATTTCTGGTGAAGTCTCCTGTGCTAAATTTAGAAGACATTGAATGGAAAAACCTTTTTATGCATTGGTCTCATTTCGAGGATGAGGTACTGTCTATGATATCGCATGACAAATTGAACTTCTACTTATCCGCATGTGCCTTACGGATCTTTTTTGCAAGAAATCTGCTCGAAAAAGAATTCCGGTTTGAAAAGAACGACAGGATATCGCAAATATGCTGCCCGCTGCTTTGCTCTTGTTAGTACATGTTGTCCTGTATCACTGTACTTGCATACATACCTGGTTCATTATGTGACAGCAGTGTGCATGATAGCTTGCTTATGAACTGTTCGCTCCAAATTATCTGATTTGTATGAATGGTTACATTAGTGTAGAATATATCCAATGCCGATGAATTTTTTTAGCTCTGCGTTGTTCTTGTAAGTACCTGCTGTCCTTTATCAGTGTACTTATATTGACTGGTAGTTGTTCATGTACCATTACTCTGCAGCTTATTTTCCTTTGCCCTCCATTTTCTACACATAAGATCTATATTTACTCTTACCATAAGGTTGGATAACACCGATGGTACAGAAGAAGTTTAGCTCTGCATTGCTCTTGGCTGTACCTTTTGCCTATATCACTGTACTTACATTTATAGCTACTTGGTTATGTAGCATCACTCTTCATCTTATCTTAAATATTCTCCATTTTTTCTTATATTGTCACATCTATATGTACTCTTAAGAAAATGTAGAATAAAGGCAATGCTTATGAAGAAGATTCTTTGGAAAAATTCTTGAATTGCCCCCCCATCAGCATGGACCAGGGCTTTATAGAGCCTGCCTTCACCAATAATGTATGTTTGTCCTTCTCAAGCCTTCAAACTTTGTTGTGTATATTTGGTTAGGCATGACTGCAACAGCTGTTTATTTTTGGTGTTTGAATCAAATTGCATGTTTAAAGTTTATTATGTACTCCCTCCGTCCCATAATATAAGAACGTTTTTGACATTAGTGTAGTGTAAAAAACGTTCTTATATTATGGGACGGAGGGAGTAGTTCATAAACAAAAGTTTGTCCTTCTCTATTTAAGTTTTCTGTTGTACAACCAAGTTCCTTCTTCATACCATGTAAATTAAACTATACAGAGCAAGTGATCTTATTTTGCCAATCTGAAATGGGATAAATTGACAGCACACTAACCATTGATACTTATGAGTTCTTGATCTGTAATCCAGTGGTGTCGTGAAGCTGCCAACTCCTTCACAATGTCATTTCCTGCCATGTCTTGACCTGAACAATAATATATTGTGTTAATGCTATTTTAAACTGTGTCACTTTATTCGTCAGTAAGAAATGTGGTGAATTGTCAGCACTGATACTTATATGTGCAAAACCTGTCATCTGTCTGCTTGATTATCTTTCAGAGTGAGGAGGATATAAGTGTCAAACAAGTGCAGTCTCATCAGCTTGCTCAGCTGCTTGCACTGCAGCTCCCGAGCAGGGCTAACCTTTCTTGAACTCTATTGAAGTGATGTCGGTTTTGTATATTATTTTGTCGGCGTGTTTAATTGCACTGGTGGCGAACTTTGATGCCCAGTGTATGTAATCTGTTGTCTGCTTGTGCTTTATTATCATAGTGGCGAACTTTGATGCCCAGTGGATGTAATATGCCGTAATTTCTTTATTGAATAGTCTACGTTTTTTTTCTTATTCACGATGCTGCAGTTATTTTACTGTATATATATCCTGTCTTCGCAGAAAACCGGCCAAACCATAAAATTACGGTACATAATCGGGCCATCATGCAAATCACTATGTATGATCCGCATCATGGGCCCCGTCATCTTGGTCCGTTAACAGGCCTAAATGTAAACTGGCCCACTAGTAGATTCGGCCCTTTAATAGGCCGAGTAAACCGCCGGCCCTATTTTCCCAAGAAAACACAATGAGCTTTTACGAGGCTGAAAAGTAAGTTGGGCCTGCAACGTGCCGAACAGCTCACGGGCCGGCAGCAGGCCGAAATAGACCCCGGCCCATGATTGTGCCAATCAAATCATGGGCTTATAACAGGCCAAAATTGTCTCGGTCCTTGTTTGGCCCAATCAGATTATCTTCTGTGAGCAGGCCGGATGCAAACGGGGCCGTAGTTAGGCCCAACTATATGACAGGCTTTTAGCAGGCCGAAATATATATAGGGCCGAAATGTTAAACGGGCCTTTAATAGGCCGAAACTAATATCAGGCCGAATTACTAAATGGGCCTTTATCAAGTGGGCCCAAAAGCATAGCGTCCAGTTGACGGGCCGAATCTGATATGGGCCACAATTTAGCCCAAAGCCTCTCAAAGGGCCGGACCTGATCTGGGCCGTAATTTGGCCTAGTACGTGGTAGGCTTTTAACGGCCCGGATCTCATATGGGCCTTTATTAGGCCCAGAATGTGGCAGACTGTTAATGGACCGGATCAAATATGGGCCCGCATTTGGCCCAAAACATGGCAGCCTGTTAATGGGCCGGCCTACTAGTGTCATCAAAATCTTTTGGGCCTTCAGCTGGGCCGGCCCATTATGGTCGGCGAAATCTCGGGGGCCTTTAGCTGGGCCGGCCCACTATGGTCCGCAAAATCTTGGGGGCCTTTAGCTCGGCCGGCCACTATGGTCCGCAAAATCTCGCGGGCCTTTAGCTGGGCTGGCGCATTATGGCCCACAAAATCTTGTGGGCCTTTAGCTGGGCCGGCCCATTATGGTCCGCAAAATCTCGTGGGCCTTTTGCTGGGCTGGCCCATTATGGTCCGCAAAATCTTGTGGGCCTTTAGCTGGGCCGGCCCACTATGGTCCGCAAAATCTCGCGGGCCTTTAGCTGGGCCGGCGCATTATGGCCCACAAAATCTTGTGGGCCTTTAGCTGGGCCGGCCCATTATGGTCCGCAAAATCTCGTGGGCCTTTTATTGGGCTGGCCCATTATGGACCGAAAAATCTTGTGGGCCTTTAGTTGGGCCGGCCCATTTAAACTTTATGGGCCACTTTTGGGCTGGTCCACGTGTCAACATTTCATAAGCGCATCTCGCCCAGTGGTTGAGTGACACCTGTGCCGACGGGGAGCTCACGTGTGTTTCCTCCAGCCAATGATGATTTTACACGTGGAAAATCGCCATTGGTCCGGGCTGTTAACGGGTTATCGAATCCAAAGCCGGACCCAATAGCTTAATGGCGACCCGTTACGGTGGATGCCACGTGTCGGTCACCCTTGACGGAAGGACTTCTGTGACGCGCGATTTTTCGTCATGGAAGTGGACATTTCCGTGATGATAATTTTGGTAATGTCATGGAACACTTCTACGACAGCACAGGTATGACTATCATGATTCTGTCATAAAATCGTCATGGATGTACATGCATGACAGAAAATGTGACCTACTGTGACAAACACGTATGATCACGGAAGTGTATTTTTTTGTAGTGTTGGAGCTCCCTTCATGGTGTGGCACACCTTGCATTTGGGCACGGTTATCCTTGGCCTTGTTGTGGACGGCTAGCCATTGGGGAGAGCACCACTCATCCACCAACGCCTCCCAACTGTCCATCCTATCCGCACACCATCTCGGGGGCACCTAAGTTAGACAAGAGATATTTCAACGCTAGGTCTATGAATCAAATCAAGGGAACTAAGTACAAGGCCTTAAGAATAGGTAATTACCTTCATGTACTTCTCCTTACTCAGAAACTTGGCGCGGCACTTTGTCTTGGACCTCTTAATGTTAGTCGAGGCGTAGTAGTCTCGAACAGCCTACACCCGAGCCTCGTGTCGTAAGTTCTGAAGTAGGCGCTTGCACTTGGCTTCGACAACCATAGCCGCGTCCGCCTCGTGTTCCTAAAGACACCTGTAGAAGGTCTGCAATCAAACAAGACAACACTGATTAGTACAATCACTAGGTACTGTTGATTTTTAATTCTGTAAAGGAGAAATTACCCAAAACCTCCGTATCACAATGTCGGCCACCGTCTCGCACCAGACACCGTCGACCCTCTCCTCCGGCGGGGCCGGGGCAGCCACGTACAGCTCCCAGCTCAGTGCTAGCTGTGGAACCTCACCCTCACCAGGCAACGTGACCCACCCCGGGAAGTGGTGCCGGCAAAGCACACCAAGAACCTGGTTGGGCCTGCGGACACCATGGGTGTTTTTCCAACCCCTGAAGTATGACAAGGCCAACACATTAGATATTAATTTGAAGAAACATGAAGGCAAAAGGTTAAAAAAGAGTAAATGCACTTACTTCTCCCCATTAGTCTCAATCAACCACCTCTGATCGCGGATCGCCGGCATGGGCGGGAGCTTTGTACCACCACGCTGGTAGACCTTCTTGCCCCCCTCAACTAGCTCTCCCTCGCTATAACTATCCTCAGAAAAGCTGTCCTCGCCACCATCAGCATGGCCACTAGCCTCTGGAGTCATGTGGGATGAAGACTTTGGGACCGGAGTTTCCTGGGACGAAGACTCTGGGACCCGAGTCTCGTGGGACGAAGGCTCGGCGACCCGAGGCTCGTGGACCGGAGTCCGAGATGGGTCCAAATCAGACGGGTTCACCTGAGATGGAGCACTTCTGTGGTTAGGAGAATCGGCCGGGGGTGGCGGCGAGGAAGGCACAGCAGCCTTCCTACCTCTCCCGCCGCCACGTCCACCTCTAGCACCCCTCTTCATCTTCCCCCGACCTCTCCCGACCAAAGAAGAAGCTCCCTCCGGTGTCTGCATACTGTTTACTAGCGCTCTCCGGAGGTGCTGGGGTGGAATAATAGCACCCCTCCCAGCACGCGCCGAGGAAGGAGGCTCGGAGCGCTCTCGACCCGCACCCACCATCTATCAACACCTGCAATGACAAAGAGTAAATGAAATTAGTACAACATAAACATAATAAAAAAATTAAGTGTGTATCATCATCATGAACATAACAAAAAATTGAATACCTAATAACATGAACTAATTAATAATATATATATATATGTGTATGTATGTACATAATAATAATTGAATACCTGACATTACTAATATTACTCTTCCTCGTCTATATATGCTCCGGGATCAATAAATGCATCATCATCACTATCAGTAATGACGTGCTCATCATCATCATCAATAAATGAATCATCATGTGGAAGGTCACCTTTACGTAATCGATCAAGCATTGACAGGTCATCCGCGGCAGTAACCTCTTCTAGTTCAGGCTCTTCTTGTTCCGGCTCAGGGGTGAAGTCGGGTTCACTGCCGCTGTCTACTCCAATGTTCTGGGGTGAAGTAGAGCCGTTCTTGAAACTTTTTTTGGAAAGACGTGTTTCTTGGAAGAATTCTCCTTCATATGTGTCGGGGTTAATGTGAGGTTCAGAATCCTCTTCATTGGGGGAGGTGGTCTAACACGTGGTGGCACTTCATAAACGACATCCCAACCATTGAGATTTGGATCACTTTGACAGGCCCACGGTAGATAGAAAACTTGGGTTGCCTGTTGAGCCGTAATATAGAAATCGGGAACATCCGAATGGGTGCTTTATTTGATTTACACTAGCCCTATATGTTCATGTGTCCTTCTAGTCTCCTTCGGATGGAACCAATAACATTTGAAGACTACGACGTTTGGTGGGTTTGCACCATAGAATTGAAGTTCATAAATTGCTTCAACTCTTCCATAATACTAGATATCTCCTTCGCCGATAGCAGAGACACAAAAATTTGTAGAATTTAGGTCGGCCATATATAGCTCTTTGTCATAGGTACGAAAGCGATACCCGTTGATGTCGTATTTGTCAAATGAAGGGACCTTAAAGTCAAAACCATTAGCGACTTGTCTCAATTCGGCGTCCATAAATTCTGAATTAGCCTACAAGTTTAATACGAAAGGGACTGTTGCATTAGCCGCAAATTAGACGAACAAATGAAATGGTCTAATGAAATTACCGTTTGTTTGAACCAAGAGATGAAACCAGGATAGCCGCCCCCATGCTTTGCCAGAAGCTCATACTCTTCGACGGAATCCTTTTGGATCACCGCTCCATACGAGAATTTGGCAACGTATCGACTGTATCAAATATATCCGGAATAAGAGCAGTTAAAAGGAATTAGAAGTCGCAAAACAATGTACCAAGAACTTACTCGATGTACGCGCGCACTTCTGTTAGGTTATTGAAGATATACAACGAAATGGTCCGCCGTTCTTCGACATCTAGCGTTAAGGGATTAGAAGCACCGGCTGGTGCGAGATTACCTTTGAATAGGCTGAGGTTGGATCCACCATTTTTAGGGTCGCCAGTATTGTACCAAGGTTCGGATTATGCAAATGATGATTTTTGGCTTCGTAGTGTGCTGTCACAAAGTTTGCCGCCTCCTCGGTAATGAATGCCTCAGCCATCGATGCTTCAATTCTACGTTTATTTTTACATTTTGCTCGAAGCGTCTTCTGCATCCTCTGAATTGCGTAGCACCAACGATTTTGCACGCCCCCCCCCCCAATCTTGCCTCGATCGGGAGATGCAAAATCAAGTGCTGCATTGGATTAAAGAAGCCCAGCGGAAAGATCTTCTCTAACTTGCAGATCAACTCCGGCGCCAACTCTTCCATTAATTCTAGTAGGTCAGGCGATAGTTCTTTCACCCAAATAACACGGAAGAAATAGCTCAGCTCTGCCAGTACTAGCCATTCATCCTCAGGGATGAAGCCACGCAACATCATCGGCATTGCCCGCTCAATCCATATGTGCCAATCATGACTCTTGAGACCAAATATCTTCAATTTTTCAAGATTCTCTCCCGTCTTTAGATTTACTGCATACCCATCGGGGAACATCAACTGCATTTTCACCCACAAGATAATTTCCCTCATAGCTGGCCTTCCAAGATTGAACCATGCCTTTGGCTTGGTCTAGTTCTGCTTTCCTGTCGGTGGTTGCATGTTTTGTAACGGTCTATGACATAGCGCCTCCTGGTCGACTCTAGCCTTAGTATTATCCTTTGACTTCCCATCTATGCCGAACAATGTACCAAAAAGTGGCTCGGCGATATTCTTCTCAGTGTGCATCACGTCGATGTTGTGTGGGCAAAGGAGGTCTTTGACGTAAAGCAGATCCCACAAGCATATCTTGTGAGTCCAGGCGTATTCCGAATTATACCCCTTGAAATACCCTGGACGCTCTGGATCTGGCTCGAGAGCGTTTAACTGATCCAGGGACTCTTGGCCTGTCAACGGAGGTGGTGCAGAGTTTTTGACAACTCTACCTTTGATGAAGTTCTGCTTGTCTTTCCTGAACTTATGGCAAGGATCCAGGAAGTTTCTATGCAAGTCGAAGCAAGAAAACTTGCGACCGGCCTGAAGCCAACGAAACTGAAGAGCCCCGTTGCATGTGGGACACGGGAACCTTCCATGCACACACCAGCCAACGAATAGTGCATACGCCAGCAAGTGATGTGTCGACTACATGTACCAGACACACATTATGAAGTTATGTTTGATAAAGGCGTCGTATGTCTTGAACCCATTATCCCAGGCTTCTTGCAATTCGTCCTTCAGCAGCTGCATGTACATACTCATATTCTTCCCCGGATAGTTGGGCCCTAGAATTATAAACGTGAGGAAAATGTTCTACCTTTGCATAATCTGTCCGGGGGGAGATTGAGTGGAATGACAAATACGGGCCAACAACTATATTGGGCTACCGTCAGACCAAACACACTGAACCCATCAGATGGTGACTCGAGGATGCCTCGGATCTGCCTGCCGCTTTGTCCTCATGTAATGCATTGAAGCGCTGAAGGAAATATGCCCTAGAGGCAATAATAAAGTTATTACTTATTTCCTTATTTCATGATAAATGTTTATTCTTCATGCTAGAATTGTATTAACTGGAAACTTAGTACATGTGTGAATACATAGACAAACAGAGTGTCCCAGTATGCTTCTACTTGACTAGCTCGTTGATCAAAGATGGTTAAGTTTTCTAGCCATAGACATGTGTTGTCATTTGATTAACGGGATCACATCATTAGAGAATGATGTGATGAACAAGACCCATTCATTAGCTTAGCACTATGATCGTTTAGTTTAATGCTATTGCTTTCTTCATGACTTATACATGTTCCTACGACTATGAGATTATGCAAATCCCGAATACCGGAGGAACACTTAGTGTGCTATCAAACGTCACAACATAACTGGGTGATTATAAAGATGCTCTACAAGTGTCTCCGATGGTGTTTGTTGGGCTGGCATAGATCGAGATTAGGATTTGTCACTCCGTATTTCAGAGAGGTATCTCTGGGCCCTCTCGGTAAGGCACATCACTATAAGCCTTACAAGTAATGTGACTAATGACTTAGTTGCGGGATGATGCATTACAGAACGAGTAAAGAGACTTGCAGGTAACGAGATTGAACCAGGTATGATGATACCGATGATCGAATCTCAGGCAAGTAAACATACCAATCACAAAGGGAACAACGTATGTTGTTATGCGGTTTGACTGATAAAGATCTTCGTAGAATATGTAGGAACCAATATGAGCATCCAGGTTCCGCTATTGGTTATTGACCGGAGATGAGTCTCGGTCATGTCTACATAGTTCTCGAACCCACAGGGTTCGCACGCTTAACGTTCGATGATGAACGGTATTATGAGTTTATGTGTTTTGATGTACCGAAGGTTGTTTGGAGTCCTGGATGTGACCACAGACATGACGAGGAGTCTCAAAATGGTCGAGACATAAATATTGATATATTGGAAGGCTATGTTTGGACACCGGAAAGGTTCCGAGTGGATCAGGCATTTTTCCGGAGTACCGGGAGGTTAGCGGAACCCCCCGGGGAGTTAATGGGCCTTAATGGGCCATGGTGGAAGAGAGGAGGAGGTGGCCAAGGTGGGGGCGCCCCCCAATCCCAATCCGAATTGGGAAGGGGGCCGGTCCCACTTTCCTTCTCTCCCTCTCCCTCTTCCTTCTTCTCCTACTCCAACTAGGGAAGGGGGGAAACCTACTCCTACTGGGAGTAGGACTCCCCTCCTTGGGCGCGCCATAGAGAGGGCCGGCCCTCCCCTCCTCCACTCCTTTATATACGGGGGAGGGGGTGTCGGTGTCAAAACCGGTGGATCTCGGGTAGGGGGTCCCGAACTGTGCGTCTAGGATCGATGGTAACAGGAGACGGGGGACACGATGTTTACCCAGGTTCGGGCCCTCTCTATGGAGGTAATACCCTACTTCCTGCTTGATTGATCTTGATGAATATGAATGTTACAAGAGTTGATCTACCCTGAGATCGTAATGGCTAAACCCTAGAAGTCTAGCCTATGAGTATATGCTAATGAATCTGTCCTATCCGGACTATGCTCTTCGGTTTATATAGACACCGGAGAGATCTAGGGTTACATGGAGTCGGTTACATTAAGGAGGGAATCTTCTTAATCGATCGCCTAGCTTGCCTTCCACGCCAAGTAGAGTCCAATCTGGAGACAGGTGTAGTCTTCGGTCTTCATAGTCCATCAGTCCGGCCCAATGAGTAACAGGCCGGACGCCCGAGGACCCCTTAGTCCAGGACTCCCTCAGTAGCCCCTGAACCTGGCTTCAATGACGAGGAGTCTGGCGCGCAGATTGTCTTCAGCATTGCAAGGCGGGTTCCCCTTCTTCCGAACTCCAAGATGGTCTTCAGATGTAATGATTATATCCAGACCTGTCACACGCCACTCACAATCGCAGAGAGAACATAATATTTGTACGAATCTAATCTGTCGACAGCTTCTCCACAACACGACACTGCGTCTCTCCGGTTATAATTTCGAACCATTTTTCTTCTGGCATCCCACGTTTCGAGATGCAGTCGCCATTGGTATGTCTTGTCGAAACAGAGATCATGTCCCCTTATTACGGGATTCTCATTGATGCGGGCATGGGTAACCCAACCGTGCCGTTTGCACAGTCCTTGAGAATAGGCGAATCTCAAGGCGAGTGAGGAGGCCTTTAATGTTTGCTGCCTTTATAAGAGGATAAGGATCCCCTCTTCCTCTTCTCACGCTTTATCTCTATCTCCGCCTTCTCGAGCTCCAGCGCCCAAGTCCCAATCTTCTTTCCACTCAAGCAACCATGTCCGGATCCGGTGGTCAGGGCAAGTGGATGGTCTCCTCCGTCAAAGAGGAGGACATTATTGAGCTCCGGGCAGCCGGATATTTGGCAACGGGAATCGCCCACCGCTTGCCGGCCGAGGGACAAATCATCCCCATGCCGGAGCCCAACGAGAGGGTAGTATTCCTCCCTCATTTCTTCCGCGGGCTGGGGTTTCCACTCCACCCTTTCTTCCGCGGGCTAATGTATTATGACGGGGTGGATTTCCATGATCTATCGCCGAATTCATTCCTCAACATCTCGGTGTTCATCGTCGTGTGCGAGGCCTTCCTCCGCATCCACCCCCACTTCGGGCTATGGCTCAAAGTCTTCAACGTGAAGCCGAAGGTGGTAGATGGCCAGCACGCGGAGTGCGGAGGAGCCATGGTGAGCAAGCTGCCCAAAGTCTCCTGGCCGAAAGGCATTTTCATGGAGACAGTGAAGGAATGGCAAAAGCAGTGGTTCTACATCACAGAACCACGCAGTACTACCTAGGCCGCCGCTGCCGAATTCCGCTCTGGCGCTCCTATGCGACTCACCTCCTGGGGCGAGAAGAGTCTGGACTGGTGTTCTCCTGACGAGCTGATAGCGTTGCAGACGCGTGTTCAGAGCATGGTGACCAAGAGAGTCAAGCTCGTCGACGTGATGATGTTAGTTGGCCGGATCCTTCCATGCCAGCGCCAAAGCCGTCCGCTGTGGAAGTTCAATCCAAAGAAGCACTGGACCCTGGTGAGGCTCTTCGAGACTACGTACGAAGGCGCATGGAAATTGCTCTTTAAGGGCAATGAGAAACCACCGGCCACGGATTCAGACCGTGGTCACGATTGTACACACCCCGCCAGCAAGGTATGTTATTTTGAACGAGTCCTCAACCTAATTGTTTTGGGGATGATATCAGAGCCTTTATTATTGCTCCTTTAGGACTGGATGGAGAGGGCGAAGCGGATCCGGTGTCCGGCTCCGCTGCCTGAGGAACCCGTCATCCCGCGTTTGGCGGAGATGCTGGTACCGGCGCCGTATAAGGCGCCAGAGAAGAAGGCCAAGGGGGCCAAGAGTGGCCTCCGTCGTAAGGACACTTCGGACGTTGCATCCGAGGATGACGAAACTCATTCCTCCGTTCCTGAGGACAATGACGGGGAAGAGGAGGAGGAGGAAGGAAACAATCCTCCCCCCGAGGAGAGGAAGAAGAAGAGGGCGGCTCCGGCGCATCTGGAAGCGGAGGCGCCCGAAAAGGGGAAGGGCGTTCCCGCGGTCAACACTGCGTGGGACGTTGACAGTAGTCCGAAACGACGCCCCCGCACTAAGTCCCAGGCCGCGTCGTAAGTGACATGGCTTATTTATGCGCACATCCAGCCCTTTCTCTCCGTTATCTTGATGTGGTTAACCATACCATTGCAGTCCGACCCGCAACCTGATCCAGCGATCCTCATCTGGAAGTTGATTGGCCCCGTCGAAGATGGCGAGCCAGTCGCCACCGCCCGCTTATTCCCCCGGGGCCGGGGACGACACTGAAGTGCTGTCCCGGAGGGTCGATCCGAACCGGGGAGGAGCCCAGGCCGCTGTCCGGGAGGTGCCACAAGGCGAAGCCTCCACTGCCGGACATATGGAGGGGACGATCCCCATGGAGACTGGCGAAGAGGGCCGCATCCTGCTTGGCCCTTAGCCGAATACGATTCTGGAGGCCCATATGGCTCTGGAGTCGGGTGGGCAGCCCCCTTTGAAGGAGGGGGGTGCACTGCTTCCGCCGGTAGTCCCTGTCCATCCAGGGGCGCCGGATTCCTTGATGGAGGCGCTATGAGTCTGCCAAGAGTGGACTGAACGAAGCCTATAGCAACCTGTTGACAGGTTTCGAGGTAAGTGACATAGAAAAAACCTCATATAGTCAGTAGCCCCTGAGACACTGTCAGGTGTTCGGTAAGAGGAACCAGACAGAGGATCAATCCTATGGTGTAGGAGACTAACGTGATATGTGTGCATGAGCAGGCGTCGTTGTTGGCCGCGACCTCACATGCTGCCGAAGTCTCTGAACTGAAGCAGAGGCTGGAGCGCACCGAGAACGAGCTCGGCGAGGTTAGAGTGCGGCTGCAGGAGAAGCAAGGGAAGCAACGTCTTGCTGTGTGTTTGGAAAGAGGAGACGCTTTGTAGTAACTGTAATGTCAAAATGTATGCAGGAGCCGCGACCGAGGTCGAGGCCCTGAGGAAGGCCCTGGGCGAGGCCGAGGAGAAGGCTGTCCAGCAGCAAGCCGCTCGTAAGAAGCTCAGACAATGTGGCGTTCTACCGAGCCGAAGGAGGGGGTTCTATGGAGAAGCTATTCTGGTCGCAGTATGCGACGCCAGAGCATCCCGTGTCTTTCACTGATCAGCTGAAGCAGCTGGTGGAACTGCACAGGGTGGCCGAACTAGCCATGAGGGATTTGACAATCCGGCTATGGCCAGACGAAGCTATGCCCGGCAGCTACTTCGGACTCGCCAGAGGGGAAGGAGCACCGCACACCCGAGAAATATTTTGCGGATGTCGTGGAAGGGTCTCGACTTATGGCAGCTCAATGTTCGAAGGACATTATTTTCGAATGAATACATTCATATTGTCCTTTGCCTTGTATTATAAAGACAAAGCTTGTTTTGTAATGTAATCTTGTTATGCTTTAAATTGTCTCCTCCTATGCGGCCGTGTTATATGCAATCTGAGGGTTGGCCAATCGTCGGCTTCTGCCCTCACGTAATTAGTACGGAGGTGTTCGGGATGGAAACTAAACAATCTTGATCCAATTATATGGTCCTTGAAGGAGTTGTTTAGCGCAACGAACAAGGCAATCAGACTATACAGCTTGAACGCCCTCACTTAGCCATAGGAGTTTTATAATTAAGCAAGTGCGGAGCCCCTGGTCCAAGCCAGGGTGCTGTCAGCATCTGATCGGGAAGTGCTGACCCTTAACGTGACACGGAAAAAATCTCCAACGATTTTGTAACCCTCGAATAGCTGACCGGCTCTCGCTGTATCATGACGGTCAATTTTCGGCTTTCTCTACTGAGGTTCTCATCCGGTCAAGGCCAGGGCACAATCGCAGTAGTTCTCCCTTTACTACCCTAGACGATAGAGCGGAACGTAGGGTAGCAAGCACAGGAGCCGGGCAACCCAACTATTGACCAAAGACATGATTCGGAGCCAATGCATATAATGCTAAATTCGGGGTGCCGAACCTTTATATTAGAAGAGTTCGGACTTTGTTGCCGTATTAGGGGGCGATAGGCAGCCCCTGGCGAATATGAAACGTACAAAATGGTACCGATATAGCTAATAAGCATATCAAAATGAAATGAAGTAAGGGGCGAAAACCACAAAAACTGGGCCGCAAATTTATTTTCATTATAACTGAATAGATACGTTAAGGCGTATCACGTACAAATAGTGCGATAAGCACCCGGGCTATTTAATATGCCAGAATCAAGAGGGGGCAGTATACGTGTCCTGAGAAATAAGTAAAAAATACCGTCAAGAAGAACGTATGGAGGTTACCATACACACCTATGCTGCATGTCCCCTTTGTATGCCAATCCTTCGAAGGGAATGGTGATCAGGCTCGTGGGAAAAGGAACCTGAAACAGAAAGAGAAAGGTGTATTCGGGGTCGGTCTAGCCGAACTATATGTTCCGGTTAAGCTTGTGCCTCCGTCGATGTCCATGGAATTTCGAGTGCATAGTTATTTACGCGTGGTACGAATGCCGCTACTTCATCGGGACTGGCACGAAGGCCGAATTGCTAATCGAGCTCTTGACGAGCTGCGTTGTCCTGCTACAGTGTAGTTCAGAACCTTTTGATGGTGTCCAAGGGCTCGGCAGCCGCATTATGGAGCTGCTTGAGAAGGCCGCTCTGTACCTCTGCTGCTAGGGCGGCAGTGTGCTCCTCTGTTCATAGGGAGCATTCCGTATTACCATTGACTGTTATGACGCCTCGTGGACCGGGCATCTTGAGCTTGAGATACGCATAGTGTGGCACTGCCTTGAATCTGGCAAACGATGTTCGTCCGAGCAGCGCATGGTAGCCGCTGCGGAAGGGGACGATGTCGAAGATTAGCACCTCGCTTCGGAAATTGTCCGGAGAGCCAAAGACCACTTCCAGCGTGATTGAGCCCGTACAGCGGGCCTCGACGCCTGGAATGACTCCTTTGAAGGTGGTCTTTGTTGGTTTAATTCGGGAGGGGTCAATGCCCATCTTCCGCACTGTGTCTTGATAGAGCAGGTTGAGGATGCTACCACCGTCCATTAGGAATCGCGTCAGGTGAAATCCGTCGATGATTGGGTCTAGGACCAACGCGGCCGAACCGCCATGACGGACACTAGTTGGGTGGTCTCGGCGATCAAAGGTGATCGGGAATGACGACCATGGCTTGAATTTAGGGGCGACTGGCTCTACCGCGTAGACGTCCCTGAGTGCTCGCTTACGCTCCCTTTTAGGGATGTGAGTAGCCTATATCATGTTCACTGTTTTGACTTGGGGGGAAATTTCTTCTGACCCCCCGTGTTTGGCTGCCGGGGCTCTTCGTCCTCGTCCTCACTTTGTGATCCCTTTTCTTTATGTTTGGCGTTTAATTTGCCGGCCTGCTTAAAAACCCAACAGTCCCTGTTGGTGTGGTTGGCTTGCTTATCTGGGGTGCCGTGTATTTGGCACGGACGGTCGAGTATGTGGTCCAGGCTGGAAGGTCCTTCATTATTTCTTTTGTAAGGCTTCTTCTGTTGGCCGGACTTGGAGCTGCTGAATCCGGCATTGACTGTGGTGTCATCGTTGTTGTTGTCATTGCTTCGGCGTTTGTGCCTATTGCGCCGGAGCTTGCCAGTGCTATTTTTGGCCTCAGAGGGGCATGTCTCGCTGACTATGTTATTACTACGAGCCAGCCAACTATCCTCTCCCGCGCAAAAGCGGGTCATGAGTGCCGTGAGGGCTGCCATGGATTTCGGCATTTCTTGGCCGAGGTGGCGGGCGAGCCATTCGTCCCAGATGTTATGCTTAAATGCTGCTAGTGCTTCGGCATCCGGACAGTCGACGATTTGGTTCTTTTTGGTTAGGAACCTAGTCCAGAATTTTCTGGCTGATTCTCCTGGTTGTTGAACTATGTGGCTTAAGTCATCAGCGTCAGGTGGCCGGACATAAGTCCCTTGGAAGTTGTCCAGGAAGGCTTCTTCCAAGTCCTCCCAGCTGCCGATAGAATTTTCAGCCAGGCTGTTAAGCCAGTGCCGAGCTAGCCCTTTGAGCTTTAGTGGGAGGTATTTGATGGCGTGGAGGTCGTCTCCTCGAGCCATGTGGATGTGGAGGATGAAATCCTCGATCCATACTGCGAGATCGGTTGTGCCGTCGTATGATTCGAGATTGACGGGCTTGAATCCCTCGGGGAATTCGTGATCCAGTACTTCGTCCGTGAAGCAGAGAGGGTGTGCGGCACCTCTAAATCGGGCCAAGTCGTGGCGTAGCTCTGATGGACTCCGTCTACGGTATTCGGCCCGGGCGTGGTTAGATTTATCATGTCCGAATAGGTAGCCTTCTTCGTGCCTCGAGGCACGTCCTCGCGATCCGTAGATCGATCTTGTATGTCCTGCTTTACTATCCAGGGTTTGCCGAAGGTCGTACGTATGGTTCCGAGCTGGTTTGTCTCTGTTTTTGCGAAGCGGTGGGGCGGGCTGCTGTTCGGCCTTGTTTGCTGTTGTGTCCCGACCGTGGGGTGGTCGGTCTGCCGCTCTATCTCGACCACGTGGTGGCCGTTTCGCATTGCACGAGGGAGGTATGGGATCTGGTGCCTCCTCATCGAACTGAGGTAGCAGGTTGCGTTTTTGGTAGCTCTTGGTTGGGCGCTTGAGACCGTATTCTTCAGCTGTCAGGACATCAGTCCATCTGTCGATGAGCAGATCTTGTTCAGCTCGGAGCTGTTGCTGTTTCTTTTTCAGGCTCCTTGCAGTGGCTATGAGCCGTAGCTTGAAGCGCTCCTGCTCGAGAGGGTCCTCAGGCACGATGAAATCGTCGTTGCCGAGGCTTGTCTCCTCCTCGGAGGGTGGATGATAGCTATCGTCCTCCAGGTCATCTTCTATGGCCTGTTCATCAGGGTTATCCTGCTCGTTCCAGTTTTCCTCCTATTCGGATGTAGCTCCAACGGGGTCTTCGTTGTTTTTAGCGTCGCCCGGAGTACTAGTTTCTCCAGTGCCCGTATTGCCATCCTTTGAGCGACGAGGCTTAGAACGGCGTTTGGGGCGGCGGCACTTGGACTGCGTCTCCGAGGGTTTGTTCTTATCCGGCTCTTCTTTGTCGTCGCCAGATCCTTTGGGTGTATCAACCATGTATACGTCGTACGAAGAAGTGGCCGTCCAACGTCCAGTGAATGGTGGGTCTTGGCCTTGTTCATTGTCAGCATCGTCGTCCATACCGTCGATGTCTTCGAAGCCATAGTCAAGTACGTCGGTTAGGTCATCGACGGTGGCTATGAAGTGGGTGGCGGGTGGGAAGCAAAATTCCTCGTCATCCGCCTCTAGCTCGAACCGAACATAGTTCGGTCGCGAGTCTTCTTCCAAGGACAATTTCTTCAAAGAGTTTAGTCTATCACCCAAAGTCGAATGCTGGAAGATGTCTGCGGCGCTAAATTTGAAAATTGATAACCGATCCAGCTCGGTGTCCGCAGGCGCATCCAGTCCGGAACGTATGGCCGGATACGAGTCCGGAGTTCCCTTGACGCAAGCATCACAGGATGTCGAGTCCGTGTGCGGCTCCAACACCGTAGGCTTTGTGGCCTCGGAGGGCACGGTCTGCTCCGGTTCTGGAGCCGTTGCAGCAACAGGATCCATCTCCTGGACGTAGTCCGATGACTGA
This sequence comes from Triticum aestivum, assembly GCF_018294505.1. Taxonomy (NCBI): domain Eukaryota; kingdom Viridiplantae; phylum Streptophyta; class Magnoliopsida; order Poales; family Poaceae; genus Triticum; species Triticum aestivum. The sequence goes on from NC_057814.1 coordinate 113,998,016, forward strand.
TTTAAGTCATATTCGTCGGAGCACGGGGAAGCAACCGCCGCGGTTTCGAATCCATTGAAGATCAAGTCTCCACGGATATCCAGGACGTAGTTTAGGCTCCCAAATCTGACCTGGTGGCCAGGGGCGTAGCTATCGATCTGCTCCAGATGGCCAAGCGAGTTGGCCCGCAGTAGAAAGCCGCCGAACACAAAGATTTGTCCGGGGAGGAAGGTCTCTCCCCGGACGGCGTCAGCAATGACGATCGAAGGGGCCATCGAACCCTTTCATCGACGGCACAGTGGAACTCTCAATGAAAGCACCAATGTTGGTGTCAAAACCGGTGGATCTCGGGTAGGGGGTCCCGAACTGTGCGTCTAGGATCGATGGTAACAGGAGACGGGGGACACAATGTTTACCCAGGTTTGGGCCCTCTCTATGGAGGTAATAACCTACTTCCTGCTTGACTGATCTTGATGAATATGAATGTTACAAGAGTTGATCTACCCTGAGATCGTAATGGCTAAACCCTAGAAGTCTAGCCTATGAGTATATGGTAATGAATCTGTCCTATCCGGACTATGCTCTCCGGTTTATATAGACACCGGAGAGATCTAGGGTTACATGGAGTCGGTTACAATAAGGAGGGAATCTTCATAATCGATCGCCTAGCTTGCCTTCCACGCCAAGTAGAGTCCAATCCGGACAAGGGTGTAGTCTTCGGTCTTCATAGTCCATCAGTCCGGCCCAATGAGTAACAGGCCGGACGCCCGAGGACCCCTTAGTCCAGGACTCCCGCAGGGGGGCACCCCATAGACACACAAGTTGATTATTTAGCCGTGTGCGGTGCCCCCCTCCACAGATTTCCACCTCGGTCATATCGTTGTAGTGCTTAGGCGAAGCCCTGCGTCGGTAACTTCATCATCACCATCATCACGCCGTCATGCTGACAAAACTCTCGCTCGACCTCAGCTAGATCTAGAGTTCGTGGGATGTCACCGAGCTGAACGTGTGCAGATCGCGGAGGTGTCGTACCTTTGGTGCTAGGATCGGCCGGATCATGAAGACGTACGCCTACATCAACTGCGTTGTCATAACGCTTCCGCTTCTGGTCTACGAGGGTACGTAGACAACACTCTCCCCTCTCGTTGCTATGCATCACCTAGATAGATCTTGCGTGTTTGTAGGAATTTTTTTGAAATTACTGCATTCCCCAACAATGGCATCCGAGCGAGGTCTATGCGTAGATGTTATATGCACGAGTAGAACACAAAGAGTTGTCAGCGATAATAGTCATACTGCTTACCAGCATGTCATACTTTGATTCGGCGGTATTGTTGGATGAAGCGGCCCAGATGGTTGTCGCTTTATTGTATGAAATGCAATCGCCATGTAATTGCTTTACTTTATCACTATGCGGCAGCGATAGTCGTCGAAGCAATAGTTGGCGAGATGACAACGATGCTTCAATGAAAATCAAGGTGTCAAGCCAGTGACGATGGTGATCATGACGGTGCTTTGGAGATGGAGATCAATGGCACAAGATGATGATGGCCATATCATATCACTTATATTGATTGCATGCGATGTTTATCCTTTATGCATTTTATTTTTCTTAGTACGGCGGTAGCATTATAAGATGATCTCTCACTAAATTTCAAGGTATAAGTGTTCTCCCTGAGTATGCACCGTTGCAACAGTTCGTCGTGCCGAGACACCACATGATGATCGGGTGTGATAAGCTCTATGTTCACATACAACGGGTGCAAGCCAGTTTTGCACACGCACAATACTCGGGTTAAACTTGACGAGCCTAGCATATGCAGATATGGCCTCGGAACACTGAGACCAAAAGGTCGAGCGTGAATCATATAGTAGATATGATCAACATAGTGATGTTCACCATTGAAAACTACTCCATCTCACGTGATGATCGGACATGGTTTAGTTGATTTGGATCACGTGATCACTTAGATGATTAGAGGGATGGCTATCTAAGTGGGAGTTCTTAAGTAATATGATTAATTGAACCTTAATTTATCATGAACTTAGTCCTGATAGTATTTGCATATCTATGTTGTAGATCAATAGCTCGTGTATAGCTCCCCATTTATTTTTTATATGTTCCTAGAGAAATATAAGTTGAAAGATGATAGTAACAATGATGCGGACTTGGTCCGTGATCCGAGGATCCTCATTGCTGCATAGAAGAATTATGTCCTTGATGCACCGCTAGGTGATAGACCTATTGCAGGAGTATATGCAAACGTTATGAAGGTTTGGCAAGCTCGATATGATGACTACTTGATAGTTTAGTGCACCATGCTTTACGGCTTAAAACCAGGACTTCAAAAATGTTTTGAACGTCATGGAGCATATAAGATGTTCCAAGAGTTGAAATTAGTATTTCAGACTCATGCCCGTGTCGATAGGTATGAGACCTCTGACAGTACTTTGCCTACAAGATGGAGGAGAATAGCTTAACCAGTGAGCATGTGGTCAGATTGTCTGGGTACTACAATTGCTTGAATCAAGTGGGAGTTAATCTTCCAGATAATATAGTGATTGATAGTGTTCTCTAGTCACTATCGCCAAGCTACTAGAACTTCGTGATGAACGATAATATGCAAGGGATGACAAAAACGATTCCAAAAGCTCTTCGCGATGCTGAAATCGGCGAAGGTAGAAATCAAGAAAAAGCATCAAGTGTTGATGGTTGACAAGACCACTAGTTTCAAGTAAAAGGGCAAAGGAATAGAAAGGAAACTTCAAAAAGAATGGCAAGCAAGTTGCCACTCCCATGAAGAAACCCAAAGCTAGACCCAAGCCTGAAACTGAGTGCTTCTACTACAAAGGAAATGGTCGCTGGAAGTGGAACTACCCTAGATACTAGGTGGATAAGACGGATGGAAGTGAACAAAGCTATATTTGATATACATGTTATTGATGTGTACTTTACTAGTGTTTATAGCAACCCCTCGGTATTTGATACTGGTTCAGTTGCTAAGAGTAGTAACTCGAAACGGGAGTTGCAGAAGGAACAGACACTAGTTAAGGGTGAAGTGACGATGTGTGTTGGAAGTGGTTCCAACATTGATATGTTCATCGTCCCACACTCACTATACTTTCGGGATTAGTGTTGAACCTAAATAAATGTTATTTGGTGTTTGCGTTGAGCATGAATATGATTTGATCATGTTTATTGCAATGCGTTTATTCATTAAAAGTTAGAGAATAATTGCTGTTCTGTTTACATGAATAAAACCTTCGATGGTCATACACCCAATGAAAATAGTTTGTTGGATCTCGATCGTAGTGATACACATATTCATAATATTTAAGCCAAAAGATGCAAAGTTAATAATGATAGTGCAACTTATTTGTGGCAGTGCCGTTTATGTCATATTGGTGTAAAGCACATGAAGAAACTCCATGCTGATGGGCTTTTGGAATCACTTGATTATGAATCATTTGATGCTTGCGAACCATGCCTCATGGGCAAGATGACTAGAACTCCGTTCTCCGGAACAATGCAGCGACCTACTGACTTATTGGAAATAATACATACCGATGTATGCGGTCCGATGAGTGTTAAGGCTCGCGGCGGGTATCGTTATTTTCTGTAACATCCCAAATTTTCAATTTGGTATGCTATACATAGATCATCATTGCATATCATGTTTCATTGCATTTTGACAAATCCTCGATAAATCCTAAGCAACTCAAGGACCGTCGGAGAGAGTTGGGGATTTTCTCGAATTTTCATATTTGATTTTCATCAAATAATAAGACGAGGATTTTGGTTTTAATTATTTTCTCTCCGGAAAAATATTTCATTCTAAAAATAAACGAGAGGAGAAAATATGACTTCTCCAAAACAAGTGAAATACTGGAGAAAAAGTGTTAAAAATCATTTATTGGATTTATTTGGACTTTATTTGCAATTTTTATTGCATTAAAAATATTGCATGTTTTCAAAATATTTATTCTGTGTTAAAAAAATGTTCACCCTATTCTACATTTTCTAACTAGACGGGGAAAATTTATTTTGTATTTTTCTGATTTTATTTATATTTCTATGAATTATTTACCGCGGAACTTATTTTTTTTTAAAACGAGCGACGCCCGCTGGGCCGAAGCCCAACCGAGCGCCGCCCCGCCCGCGCTTTCCTCTCCGCGCACGGGAGCCCCGCCGCCGCCATGACCGAGCCATGGCCACGGAGCTCGCCTCCCGCTCGGCCACCCCCTTCCCCAATCCACCCCGGACCCCCCCTCTTTAAATACCCCCCTCTCTTTCCTCTCAAGCCGCCGCCGCCGCCGCACTCATCGCCGCCGCCGCCGCCCGCACTTGCCGCCGCCGCCGCACGGGAAGCCGCCGGAGCCGCCGCCCCTCGCGCCCCCCCCCCCCCGAGCCCCGCACCCCGCCGCCCGAGCCCCGCGCCCGCCGGAGCCCTCGCCGGAGCCGCCCGACGAGGTACTGCCGCTGCCCGTTCGTCGTTGCCGGTTTTCGTTTTAAAAAAAAACCCTTCGTTTTAAAAAAAACCTAGATCGGTTTTTTTTCGGTTTTATTATTTTGCGAGCGTTCACCGAACCGTTCGTTTTAACGAACGCGTTCGTCGGTTTTTCTCTGTTAACGAACGTTCGTTCTTTAACCGTTCGTCCGTTTTTCTTTTTCGTCGGATTTTTTTGCGATTATCTCAGATTCGATTTCTGATCGAATCTTCGATTCTGTTTAACTTCTCGCTCGTTTATCGGAATCAGGCGATTCAAGCGCCTAGAGTTTCGTCTCGAAATTCTCTTTCCGTTTAACCTACTCAAACAAGTTTTTGCTACAGTAAAATTTGACCTAGATCCAGATTAGCAAACGAAGTTTCTTTCTTTCGCCGTTTGACTTTCGTTGCTTCTTTCGAGTTGATTTTTTTTGCAAACCGGAGTTCTTAAGTTGAACTTTCTGGTTGGATCATTCATTCGAGTTTTACCTATGCATTAGATGAGTACTGATTGTATGCTTGTTTGTTTGCGATAGAGTACCCGGAGTGTGCCGCTTGTTACTTCGACTCGCTAGGTTTTGCGGATCATCAGCAAGGCAAGTAACACTTTGATCATATCCCGTTCATACCCAGTTGTTATTGCATTAGATCTGTTTTCCTCAAACACTTGCATGATTAGGATCTAATTAAATTGTGGGTATTGGGAAGTAGATGTGGTAGTACCTATTACCTGTTTTCTATTCAAACCCTTGGGAGTTACTTCTACGTTTGCTATTATTATTGCCATGCTATGATCGTAGACGTGGATTGGGTTTGAGTGAAATTCATGACAGATGTGAGATTGTTAATTAATGGTTTACTTAAGGTGGCAACTAAAACTCACATCTGGGTGGATTGAGGTACCTGGGTATTCCAGGATTGCCTGTTTTTCTTTTGGACCGCCACCCAGGTTCAAAGGGATCATGAGATTATTCATGCTAGAAACTTCCGTGTGCAGCCGCAAGCTATTATGGGCTCTAGCATAGTTGACTAAGTTGTGTGAACTCTTACAGTGGTAGACTAGCAGATGTAGGGGAAAGTAGGTGTAACTGTCTACCCATACGTAAGGTGCAAACACTTCTGAAAGACTGTGTCTCGGTCATCCGTTTCTCAAACATCATGTAGTGCGAGAATCAAGCGGAGGCGATCGAGTCTTGTGGGGAAAAGTGCACAAACCTCTGCAGAGTGTACAAACTAATCATGGTTAGCCGTGTCCCCGGTTATGGACAACTTGAGTATCTAGTACTTGGATTATCATGTGAATCTCATCACTATGTTACTTCTAATTAATTTTGTTGGGTTATTGATGACATTTAATTGGGATTGAGATGCTGTCAACCATCTCAATGTTTCACAACCACCATGATAGTTAAATAAAATTTATTCCTTTGCAGTAGGATAAAATTGGCTTTTCGCAAAACTGTAACCATAGAGCTTTCCACCAGCCATATATGCATGTAGTATAGTATTATCATTGTTCATTACTCTCTATGTGTTACATTGCCGGCATATTCTATGTGCTGACCCGTTTTCGGGCTGCAACGTTTCATGTTGCAGACTTTTCAGACGACGAGTAAGGTGCCTTAGGTCGTGGTCTTATACTCAGTGATGCCGCTGGAGTTGATGGACTCACTTATCTTCCAAATCTTCCGCTGTTATCGTTGTTAGATGGCCTTAAGCCATGTTTATCATACTTACTCTCTTCGGAGATATTCGATCTAATAAGTGTGTGATTGCTACTCTGTTATAAATCCTCCATTTGTACTGTGCGTGTCAGCATTACTGATCCAGGGATGACACTGGTGCACAGCAGCACAGACCATTTGAGGTCTGGTCGCTACAAAGTTGGTATCAGAGCACACGCTGACTGTAGGACACGACCACTAAGCTTAAGCCCTAGAAAGCCTCTCTCTTCTCATTTCTGACCCCTCTCCACTTTCTACTCTTTTAGGAATGGCGAATGCAAGGAGCAAGTTCATGCAACCAGATGAAGACACGTCGTTTGGTCGACACTTGAAGGAAGTCACCAAGTACTTGAACATAGGAATACCAAGCATCACCGGAACCTACAACGCCACATTACCCGAAGAGGAGAGCTGGAAGATTCAAGTTATCATTCCAGGAAGGATGTTTAGTGCCATGAGATTGGTTTTCGAAGCACCAACTTGGAGTTTAGGGAAGAGCATGGCCGCACATATCTCCATGGGACGCATTGGAGAAGTCTATCACCAGGAGCTTAAGGATACAATTTACCAAATTTGTGGACGCCGAGACGCGCAATGGGAGATGATCAGAACCAAGAAGGATGGATCAATTGCAGCTTACATCCAGGAGCAAAACCAACATATTCGTCGCCAGGAGAATCAGATGTGCACGGACAAGGAAGAACTGAAGAAGGCATTAACGAAGATCAAGGAGCTCCAAGAAGAACTCAAGGCTACACGCGAAGATTATTTGGAGGAAATCAACGCACTAGTAGGGAAGAATGACGACCTGGAGAAGAAGATTGGAGTATTCGTGGGAAATCCAGTGCCAAAAGCAGAAGTCGACGAATGCACTTGTCCGGATAACGACATCATCATCGACGACACCAACTCGGAACCAAGTGAAGACGACTGGGTTGATGAAGCTGGAGCAGACATCATGGAGTCTTCGACGGATCAGAATTTCTAGTAGACCACCATATCAGTAGTAGTTTTCCCCCATTTAATAGTATAGTTCAAGCACTTTGTAATGCTAGTTAGATCGATTGTTTTGCCTTGTTTGAATTGATTGAGTGATATTGATTGAATTTGTCTCATGAGCATATGGGTAGTGTTTCTCTCTAGACCTCATTCTATTCTTAACTCTCATCTTTTCTAAACCTATCAGATGCCTCCGAGACGCGACACCGGATTTGTTTTCCCGCCAGAGATCACCTAGTTGATTCAGCAACAGAATGCCCTGATGCAAGTGTTAGTGCAGAACCAAGGCAACAACAACAACCCACCGGCACCACCACCTGTTGATCACTTAGCCCGTTTCTTAAGGCTAAACCCGCCGGTGTTTTCCAGTAGCACCGAGCCGATTGTAGCAGATGATTGGCTCCGCAAAGTTGGAAGGGAGTTGACCACTGCAGGATGCACAGATGCGGAAAGAGTGCATTTTGCCGCACATCAGCTTGATGGACCCGCAGCATCATGGTGGGAGAATTATACAGCCACGCACCCTATTGACACTGTCGCATGGGACCAGTTTCAGCAAGCTTTCCGTACAGCTCATGTTTCAGCAGGAACTATGGCTATGAAGAAGCGTGAGTTTCGCAACCTACGCCAAGGAGGACGCACCGTAGGCCAGTATGTGGAGGAATTCAATAAGTTAGCACGTTATGCACCAGATGACGTTGCTACAGATGCAGCCAAGCAGGAGAAGTTTTTGGAAGGACTGAATGATGAGCTGAGTATGCAGTTGATGGTAGCAACCTTCAACAACTACCAGGAGCTGGTAGATAGAGCTCTCATGATTGAAGGGAAGCAACAGCAGATTGAAAACCGTAAGAGGAAGTATGGACAAGGGAAGTACAATTCTGGAGCCCAGGAGAAGCCACGATTTACCCCGAAGCTGGGAGGACAGTTTCAGCATACCCATGGAGGAGGTAGTTCGCACAACCATAATGGCTCCAAGAATGGTAATGGGAATGGAGGAAGCAATGGACAGAACCGCACCAACCCATCTACCCCAGCCAAGAGGGACCTGAGCCAAGTCACTTGCTTTAAGTGCCAGAAGAATGGACATTATGCCAATGAATGTCCTGAAGCCCAAAATGGAAATGGCAATGGAAGCACTGGGAAGAAGCCGAACCCGTTCAACAAAGGACACGTGAACCACGTGAGCGTGGAGGAGGTTGAAGCTCAGCCTGATGCAGTAATAGGTAAGTTTTTGGTTAAGTCATTTACTGCAACCGTTCTTTTCGATACTGGTGCATCACATTCATACATATCAAAGGGATTCGTGAATAAGTTTAAGATGTCCACCAAAGTTCTCAGAAACCCTATGTTAGTAACCTCGCCAGGAGCAGAGTATATGGCCACCCAAGGATGTTTTCAGATACCATTGGCCATTGGTAGGCATGTTTTCCCCTCAGACCTCATTGTTTTGGAATCGCAAGGTTTGGATGTGATTTTGGGAATGGATTGGCTATCGTTGTATGGAGGAAACATCGACTGTGCCAGCAAGACGATTTTGCTTACCACCCCGGAAGGAAAAAGGATCAAGTATGTATCCCGGCATATGCCGAAGAGGACTCAAGTAAATTCCTTATCAGGAGTTGTACAGGAGGAAGTACCAGTGGTGAAAGATTATCCGGATGTATTTCCAGAAGAGTTGCCACGCATGCCACCAGATAGAGACATTGAGTTCTTGATTGAACTTTTGCCAGGCACAGGGCCAATATCTAAGAGACCGTACAGGATGCCCGCAAAAGATTTGGAAGAAATTAAGAAGCAGATCAAGGAGTTACTGGATAAAGGCTATATTCGCCCAAGTTCGTCACCTTGGGGATCACCAGTACTTCTAGTGGAGAAGAAAGATGGATCATTGAGGATGGTTGTTGATTACCGTGGATTGAATGAAGTGACCATCAAAAACAAGTACCCGCTGCCGATGATAAATGATTTGTTTGACCCCCTACAAGGAGCTAAAGTATTTTCCAAGATCGATCTACGATCAGGATACCATCAGTTAAAGATTCGAGAGCGGGATATACCCAAGCGGCATTTACCACCAGATATGGATTGTATGAGTATACCGTTATGTCATTTGGTCTGACTAACGCACCTGCCTATTTCATGAACCTGATGAACAAAGTGTTTATGGAATTTTTGGATAAGTTCGTCGTGGTGTTCATTGATGATATTTTAATCTTTTTCAAGGATGAAGAAGAGCATGAGGAGCATTTACGATTGGTACTTGAGAAGCTCAGAGAACATCAATTATATGCCAAGTTCAGCAAATGTGAGTTTTGGTTGAAGGAAGTTGGATTCCTCGGACATGTTATTTCTGGAGAAGGAATAGCAGTAGACCCTGCCAAGGTTGACACAGTGACAAGTTGGGAATCACCCACGACAATTGGAGAAATCCGGAGTTTTCTTGGACTTGCAGGATACTACCGGAGATTCATCGAGAATTTCTCGAAGATTGCTAAGCCCATGACTGAGCTATTGAAGAAGGACACCAAATTCAATTGGACTGAGGAATGTGAAGCTAGTTTCCAAGAGTTGAAGAAACGATTGGTTACATCACCAGTGTTGATTTTGCCAGATCAACGCAAGGATTATGAAGTTTATTGCGACGCTTCTCGTCGAGGACTTGGAGCAGTGCTTATGCAGGAAGGAAGAGTTGTGTCATATGCTTCATGACAACTTAAACCCCATGAGAAGAATTATGCTACGCATGATTTGGAATTAGCAGCTGTGGTGCATGCATTGAAGACATGGAGACATTTTCTCATCGGAAACCATTGTGAGGTGTACACGGATCACAAGAGTTTGAAGTACATTTTCACGCAGAAGGAGTTAAATCTCAGACAGCGGAGATGGCTAGAGCTCATTAAAGATTATGATATGAGATTGCATTATCACCCTGGAAAGGCTAACGTAGTAGCAGACGCGTTGAGCCGCAAGAGTCATGTCAACTGAGGATGAGCACGATACCTTATGGTTCGAGGACAGCGTATATGTGCCAAATGATCCGGAGATCAGGAAGTTGATTTTGCAAGAAGCCCATGATTCACCGTACTCGATTCACCCAGGGAATACCAAGATGTATTTGGATTTGAAGAATACTTTCTGGTGGACCGGAATGAAGAAGGATATTGCGGAGTATGTAGCAGTTTGTGATGTATGTCAGAGAGTGAAGGCAGAGCATCAGAAGCCAGCAGGATTGCTGCAACCATTGCCGATACCCGAATGGAAGTGGGATAAAATAGGCATGGATTTTATCACAGGATTACCCAGGACTCGTTCAGGCTATGACTCGATATGGGTTGTAGTCGACCGTTTGACGAAAGTGGCTCATATCATTCCAGTAAAGACCACTTAGACCAGTGCTAAGTTGGCAAAGATATACATGACCAGAATCGTATGTTTGCATGGAGTTCCGAGGACCATTGTATCAGACAGAGGAACCCAGTTTACCTCAAAGTTTTGGAAGCAGTTACATGAAACATCGGGAACCAGGCTGGAATTTAGTACAGCATTTCACCCACAGACAGATGGACAGACCGAGAGAGTCAACCAGATTTTGGAGGACATGTTGAGAGCTTGTGCACTAGATTATGGATCCAGCTGGGACGACAATTTGCCATATGCGGAGTTTTCGTATAACAACAGTTATCAAACCAGTTTGAAGATGGCCCCTTTCGAAGACTTGTACGGAAGGAGGTGTAGAACACCGTTGTTATGGGACGAAGTTGGAGACCGTCAGTTGTTTGGACCAGATTTGATTAAGGAGTCTGAACATAAAGTGAGGTTGATTCGCGATAGGCTCAAAGTAGCCCAGTCCAGACAGAAGAGTTATGCTGATTCTAAACGAAAGGAGACAATTCATGAAGTCGGAGACCGAGTGTATCTTCGAGTATCACCACTTCGTGGAGTAAAGCGCTTTGGAGTTAAAGGAAAGTTAGCGCCCTGTTTTATCGGACCATACAGAGTGTTGGAACGTATGGGAGAAGTTGCCTACAAGTTGGAATTGCCCGAAGGATTGTCTGGAGTACATGATGTATTTCACGTTTCGCAGTTGAAGAAGTGCCACGCAGAGATGGCTGAGATACCACTGAGAGATACTGTGCCACTGGAAGCGATTCAGTTGGAAAGTGATTTGACCTATGAGGAGAAGCCAGTTAAGATTCTCGAGTATGCCAGCCGAGTTACCCGCAGCAAGGTTATCAAGTTTTGCAAAGTCCAGTGGAGTCACCACATGGAGGATGAAGCCACCTGGGAGCGAGAGGAAGATCTGCGGAAAGACCACTCCCACCTGTTTTCTAGCCAACCCGAATCTCAAGGGCGAGATTCATCTTAAGGGGGGTAGGTTTGTAACATCACAAAATTTCAATTTGGTATGTTATACATAGATCATCATTGCATATCATGTTTTATTGCATTTTGACAAATCCTCGATAAATCCTAAGCAACTCAAGGACCCTCGGAGAGAGTTGGGGATTTTCTCGAATTTTCATATTTGATTTTCATCAAATAATAAGACGAGGATTTTGGTTTTAATTATTTTCTCTCCGGAAAAATATTTCATTCTAAAAATAAACGAGAGGAGAAAATATGACTTCTCCAAAACAAGTGAAATACTGGAGAAAAAGTGTAAAAAATCATTTATTGGATTTATTTGGATTTTATTTGCAATTTTTTTTGCATTAAAAATATTGCATTTTTCAAAATATTTATTTCGTGTTAAAAAATGTTCACCCTATTCTAGATTTTCTAACTAGACGGGGAAAATTTATTTTGTATTTTGCTGATTTTTATTTATATTTCTACGAATTATTTACCGCGGAACTTATTTTTTTTTTAAAACGAGAGACGCCCGCTGGGCCGAAGCCCAACCGAGCGCCGGCCCGCCCGCGCTTTCCTTTCCGCGCACGGGAGCCCCGCCGCCGCCATGACCGAGCCATGGCCACGGAGCTCGCCTCTCGCTCGGCCACCCCCTTTCCCAAGCCACCCCGGACCCCCCTCTTTAAATACCCCCCCTCTCTTTCCTCTCAAGCCGCCGCCGCCGCCGCACTCATCGCCGCCGCCGCCGCCGCACGGGAAGCCGGCGGAGCCGCCGCCCCTCGCCCCCCCCCCCCCCGAGCCCCGCACCCCGCCGCCCGAGCCCCGCGCCCGCCAGAGCCCTCGCCGGAGCCGCCCGACGAGGTACTGCCGCTGCCCGTTCGTCGTTGCCGGTTTTCGTTTTAAAAAAAAACCTTCGTTTTAAAAAAAACCTAGATCGGTTTTTTTTTTGGATTTTATTATTACGCGAGCGTTCACCGAACCGTTCGTTTTAACGAACGCGTTCGTCGGTTTTTCTCTGTTAACGAACGTCCGTTCTTTAACCGTTCGTCCGTTTTTCTTTTTCGTCGGATTTTTCTGCGATTATCTCAGATTCGATTTCTGATCGAATCTTCGATTCTGTTTAACTTCTCGCTCGTTTATCGGAATCAGGCGATTCAAGCGCCTAGAGTTTCGTCTCGAAATTCTCTTTCCATTTAACCTACTCAAACAAGTTTTTGCTACAGTAAAATTTGACCTAGATCCAGATTAGCAAACGAAGTTTCTTTCTTTCGCCGTTTGACTTTCGTTGCTTCTTTCGAGTTGATTTTTTTGCAAACCGGAGTTCTTAAGTTGAACTTTCTGGTTGGATCTTTCATTCGAGTTTTACCTGTGCATTAGATGAGTACTGATTGTATGCTTGTTTGTTTGCGATAGAGTACCCGGAGTGTGCCGCTTGTTACTTCGACTCGCTAGGTTTTGCGGATCATCAGCAAGGCAAGTAACACTTTGATCATATCCCGTTCATACCCAGTTTTTATTGCATTAGATCTGTTTTCCTCAAACACTTGCATGATTAGGATCTAATTAAATTGTGGGTATTGGGAAGTAGATGTGGTAGTACCTATTACCTGTTTTCTATTCAAACCCTTGGGAGTTACTTCTACGTTTGCTATTATTATTGCCATGCTATGCTCGTAGACGTGGATTGGGTTTGAGTGAAATTCATGATAGATGTGAGATTGTTAATTAATGGTTTACTTAAGGTGGCAACTAAAACTCACATCTGGGTGGATTGAGGTACCTGGGTATTCCAGGATTGCCTGTTTTTCTTTTGGACCGCCACCCAGGTTCAAAGGTATCATGAGATTATTCATGCTAGAAACTTCCGTGTGCAGCCGCAAGCTATTATGGGCTCTAGCATAGTTGACTAAGTTGTGTGAACTCTTACAGTGGTAGACTAGCAGATGTAGGGGAAAGTAGGTGTAACTGTCTACCCATACGTAAGGTGCAAACACTTCTGAAAGACTGTGTCTCGGTCATCCGTTTCTCAAACATCATGTAGTGCGAGAATCAAGCGGAGGCGATCGAGTCTTGTGGGGAAAAGTGCACAAACCTCTGCAGAGTGTACAAACTAATCATGGTTAGCCGTGTCCCCGGTTATGGACAACTTGAGTATCTAGTACTTGGATTATCATGTGAATCTCATCACTATGTTACTTCTAATTAATTTTGTTGGGTTATTGATGACATTTAATTGGGATTGAGATGCTGTCAACCATCTCAATGTTTCACAACCACCATGATAGTTAAATAAAATTTATTCCTTTGCAGTAGGATAAAATTGGCTTTCCGCAAAACTGTAACCATTGAGCTTTCCACCAGCCATATATGCATGTAGTATAGTATTATCATTGTTCATTACTCTCTATGTGCTACATTGCCGGCATATTCTATGTGCTGACCCGTTTTCGGGCTGCAACGTTTCATGTTACAGACTTTTCAGACGATGAGTAAGGTGCCTTAGGTCGTGGTCTTATACTCAGTGATGCCGCTGGAGTTGATGGACTCACTTATCTTCCAAGTCTTCCGCTGTTATCGTTGTTAGATGGCCTTAAGCCATGTTTATCATACTTAATCTCTTCGGAGATATTCGATGTAATAAGTGTGTGATTGCTACTCTGTTATAAATCCTCCATTTGTACTGTGCGTGTCAGCATTACTGATCCAGGGATGACACTGGTGCACAGCAGCACAAACCATTTGAGGTCTGGTCGCTACACCTTCACGGATGATTTGTGCAGATATGGGTATATCTACATAATGAAACACAAATCTGAAATATTTGAAAAGTTCAAAGAATTTCAGAGTGAAGTGGAGAATCATCGTAACACCAAAATAAAGTTTCTACGATCTGATCGCGGAGGCAAATATTCTAGTTACGAGTTTGGCCTTCATTTAAAACAATGTGGAATAGTTGCACAACTCACGCCACCTGGAACACCATAGTGTAATGGTGTGTCCGGACGTCATAGCTGTACTTTATTGGATATGGTGCAATCTATGATGTCTCTTACCGATTTACCACTATCGATTTGGGATTATGTATTAGAGACAGCTGCATTCACATTAAATAGGGCACCATCTAAATCCGTTGAGACGACACCGTATGAACTGTGGTTTAGCAATAAACCTAAACTGTCATTTCTTAAAGTTTGGGGCTGTGATGCATATGTGAAAAAGCTTCGACCTGATAAGCTTGAACCCAAATCGGAGAAATGCGTCTTCATATGATACCCAAAAGAAACTGTTGGGTACACCTTCTATCACAGATCGGAAGGCAAGATCTTTGTTGCTAAGAATGGATCCTTTCTAGAGAAGGAGTTTCTCTCGAAAGAAGTGAGTGGGAGAAAAGTAGAACTTGATGAGGTAATTGTACCTTCTCCCAAATTGGAAAGTAGTTCATCACAGAAATCAGTTCCAGTGATTCCTACACCAATTAGTGAGGAAGCTAATGATGATGATCATGAAACTTCAGATCAAGTCACTACCGAACCTCGTAGGTCAACCAGAGTACGATCCGCACCAGAGTGGTACGGTAATCCTATTTTGGAAGTCATGTTACTAGACCATAACGAACCTACGAAGTATGAGGAAGCGATGATGAGCCCAGATTCCACGAAATGGCTTGAGGCCATGAAATCTGAGATGGGATCCATGTGTGAGAACAAAGTATGGACTTTGATTGACTTGGTTGATGATCGGCGAGCCATTGAGAATAAATGGATCTTCAAGAGGAAGACGGACGCTGATAGTAGTATTACTATCTACAAAGCTCGAATTGTCGCAAAAGGTTTTCAACAAGATCAAGGTGTTGACTACGATGAGATTTTTTCATCGTATCGATGCTTAAAGTCTATCCGAATCATGTTAGCAATTGCCACATTTGATGAAATCTGGCAAATGGATGTCAAAATTGCATTCCTTAATGGATTTCCTAAAGAAGAGTTGTATATGATACAACAAGAACTTTTTGTCAATCCCAAAGGTGCTAACAAAGAGTGCAAGCTCCAGCGATCCATCTATGGACTGGTGCAAGCATCTCGGAGTTGGAATATACACTTTGATGAGTTGATCAAAGAATATAGTTTTATACAGACTTGCGGTGAAGCGTGTATTTACAAAAAGTGAGTGGGAGCACTACAGCCTTTCTGATAAGTATATGTGAGTGACATGTTGTTGATCGGAAATTATGTAGAATTTTCTGGAAAGCATAAAGGAGTGTTTGAAAGGAGTTTTTTAAAGAAAGACCTTGGTGAAGCTGCTTACACATTGAGCATCAAGATCTATAGAGATAGATCAAGACGCTTGATAAGATTTTTCAATGAGTACATACCTTGACAAGATTTTGAAGTAGTTCAAAATGGAACAGTCAAAGAAGGAGTTCTTACCTGTGTTGCAAGGTGTGAAGTTGAGTAAAGACTCAAAACCCGACCACGGCAGAAAATAGAAAGAGAATGAAAAGTCATTCCCTATGCCTCAGTCATAGGTTCTATAAAGTATGCTATGCTGTGTACCAGACCTATTGTGTACCTCGCCATGAGTTTGGCAAGAGGGTACAATAGTGATCCAGGAGTGGATCACTGGACAGCGGTCAAAATTATCCTTAGTGGAATAAGGAAATGTTTCTCGGTTATGGAGGTGACAAAGAGTTCATCGTAAAGAGTTATGTCGATACAAGCTTTGACACCGATCTGGATGACTCTAAGTCTCGATCTAGATACATATTGCAAGTGGGAGCAATTAGCTAGAGTAGCTCCGTGCAGAGTATTGTAGACATAGAAATTTGCAAAATACATACGGATCTGAATGTTGCAGACCCGTAGACTAAAAATGTCTCTCACAGGCAAAACATGATCATACCTTATTACTCTTGGGTGTTAATCACATAGCAATGTGAACTAGATTATTGACTCTAGTAAACGCGAATCATATGAGCGTGATGAAAACTAGCTTGACGATAATTCCCATGTGTCCTCGGGAGCGTTTTCCTTCATAGAAGAGTTTGTCCAGGCTTGTCCTGTGCTACAAAAAGGATTGGGCCATCTTGCTGCACCTTATTTACTTTCATTACTTGTTACCCGTTACAAATTACCTTATCACAAAACTATCTGTTACCGATAATTTCAGTGCTTGCAGAGAATACCTTACTGGAAACCGCTTGTCATTTCCTTCTGCTCCTCGTTGGGTTCAACACTCTTACTTATCGAAAGTACTACGATAGATCCCCTACACTTGTGGGTCATCAAGACTCTTTTCTGGCGCTGTTGCCGGGGAGTGAAGCGCCTTTGGTAAGAGGAATTTGGTAAGGAAAAATTTATATAGTGTGCTGAAATTTACTATCACTTGTTACTATGGAAAGTAATCCTCTGAGGGGCTTGTTCGGGGTATCTTCACCCCGACCAGTAGAGCAAAGAGTTGCTCCTCAACCTACTGAACCTACTGAAGATGTTTACTTTGAAATTCCTTCGAGTATGATAGGGAAAGTGCTAGCTAATCCTTTCACAGGTGATGGAACATTACATCCCAATTTGCACCTAATCTATGTGGATGAAGTTTGTGGATTATTTAAGCTTGCAGGTATGCCCGAGGATGTTATCAAGAACAAGGTCTTCCCTTTATCTTTGAAGGGAAAGGCATTGACATGGTTTAGGTTATGTGATGATATGGGATCATGGAACTACAAACGATTGAAATTGGAATTTCATCAGAAGTTTCATCCTATGCATCTTGTTCATCGTGATCATAATTATATATATAATTTTTGGCCTCGCGAAGGAGAAAGCATCGCTCAAGCTTGGGGGTGGCTAAAGTCAATGTTATATTCATGCCCCAATCATGAGCTCTCAAGAGAAATTATTATTCCAAATTTTTACGCTCGGCTTTCTAACAACAATCGCTCCATGCTCGATACTTCTTGTACTGGTTCTTTTATGATGAAGACTATTGAATTCAAATGGGATTTATTGGAAAGAATTAAACGCAACTCTGAAGATTGGGATCTCTACGAAGGTAAGGATTCAGGTATAACACCTAAGTTTGATTGTGTTAAATCTTTTATGGATACCGATGTTTTCCGTGAATTTAGCACTAAATACGGACTTGACTCTGAGATAGTACCTTCTTTCTGTGAATCATTTGCTACTCATGTTGATCTCCCTAAGGAGAAGTGGTTTAAATATAATCCTCCCATTGAAGTAAAAGTAGTTGCACCTATTAAAGTTGAAGAAAAACCAATCACTTATAATGATCCTATTGTTCCTACTGCTTATATTGAGAAACCACCTTTCCCTGTTAGAATAAAGGATCATGCTAAAGCTTCAACTGTGATCAACAAAAGTAATATTAAGACAGCCAAACCCTCTGAGAAAATTAAATTTGAACCTAGTATTTCTATGGTTAAAGATCTCTTGGCCGATAATATTGATGGGCATGTTATTTACTTCTGTGATGAAGCTGCTAGAATTGCTAGACCTGATACTAAAAATAAACATAGACCTGTTGTAGGCATGCCTGTTATTTCTGTTAAAATAGGAGATCATTGTTATCATGGCTTATGTGATATGGGTGCTAGTGCAAGTGCAATAACTCATTCCTTATACAAAGAAATTATGCATGATATTGCACCTGCTGGGATAGAAGAAATTGATGTTACAATTAAGCTTGCTAATAGAGATACTATTTCACCAGTTGGGATTGTTAGAGATGTTGAAGTCTTGTGTGGGAAAGTTAAATATCCTGCTGATTTTCTTGTTCTTGGTTCCCCACAAGATAACTTTTGTCCCATTATATTTGGTAGACCCTTCTTGAATACTGTTAATGCTCGGATCGACTGCGAAAAGGATGTTGTTACTATTGGTTTGGGTGATATGTCTCATGAGTTTAATTTTGCTAAATTTTGTAGACAACCCCGTGATGAGGAATTGCCTAGTAAAGATGAAATTATTGGTCTTGCTTCTATTGCCGTGCCTCCTAATGATCCTTTAGAACAATATTTGCTAGACCATGAAAATGATATGTTTATGAATGAAAGAAGGGAAATAGATGAAGTATTCTTTAAACAGGGACCCATTCTGAAACACAACTTGCATGTTGAAATCCTAGGGGATCCTCCTCCACCCAAGGGTGATCCCGTGTTTGAGCTTAAACCATTATCTAATACTTTTAAATATGCTTATCTTGATGAAAAGAAGATATATCCTGTTGTTATTAGTGCTAACCTTTCAGAGCATGAAGAAAAGAAATTATTGAAAACTTTGAAGAAGCACCGTGCTGCCATTGGATACACTCTTGATGATCTTAAGGGCATTAGTCCCACTCTATGCCAGCACAAAATAAAATTGGAGAAAGACGCTAAACCAGTTGATCACCAACGACGGTTAAATCCTAAGATGAAAGAAGTGGTAAGAAAAGAAATACTAAAGCTTCTGGAGGCAGGTATAATTTATCACGTTGCTGATAGTCAGTGGGTAAGCCCTGTCCATTGTGTCCCTAAGAAGGGAGGTATTACTGTTGTTCCTAATGATAAAGATGAATTGATCCCACAAAGAATTGTTACAGGTTATAGGATGGTAACTGATTTTCGCAAATTAAATAAGGCTACTAAAAAGGATCATTACCCTTTACCTCTTATTGATCAAATGCTAGAAAGATTATCCAAACATACACATTTTTGCTTTCTAGATGGTTATTCTGGTTTCTCTCAAATACCTGTGTCAAAAGAGGATCAAGAAAAGACCACTTTTTCTTGCCCTTTCGGTACCTTTGCTTATGGACCTATGCCTTTTGGTTTATGCAATGCACCTGCTACCTTTCAAATATGCATGATGGCTATATTCTCTGACTTTTGTGAAAATATTGTTGACGTTATCATGGATGACTTCTCTGTTTATGGAACTTCTTTTGATGATTGCTTGAGAAACCTTGATCGAGTTTTGCAGAGATGTGAAGAAACTAATCTTGTCTTGAATTGGGAGAAGTGCCACTTTATGGTTAATGAAGGTATTGTCTTGGGGCATAAAATTTCTGAAAGAGGTATTGAAGTTGATAAAGCTAAAGTTGATGCTATTGAAAAGATGCCATGTCCCAAGGACATTAAAGGTATAAGAAGTTTCCTTGGTCATGCCGGTTTTTATAGGAGGTTCATTAAGGACGTCTCAAAAATTTCCAGGCCTCTGACTAATCTCTTACAAAAATATATTCCTTTTGTCTTTGATGATGATTGTGTAGAAGCATTTGAAATACTTAAGAAAGCTTTGATTTCTGCACCTATTGTTCAGCTACCTGATTGGACTTTACACTTTGAAATTATGTGTGATGCTAGTGATTATGTTGTAGGTGTTGTTCTAGGACAAAGAGTTGATAAGAAATTAAATGTTATCCAATATGCTAGTAAAACTCTAGATAGTGCCCAGAGAAATTATGCTACTACTGAAAAAGAATTTTTAGCAGTTGTATTTGCTTGTGATAAGTTTAGACCTTATCTTGTTGATTCTAAAGTAACTGTTCACACTGATCATGTTGCTATTAAATATCTTATGGAAAAGAAAGATGCTAAACCTAGACTCATTAGATGGGTTCTCTTGCTACAAGAATTTGATTTGCATATTATTGATAGAAAGGGAGCTGAGAACCCCGTTGCAGACAACTTCGCTACAAAAAAAGACACATCCGTGAAATTTTGGGCCGAACAAAAATCTTTTCTGTCATACTTATGACACTTCTATGACGATAATTGTGACAAAACCCGGTATCGTCATAGATGTGGTGGGGTCCTACTTCTATGACAAAAAATCATGACAGAAAATGGGCTTTTCGTCCTGGGCGGGCCGGAGACGCAGCTGCATGACATTCTTTGGGCCGTCCATGACAGAAAAAAACCGTGGTAGAAGCGAGGGCGCGGAAAATATCGGGGAGTCCCCGGTTATGGTGGGTGGTCGGGGCCGAGCGATGCGCGTTTCTCTCGT
This sequence comes from Triticum aestivum, assembly GCF_018294505.1. NCBI lineage: Eukaryota > Viridiplantae > Streptophyta > Magnoliopsida > Poales > Poaceae > Triticum > Triticum aestivum. The sequence continues at coordinate 114,018,563 of NC_057814.1, forward strand.
ACGTACGCGCGTGTGTGTGAGGCGTTGGGCTCTAACTGAACCCGAGCGATTGCACTGCAGGCTACGTGTTACTGAACCCGAGCGATCGATCGATGGCTGTTAACGGAACCCGATCGAGCGATTCCTTCGCTACTGCTGCTAACTGAAGCCGATCGATGCTGCCTCTGGATGAACAGTGAGCGTTGCGGGGGGGGTGGATGAACAGTTCCCGGTGGGGGTGGATGAACAGGACCCCGTGGTGTTGCCTCTGGATGAAGAGTACCCCGATCGTTCGAGCCGGTTGGGGCTGGATGAATAGGACCCCGTGGAGGGCAGGATGAACAGGACCACCCCGTGGAGGGCAGGATGAACAGTAGACGGTGGAGGGCAGGATGAACAGTAGCCCGTGGAGGGGTGGTTGAACAGGAGCCCGTGGAGAGGGCTGGTTGAACAGTAGCCGGTGGAGTAGCGCGCGGTGGAGGCTGGATGAACAGGAGCCCGTGGATGAAGAGTCGCAGGTGGAGGCTGGAGAAGGTCGACGGTGGATGAACAGTAGCCCGTGGAGGCTGGAGGGGGTCGACGGTGGAGATGAACAGTATCCCGTGGAGTCCCGTTTTGCGGTACGCCACACCCCTCCCGATGAACAGGACCCTCGTTTCGACCGTAGCGCTCCAACACAAGTCTGTTTGCTCCGTTTTGCGGCACGCCACACCCCTCCCGATCAACAGGACCCCGTTTCGACCGTAGGAGGTCCGTTTCCTCCGTTTTGCACTACGCCAGACCCCTCCCGATGAACAGGATCCCGTTTCGAACGTGGTCGATCGAACACAAGGCTGTTTCCTCCGTTCTGCGGTACGCCAGGCCTCGTTTCCATCGGCTGTTCCGTCCAAGCCCTCCCGATGAACACGACGACGCATTCCGTTCCGACCCAGCCGGTTGGCTCCCCATGAACACGACGACGACGCTGTTTCTCCTTTCCGACCCAGCCAGGTACACGAGCCCTGGCCGTACGTATGCGCGAGTAGGCGTTCGAGACCCTGCCCGTATGTACGTACGTGGCCGAATTTTCTTTCTTGCACACTGGCCGATGTACGTACGTGTACATGCTACGTGCGCGCCTCTACTACGACACGTGTGCGCCTCTACATCGACCAGTATGTACGTACATGTTCACGACCAGAATGACAACGCTACATACGCTTCGACCAGGTGGGTCCCGACTGTCAGGAACTTCCTTGCGTGCGAAGATGTAGCTGGTGGGTCCCAGCAGTCAGGGGGCGAATCGTTTTTTTTGCCCGGACGCACTTCCTTGCGTGCGAAGATGTAGCTGGCAGGTCCCAGCAGTCAGGGGAAACATTTTTTTCGCGAAATACAGTTGCCCGTCTGGTGGGTCCCTGCTGTTAGGTGGAGGAATAATTATTTTGCACGTAATAAGGAGGCACTTCCTTGAAGCCGCCATGGACCCAGCTATCAGCCTCTCCACGTACAGTACTTTTCCGATGGAAGTCGTTGCTTGACCACGTTGACCACGCCGCGCCGAGAGCACCAGGGCGGTGGACGGCGACGAGGCCTAGGAAGGGGACGACGCGGAGCCGGGGAAGATGCGGCAGTGGAAGCCCGCGCGGAGAGGAGTACGAGGGTTCACTGGTTCGCCTGCGGTGTGAGGCTGTCGTCGCCGCAGGGCCTGGCCAACGGTGGGAATAGTAGGGGGTGGTGAGGCCTCCGCGGCAGCACAGCCGGCCACGGGAGGCGGGAGCATGCGGCACGACCGGCGCTGCTTTGGGCGGCTGGAGCAACAAGACCAGAGGTTGAAGAAGCACTACGGCCGTTGGATGGACATCGTACGGTCACTGGAGCTAGAATCTTTCATATTGACTTAATTGACAAAGCACTCCGTCCCCGTCACCTTAGTAGGCCCATAGGCCAGCTTCCGAAATGGTGCGCCCCAGATGTCAGGGGGAGGAATCATTTTTTGGGCGGGTGAAGCTAGAATATCCGAGATTGAAGAAGAAGCACGACATCTGTTGGATGGACATCCAACGGCCACTGCTGCTAGAACCGTGTGTTGACTATAAGTTGACAAAGCCTTGCATACACGTCAACTCTCTCTTTTTTGAGGGGACGCCTCAACTTAGTAAGGCCACAAGTGTGTGGCAGAGAACTTATAGCCCATTTGTGATTTGTAAGAATGTGCAGCCAATTTTTGAATTCTAATGGAATTTACTACAGCCCATTTACAGTTTGTTACAAGTACAGCCCATTTCAACCAACCGTTCAGAACAGAATTCAATAAAATTTCCCACATTTTGATGGGATCCGAAATATTTTTATCCCAAAATTTCTAGTCAGATTAAATACAATTTCAATATAAATTTATATTACGTAAAAATCCAACAAAACATTGCGCACGCAACAATTAATGAAATTAAAATTTTCAATATCCAAAAATAATATTTTATAAAGTAATTACGTGTTTGGTGCATTTTTTCTAGTTACTGCCCAGTTTTTATAATTACATCCCAATTATTATTTCATAAATCCCATTTTCTTGTTAAGCCTAATGCATCCCTCCTAGGAAAGATTTGCAGCCCAGCGGGGTGGAGAATAACAACTTGACATTGCCTGGGTATTCCTAAAAAAAGTATAGCTGGGCTAGCCATTTTCAGCTTGAAAAAAATTAATATCTGGGCTGGATATCTGGCCTGGGCTAGACGGGCCACAGCCCGCCCAGTTAATAGCTGCAGCAATGTTTTCGTTGTTGTTCAGAGGAGAAAAAATAATATCTGGGCTAAACATCGCTCAAGAAAAACTCTGCAGTGCTCACACCTCAAAAACACAAATATTGCTGGAGCTGCTTGGTCCCAGCTGTCGGCCGCTTCTTGTGCAATTCTCTCGTTTATTGACTACATATGTTCACAATGGTGTGGGACCGTGATGTCAGGAAACCAGGAGGAAGCAAAAAATTTATAGTTTTATATACTAATAAGGAGGCACTTGCTGTCATCCTCTCCAAGTAAAGTCATCTCCTCATCATGTCCATTGACCATGTTGATAACACGAGACGGCGGCGCCATGGCGAGCGCAACAACTCGAAGGAAGACGGAGAGGGCCTCGCGGGCCCTACGGATGGTCTGATACAGCGCCCGCTACTCATTCGGGAAGCGAGGATCATAGGGCCACATGTCCGCGACGGCATTGTCGTTCGCTTGTTCACCGGTGCTCATTGAGGAGACGGAGGTTGCAGCACAGGTCCTCCTGCACTGGTAGCTCTTCCGCCACTAGGGTGTCGAAGTGCGGCCGCACCTGCTCTATGGTGAACACGGCATGAACCGGCTTGGACAGTGGCGCCGGCTCCTGGTCGGAAGCTACGTCCATCGTCTGATTGTCGTTGCTCAGCTCGGCGAGGTAGCTGGCGAGCCAGCATGTCCGGCTGCTGGACCGACCCGCTGCCAAGCACGAGTCTGACTGCCCTGGCCCACCCAGACCACCTCCCTCGCCCGCGCGTGCTTTCCGCCTGAAACGGTCAGCGCCGCCCGCCCCGCTTCCCGGTCCATGCGATTGCTCCGCCTTCAAACGACACAAGTGACGTCCGTCCGTCCTTCTACCACCCACATTAATGATATGCGGTTGCCGAGGCGGCTACTCCGGCGCCACACGTCCGTCCCTCCGCCACCCACCATTGCTATATAAACTGCTGCGCCGGCCATAGCCGCAGTCATCCGCATACGTTCCTATTCTCCTGTCCACACCACTACTGCCCACCATGGCTTCCTCGCGCTCCAACGCTCTTCGGGACGAGCGGAGAACGGACCACAAGGAGATGGCAGCCATTTCTGCCGACTGGCTGGCCGGCAGGCAGCCGGAGGACGACGACGTCCCAATGGAGAACATGGTAGTCGACGATCCGGCACCAACCCCCTCCTCCGCGCCATCCTCGCTGGTGCATTGCACCATGACCATCGGCGAGGCCCGTGCCCAATATATGGACACGGTGAGGCAGAAGCATGAGGAGCAGTTCCGGGAGGCGCAGGCCGACGCCGCCTACAACCACCATCTCCTCTAGGAGCACCTGCAGGCGGAGGAGCAGATCGCCGCGGAGCGGGCGGAGCAGGAGGCGCTGCTCGACTCATACCGCTCCACCCGCGAGGGCCGCCTCAAGCGCTGGCGGTACCGCATGCGGGTGGCGGAGGCTGCGGCCGCCTACAAAGAGGGCGATGAAGCGGCCGAGGCGCTGTTTGGCGAGACCGACACTACTAGGAAAAGGGCTATAGATGGAATGGCCACTAATGGCGCACCAGATATGTGGTGCGCCATTGCTATGTAGCAGTGGCGCACCATGTGCTAGTGCGCCATTAGTGTGAAATACACTAATGGCGCACCAGACACACGGTGCGCCATTAGTAACAAATTTTATTTTTTTTATTTTGCCAGACATACTAATGGCGCACCAGGAACATAGTGCGCCACTACAATATATTTTTTATTTTTTACTCTTTTGCAAAACTACTAATGGCGCACCTGGGGCAGTTGGTTGATACGTGGGACGCCGCAGAGAAAGAATATTTCCCTATGAGAGCCGCACTGCTCACGACGGTGCACGACTATCTCGGTTTCGGATATCTCGCGTGGCAGGTGGTTTCGGAGAGAAAGAATATTTCCCTCCCCCGCTCCACCGGCCGCCGCCGCCGACCCCCGGCCCGCACCCTCCCCCACTCCACCGTCACCGACGACCCACCGCACCCTCCCCCGCTCCACCGGCCGTCGCCGACGACCCCCCGCACCCTCTCCCCAGCACCCTCCCCGGCCCGCTCCACCGTCACAAATGAATGCAACTAAATTTGCAAAAAAAGCAAATTTGATTATATTTTCAAATAACAAATTTGATGATATTTTTAAAAAAATCATTACTGTTTTTATAAAAAATATTATTGTTATGAGTTAAACAAGTTTGAACATATTTAAACACAAATAAATATCAAACAGCATTTTAAATGCATAAAAACAAAAATTGGGGAGCCTGGAAATCGAACCCAGGACCTCCTAGTGTGTGTGCTGCGTGCTGACCAATCGGGCTAGTGGGCGTGTTCTGATGGAGATAGGGTTAGGTGGAATATAACCTGACCAGTCGGGCTAGTAAGTAAAACAAAATTCTAATGGCGCACCAGGGGGAGGTGCGCCATTAGAATCGACGTACTTATGGCGCACCAGGGGGAGGTGCGCCATTAGAATCGCTTGTTCCCCTCGCACTGTCGCCTCCCTCCCTCCCTCGCTCGCCAGATCCCCCACTCCTCGACCCCAACCGTACGCCGCCGCCCCCTTGCTCCGCCCCCTCCGTCCGCCGCGCCTGCACGTCGTCCGCCGCTGTGGTCTTGCGCTGCCTCGACGCCGCCGCCCCGACCGCCGCCGGACTCCACCCCCGCCGCCCCCCACCACTGCAGCTCCCTCACGCCGCCGCCCCCGCGCCCGCCGCTCCTTCGCCGCCCCGCTCCAGCACGTACGTTCCCTCCCTCCCTTCCCCCATCCCCCTAGCTTCTCCTCCTCCTCCTCTCACCACCCGTGCCTTCTTCTGCTCGGAAGGTCAAGAAGGCGGCCAAGGACTCCGACGACATCACGGGCCCCTTCCTCCGGATCGCCGCCCGCAGCCTCCTCGACGCCGGCGTCCTCTAGGTGATTCCTCCTCTCTCCTCCCCTCCTTCCCCCTAGGTTTCTCTCCCCGCCGGCGTCCTCTAGGTTTTTCACGATGTACACTCAAAACTAATGAATCTGAATCTCTGCTACTGAAAATCATACATTTCAGATATGACACTGTTTGGACATTTGTAAAATCCAGTGCTTGTGTATCTTCTGTTTGGATTAACAATTATGAATAGCACATCCTAGCACATGAACTAGAATTATGAACAGGACATCCTAGGAGTAGATGAACATTTTGTGGTTCTGCTAGGACTTGCTCCAGATTTTTTAACCCTAGGATTTCTTTTCTTTTAGTTCTTTTCTTACAGAAAATTTACTGAAAATTCAGAAACTTGGAGTAACCTGTGGACTGTACTTTTGTGATCTCCTACTCCTGAATCTTACTACTACAAGCACAAGCAGTACAAATAAGGCTAGAATTTACTCTGAATTTTGACAGTAAGAAGAAGAATGAAAATTTTGACAGTAAGAAGAAGAAGAATGAAAACCTGTGGACTATCTCTGAATTTACAGCAGTACAAACATTGTGATGACCAACTCATTGATTTGTCATACCCATACTAAACAAAGGTTAGGTTCAGAGATAGTGTTGCATTGTTGAGTTTTACTCCTTTTGATGTAGTAAATTTATTGACTGGTGTTTATCTTACCCTGTTCCATTGAGTAGTAAATCATTATTGGCTTGTATAAATGTCAGCATGCTCCCTTTCTACTCATTTTGGAGAACCTGTATATGCCAACTCTTGATATGCATGCATGCATTCTTTGCTTGTTTATATTCATTCTTGTAAACTGAACATGCTCATCTATCTATATATGCATTGTATTTTTTTCCTTTGGAAAGTAAAGTTTATTTCCTGGCTGGCTGGCATGACGGCTCATGGATACCTCAGCTGCAGCTGCAGCTGGAGCTCAATGGATGCAACCTTTGTATCTTCCTGTAGTATGGAGTATTAAATTGCCCCCTAGGGTATAAGGTTTCATTTGGATGTTCTCCCAGAACAAAACCATGACTTGTGACAATCTAAGGAAAAGGGGGATGGCAAAACCCCTAGAGTGTGTTCATTGCAAAGAGATACAAACTGTATATCATTTATTTTTTGAATGTATTGTAGCTAGTAAAATCTATGAAGATGTTGAAATGCTTTTCTAGGTGCCAATCATTAACTTTGAATCTATTGCTAAGTTGTGGCTTTGCAATAAAAGATACATTCACTTGAATCTATTGCTAACTTGAATTGGTCTCTTCTGCTGCTTATCAGAGATGGGGGGAAGCAGCCACCGCCGCTTTGCCTCACCGGAGTACGAGTTGGATGCTTTCGAGTTCTTCAGTGTCATACTTGGGACTTCAGTATCAGCCACGAGGCAAGTATATAAAACGAGAGATCTCCCCTTCACCCATCTCATTATGATAACTCTGTTGTTTGCTACATCACTCCTTGTCCCAAATTGCAGAGGCTGCCTGACACTTTTATGAACATGCTGGGTGAAGATCCGCCACATAATGTGAAGCTCCGACAGGCCGGCGGCGGGGTTCGCAGGCTGTGGGACGTGGAGTTGGTGATCGAGGAGGGCCACATGTACCTGTGCCGTGGCTGGGACAAGTTCTACAGTGGCTACGACCTGCGGACCGGGTACTTTCTTCTCTTCAGGTACGACGATGACGCCACAATGCTCATCGTGAAGGTTTTCAACATGACTATGTGTCGCATGCGCTACGCTGACGACGAACATGCCAGTGCGTTCTGCCTCTTCTTATTCCTCTACATTTGGCTTTGTCTCACATCGATTGTTAACGGCCATTGTTGCATTTGGACAGGCAATGGGAGCAGCAGCAGCGACACTGGCTACAGCCAAAGCAGCAGCGATTCTGGCTTTAGCGAAAGCAGCAGCGATTCTGGCAGCAGCAAAGACAGCAAGAAGGATGATCCAGACTGGAGTGGGGGAGAAGAGGAGCAGAGTGGGGATGAGGAGCTGCAGGATGACGATGGGCATCAGGCTGAGGATGACCTGGCGCTGGTGGTGGCTGACCAAGGGCAAGAGATGGTGGTGGCTGACCATGGGCAAGAGATGGTGGTGGCTGACCATGGGCAAGAGATGGTGGTGGCTGAGGATGACCTACCGATGGTCGTGCCCGTCCTGCCTGAAGGTGGCCTCGCAATGGTGGTGGTGCCTGACAATGACCACGCACCAGTGGTGGCGCCGGCGATCCCATAGCTGGGCGACATGACCACGCCAATTGTGGTAGAAGACTACATCCCACAGCTGCCTCCACCGCCTCGCCGCTCTTGGCGCATCAGGCTGAGGAAGGAGAAGGAGAAGAACAATGAGAACTGAACTATGTGAAACTTTTGTAATATGGTGTTGGATGGATAACGGTGTTGGATGAACAATGTGAGACTTTTGTAATATGTAACGATGGAACTATGTGTTGGCTATGTATGTATATATGATGAAACTTGTGTGTTGGATATGATTGTTATATGGATGCTTGTTGTATATATATATGTGTTGGATATCTCATATGTGAAATAGTGACCTGAGATTAAGAAAAAACGATTTTTTTTTAAATGTTACTAATGGCGCACTTCCATCTGGTGCGCCATTAGTATACCAGTTACTAATGACGCACCTTTGGGATACTAATGGTGCACCCGTGGTGCGCCATTAGTATACCAGATACTAATGGCGCACCTGTGGTGCGCCATTAGTATACCAGATACTAATGGCGCACCTGTGGTGCGCCATTACTAAAATATTCTAGTGGCATGGTGCTAGTGGCGCACCAGTAGTGCGCCATTAGTAGGCAAAACTGGTGCGCCACTAGTAAGCCTTTTTCTAGTAGTGCGAGGACGAGGCAGAGGACAATGCCGACTCCGACGAGTCCCCGCTCCGCTGGCGTCGACGAGGCCCCGCGGCGCCAACAACGAGGCAGAGGACACCGCCAGCATCGCCGAGGCCCCACCCTGCCGGCAACGAGGGGGAGGATTTTCCCCCGCTCCGCCGAGGAGCCGCCCGCCGGCAACGAGACACAGGACATCGCCGGCTCCGCCGAGGCCCCGCCCCGCTGCCAATGAGGCCGCGCCACAAAGAAAACGAGGAAGAGTAGAACACGGTAGGTCGCCACCACTCGGGTCCAAGTAAGGCCACCGCTGCTACCCTCCGGTTGCTGGCACTAAGCTGTACATCATGGAGCAATTCTATGATTACAGGCTGATTGAAGAGCGCTCCATGGTTGAGCAAGCTCATGAGATACAGTCATTTGCTAGAGAACTTGAGCACTTCAGTTGTATGCTACCGGACAATGTGCAAAGTAAAAAGGAACAGAAGGAGTACAAAGAGTTTGAGCAGCTTTTTAGCGTTCCTATACATTGCAATCACAGCGATTCACATGTCATAGAGAACATTCAAAACAATCGATGATTATGCATCTCAGCGATTCACATGTCAGAGCCAATATTTACTTCACAACTAAGGAATAAAGAAAAAATGGATCGACGCTGCTGACAGCAAAGGGCGTCTCATTCAAAAATATCAAACGCATGTCTTCTTGCTAAAATCAATGAGCAAAATTTGACAAGGTTTTCCCATTCCAAAATATCAAATGCCTACGATTGTGGAATGGGCAGGGTTTGCCATCAGTTCGGACATTGACATGGCACCTCGTGCTAAATAAGCCAGCTGTTCTTTTTGTGCAGTTCCACCGAAATCAACCAAATTCGTGCGTAGCTTGTATGATTTCGCCCTTATATGTTGCAACGCCTTGAACTTATCGGCACCTCCTTTCTTGTGGTAGAAATGAATGATTCGATGTATTCATGAACATTTTGTGCAGTTCCCATTGAAATCAAGCTGAGCACCCTTGTTTGCACAAATACAAAAAAGTGATTAGTATAAAGCAAATTGTACTATGAATTGACAGTTTAAACAGGCACCTACATGGTCCATGTAGAGCACACTTTTACAAAAATGGAACTCACCGGAAAGAATCCTAGAACAACATTGTACTCGCGCATCATGGCAAGAAAATGGAGATTTGTCAGTCCTTATGAGCTGAAGTTAGTTTGGTCTTGTGGGGGGTAATGTAACCATCCTTCAACTGCTCCTTCTGATGAGAAGATAGAAAGGCTTCTTCAACCTGGCATAATCGGAACTAGTCACTTCACGTACTCCATATTCTTCTTCAGAGGAGGATGATCCTGTTGTGCAAAGACAAGAGGATAACTAAATGCTAGCATCCCTGTTTGCTCGAAAAAAAGGAAAGGAAATATTTAAAACAGCACAGATGAAGCACTTCTCAAGGACAATACCACTTTTTGATGAGAGCATCTAAACAGTAGCACAACACCAATAGAGATGACAAAGCTCAATCATATGGATGAAATCAGTGGGCGAGTACCAACCTTTGTCAGGAGGCTTATTGTGTAGAGCATACAGATGAAGCACTTCTCCGGAACCATTTGTTGCTATCTACTGTGGTGTCCATGCTTACTATATACTCCTCGATTAGATTAATGTTTCCAACATCTTCTTATGCAGTTCCACTAAAATATATGGTATCTTCAAAGAAGATCCCTGTTTGCACAAGTAGAGATAATTACGCATTACATTAAGAGTGGCATCAAATCAGTGGCAGAACAATTGCTCGTTCCAGCCATAGCAATAAATTAAGATGCAAAACTATATCATTACTTGTGTCATCACAGTTCCAGTGCTTCTTTACAGCACCAGGAGTTGATTTTTGTTTTTCTTCCGCTTGTTCTTCCCCTTCATCACTTGGTTCAATAACAGACAAGCTTCGCCTTCAATGTAAGATTTGGCATGTCAATTAGGTTGCACAAGTATAGCACTAAACAATGACATTAATTTTCTGATGAAAGTGGCAAAATACAGTCCAACTGTTGTGAAATACCCTTATCTTACCTCAATGGGATATTATGGTGCACATACAGATTGGAAGTCTTGTCTCCATTTGTGCAGTTCACTAAAATCAAGCAACATTACCGTACAGGTAGCACAACATATGAAAGCACACTGCAGAATCATGTGAAAGAAGGCTAGTACTGACCTCTCATGACGCGGAATTCAAACAACTCACAAGAAGAAGATCCGAACCAAATTTGCCAACACGGATAGGAAGTAAGATCTCCTCTTGCGCAGTTCCACTAAGATCAAGCAATCAAGCAATGTTGTCAGTGTGACATTTTGGTTGAACTGCACAAAACACTCTTAAAACAAAAGTGTTTTGTGCAATGCACCAAAAGGTCACAATGGCAACAAGGTGAAGTAGATAACCCTGTTTACACAGAGGTGCAAAGGAAACAACTAGTGGTCAATAACGGTGGATGACATAGAAGACAACAAAAAGAAGCATCTACCTTATCTAAATGGGAAAGAAAGCAAGACAGTAGCATTTCTCAAACAGTGGCATTGATTAATATTAACAGAGAGATTATATTAACAATAAAATTCGTTAAACATGTAATTTTCTTTTAACTGTGGCATTGTATCAATTTTCCAGCGGCATTATTAGAGGGTGTTTGTTTGCAGGGACATTTTGGTGGAGGGACTAAAAAAACTCCGTGTCAGTCCCATCTAAACCAAACAGGAGGGACTTTTAGGGACTAAAAGTGGGCATTTGGGACTAAAGAAACAAGACCCCGAGGGAGTCTTTTTGGGACTTTTTCCAACAGCTTCCCCTGCCACGCATCGCACCTTGTCTCTATTAGTTCACTACTAGGGGTAACATGGTCTTTTAGCATGTCATTTAATAACCTCTAGTCCATGTTTAGTCCCTGGAACCAAGCAGGTAGGGACTAGGGAGTGATACGTCTCCAACGTATCTATAATTTTTGATTGTTCCATGCTATATTGTATTCTGTTTTGGACATTATTGGGCTTTATTATACGCTTTTATATTATTTTTTGGACTAACCTATTAACCGGAGGCCCAGCCCAGAATTGTTGTTTTTTGCCTATTTCAGAGTTTCGCAGAAAAAGAATACCAAACGGAGTCCAAAAGGAATGAAACCTTCGGGAACGTGATTTTCGGAACGAACGTGATCTAGAAGACTTGGACCCTACGTCAAGAAAGCTACCATGAGGGCACGAGGTAGGGGCGCGCCTACCCTCCTGGGTGCGCCCTCCACCCTCGTGGGCCCCATGTTGCTCCACTGACGTACTTCTTCCTCCTATATATACCTACGTACCCCCAAACGATCATATACGGAGCCAAAAACCTAATTCCACTGCCGCAACCTTCTGTACCCGTGAGATCCCATCTTGGGGCCTTTTCCAGAGCTCCGCCGGAGGGGGCATCGATCATGGAGGGCTTCTACATCAACACCATAGCCTCACCGATGATGTGTGAGTAGTTTACCTCAGACCTTCGGGTCCATAGTTATTAGCTAGATGGCTTCTTCTCTCTTTTTGGATCTCAATACAATGTTCTCCCCCTCTCTTATGGAGATCTATTCAATGTAATCTTCTTTTGCGGTGTGTTTGTTGAGACCGGTGAATTGTGGGTTTATGATCAAGTTTATCTATGAACAATATTTGAATCTTCTCTGAATTCTTTTATGTATGATTGGTTATCTTTGCAAGTCTCTTTGAATTATCAGTTTGGTTTGGCCTACTAGATTGATCATTCTTGCAATGGGAGAAGTGCTTATCTTTGGGTTCAATCTTGTAGTGTCCTTTCCTAGTGACAGTAGGGGTAGCAAGGCACGTATTGTATTGTTGCCATCGAGGATAACAAGATGGGGTTCATATCATATTGCATGAGTTTATCCCTCTACATCATGTCATCTTGCTTAAAGTGTTACTCTGTTCTTATGAACTTAATACTCTAGATGCATGATGGATAGCGGTCGATGTGTGGAGTAATAGTAGTAGATGCAGGCAGGAGTCGGTCTACTTGTCTCGGACGTGATGCCTATATACATGATCATACCTAGATATTCTCATAACTATGCTCAATTCTGTCAATTGCTCAACAGTAATTTGTTCACCCACCGAAATACTTATGCTCTTGAGAGAAGCCACTAGTGAAACCTATGGCCCTCGGGTCTATTTTCCATCATATTAATCTCCCGACAACAAGCTATTTCTGGCACCGTCTTTATTTTGCTTTCTTTATTTTGCATCTTTATCATAAAAATACCAAAAATATTATCTTATCATATCTATCAGATCTCACTCTCGTAAGTGACCGTGAAGGGATTGACAACCCCTTTATTGCGTTGTTTGCGAGGATTTATTTGTTTGTGTAGGTGCGAGGGACTCGTGCATGGCCTCCTACTGGATTGATACCTTGGTTCTCAAAAACTGAGGGAAATACTTACGCTACTTTGCTGCATCACCCTTTCGTCTTCAAGGGAAAACCAACGCAGTGCTCAAGAGGTAGCAAGAAGGATTTCTGGCGCCGTTGCCGGGGAGTCTACGCAAAAGTCAACATACCAAGTACCCATCACTAACCCTTATCTCCCGCATTATATTATTTGCCATTTGCCTCTCGTTTTCCTCTCCCCCACTTCACCCTTGCCGTTTTATTCGCCCTCTCTTTTCCGTTTGCCTCTTTTTCGCTCGCTTCTTGTTCGCTTGTGTGTTGGATTGCTTGCTTGTCATGATGGCTCAAGATAATACTAAATTATGTGACTTTACCAATACCAACAACAATGATTTCCTTAGCACTCCGATTGCTCCTCTTACCGATACTGAATCTTGTGAAATTAATGCTGCTTTGTTGAATCTTGTCATGAAAGATCAATTCGCCGGCCTTCCTAGTGAAGATGCCACTACCCATCTAAATAGCTTCGTTGATTTGTGTGATATGTAAAATAAGAAAGATGTGGACAATGATATTGTTAAATTGAAGCTATTTCCTTTTTCGCTTAGAGGTCGTGCTAAAGCTTGGTTTTCGTCTTTGCCTAAAAATAGTATTGATTCTTGGAATAAGTGCAAAGATGCTTTTATCTCTAAGTATTTTCCTCCCGCTAAGATCATCTCTCTTACAAACAATATCATGAATTTTAAGCAACTTGATCATGAACTTAATGATACGTAATTGCCCTACACATGGTTTTGAATTTGTGGATGATTATACAAAAAATTTATGCCGGATTGAATTTTGCTTCTAGATATCTTTTAGATTCGGCCGCGGGAGGCACTTTTATGGAAATCACTTTAGGAGAAGCTACTAAACTCCTAGATAATATTATGGTTAATTATTCTCAATGGCACACTGAAAGATTTACTAATAAGAAAGTGCATGCGATAGAAGAAATTAATGTTTTGAGTGGAAAGATGGATGAACTTATGAAATTATTTGCTAATAAAAGTGTTTCTTCTGATCCTAATGATATGCCTTTGTCTACTTTGTTTGAGAATAATAATGAATCTATGGATGTGAATTTTGTTGGTACGAATAATTTTGGTAACAACGCGTATAGAGGAAACTTTAATCCTAGGCCGTATCCTAGTAATTCCTCTAATAATTATGGTAATTCCTACAACAATTCTTATGGAAATTTTAATAAGATGCCCTCTGAATTTGATACTAGTGTTAAGGAGTTTATAAATTCGTAAAAGAATTTCAATGCTTTCCTTGAAGAAAAATTGCTTAAAGTTGACGAATTGGCTAGGAACGTTGATAGAATTTCTCTTGATGTGGATTCTTTGAAACTTAGATCTATCCCTCCTAAGCATGATATCAATGAGTCTCTCAAAGACATGAGAATTTCCATCGATGAGTGCAAAGAAAGAACCGCTAGGATGCGTGCTAAGAAAGATTGTTTTGTGAAAGCGTGTTCTTCTAGTTTCTATGAAAATAAAGATGAAGATCTAAAAGTTATTGATGTGTCCCCTATTAAATCTTTGTTTTTCAATATGAATCTTGATAATGATGGGACTGAATATGATCCACCTTTACCTAGAAGGCGTTCCAAAAATTCGGAGTTTTTAGATCTTGACACAAAAATTGGTAAAAGTGAGATTGAAGAGATCAAAACTCTAGATATTAATGAACCAACTATTTTGGATTTCAAGGAATTTAATTATGATAATTGCTCTTTGATATATTGTATTTCCTTGTTGCAATCCGTGCTAAATTCTCCACATGCTTATAGCCAAAATAAAGCTTTTACTAAACATATCGTTGATGCTTTAAAGCAATCTTATGAAGAAAAATTTGAGTTGGAAGTCTCTATCCCTAGAAAACATTATGATGAGTGGGAACCTACTATTAAAATTAAAATTAAAGATCATGAATGCTATGCTTTGTGTGATTTGGGTGCTAGTGTTTCCATGATTCCAAAAACTTTGTGTGATTTGTTTGGTTTCCGTGATTTTGATGATTGCTCTCTAAACTTGCACCTTGCGGATTCCACCATTAAGAAATCTATGGGAAGAATTAATGATGTTCTTATTATTGCAAATAGGAATTATGTGCCTGTAGATTTTATTGTTCTTGATATAGATTGCAATCCTTCATGTCCTATTATTCTTGGTAGACCTTTCCTTAGAACGATTGGTGCAATTATTGATATGAAGGAAGGAAATATTAGATTCCAATTTCCATTAAGGAAAGGCATGGAACACTTCCCTAGAAAGAAAATAAAATTACCTTATGAATCTATTATGAGAGCCACTTATGGATTGCCTACCAAAGATGGCAATACCTAGATCTATCATTGCTTTTATGCCTAGCTAGGTGCGTTAAACGATAGCGCTTGTTGGGAGGCAACCCAATTTTATTTTTAGTTTTTTTGCTTTTGCTTATGTTTAGGAATAAATATTTGATCTAGCCTCTGGTTAGATTTGTTTTTATGTTTTAATTAGTGTTTGTGCCAAGTTAAACCTATAGGATCTTCTTGGATGATAGTTATTTGATCTTGCTGAAATTTCCAGAAACTTTCTGTTCACGAAAATAATTGTTAAAAATCACCAGAACATGATAAAATATTGATTCCAATTGCTGCTGATAAATAAAAAATTTATCTTACTATTTTGGCTGAACTTTTGGAGTTCCAGAAGTTTGCGTTAGTTACAGATTACTACAGACTGTTCTGTTTTTGACAGATTCTGTTTTTCGTGTGTTGTTTGCTTATTTTGATGAATCTATGGCTAGTAAAATAGTTTATAAACCACAGAGAAGTTGGAATACAGTAGGTTTAACACCAATATAAATAAATCATGAGTTCATTACAGTACCTTGAACTGGTGTTTTGTTTTCTTTCGCTAACGGAGCTCACGAGATTTTTTGTCAAGTTTTGTGTTGTGAAGTTTTCAAGTTTTGGGTGAAAGATTTGATGGATTATGGAATAAGGAGTAGCAAGAGCCTAAGCTTGGGGATGCCCATGTCACCCCAAGATAATCTAAGGACACCTAAAAGCCAAAGCTTGGGGATGCCCCGGAAGGCATCCCCTCTTTCGTCTACTTCCATCGGTAACTTTACTTGGAGCTATATTTTTATTCAACACATGATATGTGTTTTGCTTGGAGCGTCTTGTATTATTTGAGTCTTTATTTGTTAGTTTACCACAATCATCATTGCTGTACACACCTTTTAAGAGAGACACACATGATTCGGAAATTGTTAGAATACTCTATGTGCTTCACTTATATCTTTTGAGTTATATAGTTTTGCTCTAGTACTTCACTTATATCTTTTAGAGCACGGTGGTAGATTTGTTTTATAGAAACTATTGTTCTCTCATGCTTCACTTATATCTTTTTGAGAGTCCTATAAAATAGCATGGCAATTTTCTTTAAAACTAAATATCATGAGAAATTTGATACTAGATAATTGTTTTGAGATATAAAGGTGGTAATATCATAGTTGTGCTAGTTGAGTAATTGTGGAATTGAAAAATACTTGTGTTGGAGTTTGTGATTCCCGTAGCATGCATGTATGGTGAACCGTTATGTAATGAAGTCGGAGCATGAGGTATTTATTGATTGTCATCCTTTGTGTGGCGGTCGGGATCGCGCGATGGTTAACTCCTACCAACCCTTCCCCTAGGAGCATGCGTAGTAGTACCTTGCTTCGAGGGCTAATAAATTTTTGCAATAAGTATATGAGTTCTTTATGACTAATGTGAGTCCAGGATTATACGCACACTTACCTTTCCGCAATTTTCTAGCCTCTTCGGTACCGAGCATTGCCCTTTCTCACCTTGAGAGTTGGTGCAAACTTCGCCGGTGCATCCAAACCCCATGATATGATACGCTCTATCACACATAAACCTCCTTATATCTTCCTCAAAACAGCCACCATACCTACCTATTATGGCATTTCCATAGCCATTCCGAGATATATTGCCATGCAACTTTCCATCATTTCGTTTATCATGACACGCTCCATCATTGTCATATTGCTTTGCATGATCATGTAGTTGACATTGTATTTGTGGCAAAGCCACCATTCATAATTCTTTCATACATGTCGCTCTTGATTCATAGCATATCCTGGTACACCGCCGGAGGCATCCACATAGAGTCATATTTTGTTCTAAGTATTGAGTTGTAATTCATGAGTTGTAAGTAAATAAAAGTGTGATGATCATCATTATTAGAGCATTGTCTCAAGTGAGGAAAGGATGATGGAGACTATGATTTCCCCACAAGTCGGGATGAGACTCCGGACTAAAAAAAGAGGCCAAAAAAAGAGAAAAGGCCCAAATAAAAAAATGAGAGAAAAAGAGAGAAGGAACAATGTTACTATCCTTTTACCACACTTGTGCTTCAAAGTAGCACCATGATCTTCATAATAGAGAGTCTCTTATTTTTTCACTTTAATATACTAGTGGGAAATTTCATTATAGAACTTGGCTTGTATATTCCAATGATGGGCTTCCTCAAAATGCCCGAGGTCTTCGTGAGCAAGCAAGTTGGATGCACACCCACTTAGTTTCTTTTTGAGCTTTCATACACTTATAGCTCTAGTGCATCCGTTGCATGGCAATCCCTACTCCTTGCATTAACATCAATTGATGGGCATCTCCATAGCCCATTGATTAGCCTCGTTGATGTGAGACTTTCTCCTTTTTTGTATTCCCACATAACCCCTACCATTATACCTTATTCCACCATAGTGCTATATCCATGGCTTGCGCTCATGTATTGCGTAAGAATTGAAAAGGCTAAAGCGCGTTAAAAGTATGAACCAATTGCTTAGCTAAAACCGGGGTTGTACATGACATGAATATTTTGTGTGGGGAAGATGGAGCATAGCCAGACTATATGATTTTGTAGGGATAACTTGCTTTGGCTATGTTATTTTGATAAGACATAATTGCTTGGTTAGCATGCTTGAAGTATTATTGTTTTTATGTCAACATTAAACTCTTATCTTGAATCATATTAAATCTGAACATTCGTGCCACAATAAAAGAACTACATTGAGATTATGCTAAGTAGCATTCCACATCAAAAATTCTGTTTTTATCATTTACCTACTCGAGGACGAGCAGGAATTACGCTTGGGGATGCTTGATACGTCTCCAACGTATATATAATTTTTGATTGTTCCATGCTATATTATATTCTGTTTTGGACATTATTGGGCTTTATTATACACTTTTATATTATTTTTGGGACTAACCTATTAACCGGAGGCCCAGCCCAGAATTGTTGTTTTTGGCCTATTTCAGAGTTTCGCAGAGAAAGAATACCAAACGCAGTCCAAATGGAATGAAACCTTCGGGAACGTGATTTTCGGAACGAACGTGATCCAGAGGACTTGGACCCTACGTCAAGAAAGCTACCAGGAGGGCACGCGGTAGGGGGCGCACCTACCGCCCCCCCCCCCCTGGGCGCACCCTCCACCCTCGTGGGCCCCATGTTGCTCCACCAACGTACTTCTTCCTCCTATATATACCTACGTACCCCCAAACGATCAGATACGGAGCCAAAAACCTAATTCCACCGCCGCATCCTTCTGTACCCGTGAGATCCCATCTTGGAACCTTTTTCGGAGCTCCGCCGGAGGGGGCATCGATCACGGAGGGCTTCTACATCAACACCATAGCCTCACCGATGATGTGTGAGTAGTTTACCTCAGACCTTCGGGTCCATAGTTATTAGCTAGATGGCTTCTTCTCTCTTTTTGGATCTCAATACAATGTTCTCCCCCTCTCTTGTGGAGATCTATTCGATGTAATCTTCTTTTGCGGTGTGTTTGTTGAGACCGATGAATTGTGGCTTTATGATCAAGTTTATCTATGAACAATATTTGAATCTTCTCTGAATTCTTTTAAGTATGATTGGTTATCTTTCCAAGTCTCTTCAAATTATCAGTTTGGTTTGGCCTACTAGATTGATCTTTCTTGCAATGGGAGAAGTGCTTATCTTTGGGTTCAATCTTGTAGTGTCCTTTCCTAGTGACAGTAGGGGTAGCAAGGCACGTATTGTATTGTTGCCATCGAGGATAACAAGATGGGGTTCATATCATATTGCATGAGTTTATCCCTCTACATCATGTCATCTTGCTTAAAACGTTACTCTATTCTTATGAACTTAATACTCTAGATGCATGCTGAATAGCGGTCGATGTGTGGAGTAATAGTAGTAGATGCAGGCAGGAGTCGGTCTACTTGTCTCGGACGTGATGCCTATATACATGATCATACCTAGATATTCTCATAACTATGCTCAATTCTGTCAATTGCTCAACGGTAATTTGTTCACCCACCGTAATACTTATGCTCTTGAGAGAAGCCACTAGTGAAACCTATGGCCCCCGGGTCTATTTTCCATCATATTAATCTCCCGACAACAAGCTATTTCTGGCGCCGTCTTTATGTTGCTTTCTTTATTTTGCATCTTTATCATAAAAATACCAAAATTATTATCTTATCATATCTATCAGATCTCACTCTCGTAAGTGACCGTGAAGGGATTGACAACCCCTTTATTGCGTTGGTTGCGAGGATTTATTTGTTTGTGTAGGTGCGAGGGACTCGTGCGTGGCCTCCTACTGGATTGATACCTTGGTTCTCAAAAACTGAGGGAAATACTTATGCTACTTTGCTGCATCACCCTTTCGTCTTCAAGGGAAAACCAACGCAGTGCTCAAGAGGTAGGAGGGAGTTTTTAACCAAATAGGTCCTTAGATTAACAACAGCTAAAGAGTTGCACGGGACAGTGGACGCACCAGCACCATGTGCATCTACCGATGTACTGGGGTGATGCACAGTCTGTTGCAACAAAGAACAAACAACCAAGGAGCATATTTGTGTTGGTCCCAGTTTTGTTATCTTTAGACACCTTTCCCTATGTGAGCGCAGCAAAGCTAGTCCGGCTCAAACTCTACAGCATTGTCCCCCAAAACAAAAGATCAGTTCGTTACAGATGTGCGTACTGCGTTTGTCATTGTTTTCCCTTTTTGACCAACGTAGGTGTTGGATAGCCAGTCTGTACTAGTACTTTCCCCACTTCCTTTCCTCTGTGAACCACGTCCTAGATTTATGCTATACAACTTTCCCCACTACTTTCCCCCATTCCTGTCCTCTTTGAACCACGTCTTAGATTCATGCGATACAACTTTCCCCACTACTTTCCCCCTTCCTTTCCTTTTTGAACCACGTCCTAGATTCATGCTATACAACTTTTCCCACTACTTTCCCCCCATTCCTTTCCTCTTTGAACCACGTCCTAGATTCATGGTATACAACTTTCCCCACTACTTTCCTATTTGATCCAACACCTAGATTCGAGTGCAGAAGCAGAAAAAGCCCACATGCAGCTAGAGCAATGCATGTGGAATAAGTAAATTATACCTTAAGGTTCTTGGGGTGTGGTTCGATGGGCGACCGGAGGCCGTTCGACCCACACTATGTACGGCGGCCAAGAAGAAGGGGTCGGAGGCCCTCCCGCGCCGCCGCTGGGTGAAAGTGAACAGTTGCGCCGGTAGTGGATTCCCTCCCTCGCCGACGGCGACAGCATTAAGCCTCCTTCCCTTCCCGGCGCACGGCTCTTTGACCAGTAGTGAGGGGAGAGAGAGAGGCCAGTGAAGTCTTGTTTAGATCTGGAGAGGGTGAGAGAGTGTGAAGAGAGCAACTACAAGCTGACCAGCAGTGAGGGGAGAGAGAGAGAGAGAGAGAGAGAGAGGCCAACGAAGTCTTGTTTAGATCAAGAGAGGGTGAGAGAGTGTGAAGAGAGCAACTACAAGCGCTGAGGCTCCAGCGTGTATATATATACTGGAGAGAGTGTGAAGAGTGCAAACCCTAGAAAACAAGCGCCGAGGCTGCAGCTTGTACGTGATGAGGTGATTATACGGTCACTACGAGATCGTATAGCTCCGTATCCGTCCATTTTGACCAGTCAAAGAATCCTCCTGGCACGAATTATGCTCAAGTGTAGTTATCAAACCCGAGACCTCAAGTTTGATGAGCGAACAGGCTAACCAGCTACACAACCCTCCCGTTATGTTCAACGAGAGGAAAATAACCTTTTATAAATTCCTGCATTCGTGTGACAAGCATGCCGTGTTTTTTTGTGTGTGGGAGTCATTGGGATTTAAATCATAATCGTGTCATGTGGCTTTGGTGGTAAGACTATCCACAGTGGTGCAGAAATAATGCAGCCTTAGTCACCTTACCTCTCTCCATGTAGTACGTTGGGTCCCACCAGTCAGAGGGTGAAACAAACAAATTGGTAAGAAAAATTAAAAGCGCCAGCGGTGTATCTTACCTCACACATCTCGCTACTGCTCGGGAACACTGTCCAATTGATCCCTCTGTTCGCTCGCGTACTATTTTAAGTGAATCCTTATTATAACATGCACACAATTTTGGGCACTTGTATTCGACCTAAGTCAGTGTGCCACCGTATCTCGTATGAATCCCTCCGTCTAGGTGTAATAAGTCACGTTAGAAGGTGCAGCGGGACCAAGGTGCAAGCAGATTGGAGGAGAAGGAGAAACTTGACCGGTCATTCCTCCAATCAAAGCCCTGATTTCTGTCTCTAAACGCAACAATTAATCCAAACAACTAAGAGATGCCTCTTTTCTTCTTGTACGTCCTCCATTTGTATCTCACTTCCTGTGGCTTCGCATTCGCACGATTTTCCTATTCTATGAACCTGTGTGTGCGTGTCTGTGTTTAACAACATGTGTGTGTTAGAGAGAGCGACAGATCGACCTACTCCTACAGAGAGATGGTGTGTTGTGTACGATTTTAGCCGCGGGAGTCAGTGCATCCTCTCGTTTCTGGGCGTCCGGTAGGGACAGGCGGACAGCTACCATGCCCGCTCCTGACCAGCCTGGCCCACCCAAAGCCCCTCCATCGCCCGCGCGCGCTTCCCGCCCGAAACGGTCAGCGCCACTCCAAAGAATCGGTGCCGCAGTGATGCCCGGGCAGAGCGGACGCGACCTCTCACTGGCGCCTGCGTTGAAGGGAGAAGCGGATTCAAGAGTGATGGTTGCTTCTTTCGTCCAACTTACTGCTGGGTCTATGTGATTTGACGGCTCATTGGTCATTATTACTGAGGTGGTAGGACTGCTGGATGTCCCACGCTTTCGGCGAAAGGAGGTACTACTAGATTACAATTTTCTCCATTCTTACGGCGGAGGAGTGCAAGAGCAGTGAAAACACGCAGGCTCAGTGATTACATGGCCCACCTCACACTATCATCATATTTTCTAGACACCGTGCGACACCTAACTCTTTACATAGTACTACTTGTATAGTACGTACTGTAATTTATCAGCGAGATAGTACAATGCTATGAAGCTTCCATCTTCTGTTATATGTATCTTGCGTCCAAGGTTGCCCGTTGCAACATTTCATCAAATACAAAGGAGACTAACATGCATGCTATTGCATATCAATGATTGACAGATCATAGCAAATATGTACTCCCTTCGTTCCAAAATAAGTGTCTCAACTTTATGCTACATACGGAGTAAAATGAGTGAATCTACACTCTAAAATATGTCTATATACATCAGTGTTTGGAGTATGTACTAGTAGTTCATATTGAAATCTACTAAAGGACATATATATTCCAAACAATATGATAATCTCTCTAACCAAGGTAGTAGGGACGAGGAGTAAACGGAGGGAGTAGTAAAATTTTCTCCTCGTCCTGCGAGCCACTGCGCGCATGGGCGAGGGAGCGGGCTTAAGGCGTACAGTACTACTACTACTCATGCAGTCCCTAGCCATTGAAACAGAGATAGCTAAATAAAAAAAGATCCATGCAGTCCCTAGCCCTTGAACCGTAAACCCTAACCAGGCTTTAATTTGCTGGTAACGTCGGCGCTTCCTAAGAAATGAAGTTTGCAACCCTTTGACCATCAGATCATTTTGTGCAGTTTCACCAAAATCGAGATGAGCATCCCTGTGGCAAAGAAATTGAAGAAGCGTGATTAGAATAAGATTACTGGGACTAGTTGATGAGACATAAACTCATCACAAATACAGTACGTAGAAGCCAGTAGAGGTATGTGCGGGGCAAAGAAGTAGAGAAATATCCACATGGAGTGATGTGGGCAGCTGGAGCAGTGGTGCAAGCCGGCTGTAAAGGGAGTTGTACCTGAGGGATGTCGGGACGTAGCTCAACCTAGAGGAGGGCGGCGGGAGGAGGCAACTACCCACGTCGCGGCAGTGAGCAATGGACGAAGGCAACCTCACCGGCTTTGTGAGAGAGAATGGCGGGGACCCCTGATCGGGACGTGCCGACAGTGGGTTTTCGCCGTCGGCGACGGCGACCGCATCTACACTAAGCATCCACCCCTTCCCCCAGCGGACGTGATCCGCCGGGATGTTAGAGATGTGGCCACAGTGGTTTTGTGCGAGAGAGTGTGAAAACTGAAGAGAGCAACCCCAGCAAGCAACCGTGTAGGCTCGTCCTGCCTATGTATATAGTGGAGCGGTTTCCTTTTCTCTCCATATGAACCTATTTATATTGCGTACGTGCCACTGAAGAAAAAAACTTTATTTATAAATGACGTGGCACCTACTACTCATTCTCCTATAAACCTTGTGCTTGGCATCTCCAAACTATTAACCTTGTGATTGGCTCTTCGCCTCTTCGGGAAGTCGAGCAATGATGGTACTGCAGTATATATCGTTCTGGCTATATGAGACCGAATGAATTGCTGCACGTCCACCACGTGGCGAGGGTCGAAGGGCGAGGGAGAGTGTGTACTATTACGTCCGTTTCAATATGGACTACATACGGAGCAAAATGAGTGAATCTACACTCTAAAATACGTCTATATACATCAGTGTTTGGAGTATGTACTGGTAGTTCATACTGAAATCTACTAAAGGACATATATATTCCAAACAATATGATAATCTCTCTAACCAAGGTAGTAGGGACGAGGAGTAAACGGATGGAGTACTAGTAAAATTTTCTCCTCGTCCTGCGAGCCACCGCGCGCGTGGGCGAGGGAGCGGGCGTAAGGCGTAGTAAGCAAGCTTCACCTCATCCTGCGAGCCACCGCGCCCGTGGGCGGGGGAGACGGCGTACTAAGCAAGCTTCTCCTCATTCTGCGAGTTGACGGGACACATCAAAAGTACTCCAGTGTCTAGAGCCTTGCCTCTAAGGTAGGCCCCACATGGTTTGCCTCTTTTTTAACATAACGCGTCAAGTCGCAATTTGTTTGTTCACCCGTGGTAGACGATCCTCCCTCCATCTAGTGGACAACCAGTACACGTGTCAAGTTACCACGTGGGCTGCCTTTTCGTACAGAAATGAGCTCCACCGTGTACCCGCGCGGGTGTGGTTGGGAAAGAGACGGGAGTACGTGCGCCGTGCGTGCACCTCTTCTCTTCGTGCACATCCCCCACCTACGTGGGTGTGTGTGAGAGATACAAACCTAGACAAATGGCTTGTGCGTTCGTGAGTGTTTTTTGTTTTTTTGGGGGGGGAGTTGATTTCATGAATGTATTTGTGGGAATATGTGTCGATGACATCTCAAACAAAATTTTGCATGCAATGTGTGTGAAATGGAGGCCTATCCATATCATATATAGAGGGTCGGGCGATCCACGAGAAGAGAGGGAGGGGTCATAGATATCGATAGAGTCGAAGAGAGGATCAAGTGGGTGGGTGCGAGATCGATGAAGAGAGCCATCGAAATTGTGTGTGTGTGTGTGCAAGTCAAAGATATAGGGCGACTGACCTAGCTACCGGAACGTCAGAGGGCACAGGTCAAGTTTGTGTGTGGCAGGGAGACATGACTAGAGCGCTCATGTATCGGTGTGTGTGCGAGGGGGTGGGGGGAGGGGTAGGCAGAGGCCTAACTATAGAGGTAGAACGACTCGTATATGTGTTGAGAAGGAGAGACCCAGCTATGTCTTGAGGGAGATCGGTCGACATCCATACATAACTGAAGGACGGGAAATAGGATGGGACAGAGAGAGAGGAGAGAGAGAGAGGGAGGGAGAGGGGTAGAGTGCTGGATGGGTGATGGAGTTGCTTCTCGAAGATGGTGGGAGAGGCCTACTAGACAAACTGAGGGTGGAACTGCAATATTATCAATAAGAGTGGGGATGTGTTTATGTGTGTGCCTGTGTGTGATAGATCTGTCGGGACACATCCATGGATGATGAAGGGGAACCATGTGTTTGGTAAGCAAACCTAACTAGATCGGTAGATCAATTGTTGTTTGTCGGAGGAAGGGAGAGACATAACTAATGAGGTAGATCGATCGACGTGTGGGGAAAACGAGTTATAAGGACCTAGCTAGCTATATGTATAGCGGGAGATCGGTCGGTGTACGTCCATTTGTTAAGAGGCAAATAAGGCCCGACGAGACGGATAGATAGAGAGAATGGAGCTAGGAGGTGGTGCGAGAGCCCCAGCTACTAGCTAGATAGTGGGAGGAGTGTGCGGTTGTGAGATTGATGAAAAGAGGGGCGAGAGTTTACACATGAGTGGGACCGTAAGAGAGACACGAGGCAAGGACACATAAAGGAGGAGATTGAAGGTGCGTGTGTATGTTGTAGGCAGACATCGCTGGAGAGGTTTATCGATCGGTGTGTGTCGGAAAGGAGTTGTGGAGACTGTGGGAGAACGACCTAAAGAAGAAAAAAATGAATGTGCGCGATGGATAGAATGCTGAGGGAGGGGGAGGGCGAGGAGGGCGTGTGCATGCACGAGAGAAAGTTAGTGGTAGCTACAAAGGTTAGAGGATTGTGTGGGTGTAAGAGACTAACAAAGATCATAATTTGATATGAAAGTGGATTCATATATTTGAATAGGAGATCATAGTGTTTTAAACATATGCATGCATGAATATAGCGGTGATACGCGTGTTGTGGTTTTGCACATGTTATACCATAATGTGATAATGCATGGCGTTTGCAACTCACAGCTAAATGTCGAACAATCTAAACCATACTATACATCGAACAATCTCACATTTTATTTGAATTTGTGATAATGTGTGGCGTTTGCAGCTTACAACTAAATATCGAACAATCTAAACAATACTATATATCGAACATTCTCACATTTTATTTGAATTTGTGGTAATGTGTGGTGTTTGCAACTCACATCTAAATACTTGTAGGCATAGGGGGCGGGGCACCATACATAATGTGATAAACACATTATACATATGAGACATGGTTTAGTTTGTGAAGATCTAGCTAGAGCTTGAAATGTACTATGATTTGAAATCAACATAAAGTGGATTCAAAAAATCGAGTTCGAGTTCATATAGTACACATAGTTCATATGTAACTCGAGACTAATCATGTGGTGTGCTGTGAAGATAATACACAAACGATGGTTTAACTTGACAATAATGACGATTGTAGATCTTATTAAAACAGAGAAACGAATTCAAACGCTTTGACTTCACAACAATCATTATTGTAGATCTTATTCAAATAGAGAAACAAATTCAAATTTAGTTCATATTGACGCGGTAGTATATACGTTTGGAATGCAGTAAAACGTTCATTTGAGTACTAGGTTGCATGCATTATACACGTAGCGAAATATTTTAATTGAACATAACATGAATTCAAAGTGTTGTATGACATTTGTAGTGCGAATTGATTTGGTACAGTACACGTTAGGCTTGTCCGGAAATTTCAACCCGTGCCTTGTTAGCCCGAAATATTTAAGATATATCTTTGTCTCGTTGTGCTCCGGAAACTCCCTCCATCTCAACCCGCGCCTTGCTATTCCAAAATTACAACGCGCGCGAAAACTCCCACCTCCTGAGAAATCCCGACACGCGAAATGCCCGTGATACCCATGAACCGAAAGAACCGCCTCAAATCGGTGGGGGTACTTTCGTAACTTACCCCACATTTCGGACAAGCGCGTCCCTAAGCCATGGTTCCCCACTCCCATCCCATCCGCCCACCCATTCGTACACCGAGGCCGGGAAAACCCGCGAAGCCCCACACCCTCCTCCGTCCGCCACCCAGTCGGAGCCTCTTCCCCGATGACGTCGTCCACAGCAACACCTCGACGTCCCTCATCCACCGTACCGGATGAGGATCTGTTGTCGATCTGGTCGTCCCGCCGGTTCAGCCACCCCGTCCTCCACCTCCAAGGAGCTGCCCCGACGTTCCCCTCGTCTTTCGCGCCACCTTCATTCCCACACCACCGTCTTCACCTACACCACCGGAAGAGCATCAGCATCACCGTTTCCTCGGATGAAGCTGCGGCCTAATCGGCGCCACCAAAGAGGTTGTACACTAATCGCCGCATTTTCTTCTTGATTCGATCTCATGGTGCTGCCGGCGCTCGGTCCCGAGCCGACACGGCACGGCTCCATCCACCGCGGCGTCGCTGGCCACTTCCTCCACGGCGTCGCTCCCTCGGCGGTGACGTCCACATCAGTAGGAGCTACTGCTGCTTTAGCTCTTGCTCGCGCTGCTGCTCTTCTCTTGCTCTCGGTCCCTTACCTGGTCTGCTCTTGCTCTTGCTCTTGCTCGCGCTGCTGCTCTCGCTCTTGCTCTTGCATGCGATGCTACTCCGATTTAACTACACTTTAGTCGACAGAATCGACTTTTGGGTCAGCGATTTTCAGGGGATGGGGGGCTCGCCGAAGTTAAGGAAGAACCAGCCGCAGCGGGGAGGGGGGCTCACCGGAGAAGTACCCCACCATCTATCTTAGGGTTCAGGGTGGGGGCGGTGGTCGCCGGCGGTGGTGCGGCGGTGGCGTGGGGATCGCCGGAGAAAAAGCTCGGCACGGGGGGGGGGGGCTAGAGGGATGGCCGGGGTGGGGCAGCTGTTTGGCCAGTGGTGGTTGGCAGCTCAGGGGGGTGGAGGTTGAAGATGAACTGCAGGCCCTTGATTTCGTATCCAAGGGCTGCAAAATCGACTAACCAGAGATGAAAAAGTCAGTCGACTGACGTGTAGCCTCGCCTCTAGCGCGTTCAGTTTCGACAGCAAAATTCAGTTTCGACAGTTAAGTTCAGTTTCGACAGTTAAATTCAGTTTCGACAGTTAAGTTCAGAGATGAGCGGCTGATGTATACATCTAGCACTTTGTGGTTATGTATTTTACGTCATCTATTGGAGATGCTATTAGAATTCCACTCAGGTTAACGTTGTCTCTCTTGTCCTGCTTCAGCCTCGACGTCGTCCAACTCACCGGAGCTGCTCCAACGACGAAACCCACCATCACAGCGGAGCAGTACCTCGGGCTCCATCTCCAGACGCCTAAGATCTTCTTCCCCTCCTCCGACAGCCAAGTCAGTTGGAGCATCCTCACCGGCCAACCCAATCACGCTGAGATCGACATGTCTTCGCCAAAGAGGTTGTACACTTCTTGTGGTTTGACTTAATCTCACCATACTTCTTTGCATCCTGTGATCTTCCAATTCTTGTGAACCAAACACCCAGATTGGCAGAAATCCTGTGTTCTTAAATTCTCTGTTTTGCACATGCATTCCTATCCTATTCCTGTCTATTTCCTATCCCTACATTGTTAGAATCCTCAAATTCAAACAAGCCCTTACACAATTACTTCTGTTACAGATATGTGTCAAAGAAAACCTTGTGTGGTTTGTCCTGCTCCTGCGGTGCTATGTTCCACCCCAGCTCAGCTGCTCCAACGACAGAAGGGTTCACCACAGCAGGGATCTGCTCTCCAGACTGTCTTTCGCCGCCTCAGATCTTCTTCCCCGCCGCCGGCAGCCACGACAACTGCATTACCATCATCAACTGAGCAGATGACCTTGAGGACTACACGGGTCCGCAAGAGAGGTCGCACTCTTCCGTGTCTGCTTACGTCGTGCATCGCTTAATATGATGACATGCTACTTTATCGTCGTGTTCACCTATTAGACTCTGACTCAGGTCCAAACTTATGCTGAAACTTGAGTTTTTAAATGGTTGTGGGGTACATATTGGGGCAGCAATCAGTACTATCTGTCTACTATCTGGTTAATCTCGGGTGTCTACTATGAGTTTCATGTTGGGTGCAAACAAACATTAAAGGAGCCATTATCTGCATTTTTTAACTAAAGCTATTATCTGCCTGTTATCATTGGTTTTGGGTCTATCCACAGTTTGCTACCATCACTCTGGATTTGTGCATGCACTCCTTACATAATCTCACTATGTTTTATTCCTATGCATGTCAGTTATTGTACCCAATGGAACTGAACATGTAGCGCAAAAGAGACGAGCCTTGCGTGGCAATAAAATTTCATGCAGACGTCGCTCCATGGTGGGCGCAAAGGCAGCCCCCCTCCACCCATTTCGGATCGTAATCAAGAGGAAGATAACTGTTCTGAGGGGGATTCAGAAGCAGAAGACCACTCCTATTTACCCCATGAGGTCTTCGCTCTAACTTGGCATGCTGATGTTGGTTATATCATGCATATGGTGCCTTGCATTGCTTACTTTATACATCAAATATGTCAACTGCTTAGTTTAGACATGCTGTGTGTGAATGCCATCTGTTTAGTTTATTCATCGTTTATGTGAATTATGCAATGCCATCTTGTTTAGCCAGGCATCATATATGTGAATTTTGCAATGCCATCCTGCTTAGCCAGTCATCTTATATGTGAATTATATCAGGCCATCCTTTTTTTCATTACGTATTACATTTGTCAACAATGTTAGTACATTCAACTCGTGTGCATCAGCCATTTGATACGGTGATGAAAAATTCTGGAGTGAAAACAAGGTCTTCAGAGCAGACTATGCTATCTGACGAAGCGCATATCTCGCTGGTTACGGATAGCTCCTCAGAGGAGGATTCAGAGACAGATGACCAGTCCTATCCCCCCCCCCCGAGGTGCATGCTCTAACTTGGCAGGGTTATGTTGCTCATATCGTGCGTATGGTATCTTGCATTGCTATGTCATTTGCTTAGTTTAGACATGATTTGTGTGAATGCCACCTGTTTAGTGTCTAATTACCATATATGTGAATTATGCAATGCCATCTTTTTGCAAGACATTATATATGTGATTATGCAATGCTATCTTGTTGCAAGGCATTATACATGTGAATTATGCAATGCCATGCTATTTAGCCAAGCGTCATATATGTGAATTATATCATGCCGTCCTTTTTTTGTATTTCTCATTGCTTTTGTCGACAATGTTTGTATATTCAACTGCTCTTCCTGTGCATCAGCCATTTGAATTGGTGATGGAGAAATCTAGAGTGAAAACAAGGTCTTCAGAGCAGACAATGCTACCTGGTGAAGCAGATATGTTGCTGGTTATAGATAGCTCTTCAGAGGAGGATTCAGAGGCAGATGACCAGTACTATTATCCCCCTCAGGTGTATGCTCAAACTTGGCAGGGTTATATTACTCATATCATGCATATGTTGTATTGCA
Organism: Triticum aestivum; assembly: GCF_018294505.1. NCBI lineage: Eukaryota > Viridiplantae > Streptophyta > Magnoliopsida > Poales > Poaceae > Triticum > Triticum aestivum. The sequence goes on from NC_057814.1 coordinate 114,049,013, forward strand.
ATGCTTAGTTTTTACATCATATACACGATGTTGAATGCCATCTCCTTAGTTGACACATCATATATGTGGTTGCCCTCTGCTCACTTCCTTAGTATATAAATCATATATTTGAATTATATCATGCCATGATGTTTACATAGACAGCATGTACCTGAATTATGGCATGCCAACCCATTTTCTAAAGACATAATATAGTTATATCATCTCATCCTGTTCACATAGTCATCATATTTTGAATTATGTCATACTATCCGTGAATTATATCATGCCATCATGTTTCCATCGACGGCATGTTTGTGATTTATGGCATGCCAACCACTTTAATAGACACGTCGTATAGTTATATCATGTCATCCTGTTTACATAGTCATCATATTTTGAAGTATGTCATTCTATCCTATTTAGTTAGCCATCATACATGTGAAATTGTGTCATGCTATCCTGTTTAATTAGCCATCATATATTTGAAATTATGTCCTGCTATTCTGTTTGGTTCGACAACATAAATGTGAATTATTTCATGCCCTGTTTTCTTCCCTACTATCCATTGCACCTGTCTATCTTACAATGTCTGTACATTCAATTACTTTTCTTGTTTATCAGCCATTTCAATTGGAGCGGGTGATGGAAATATCTGTGGGAGTAAAAACACTATCTTCATAAAAGATCGTGCTACCTGTCGATGGAGATAGAACCACGGTTGTACTTGCCCAAGAACCAGCCCCACCACACATAACCCAGACTCACGCAGATTTGTACCCCTACCCAGTTGGACAGAGAACCAGCTACACCCCTTCTAACCCCAACCCCAGCAGATAGTAACCCAGTTCCCGTTGACACAGCACCGTCTCCACCATAGAGCACCCAAACACGAGCAGTTAGTAAGGCAACTGCAGTGCCCAAAGCACGAGGACCACCACTCCGAACCCCAAGTCAACGCTTAAAGCAGAAGAAGAATTGTTCTCAGGTCAGGTTTCGTAGCTATGGTTCATACTACTTTGCTCTTGCATCACTGTATTTACTAATACCAACTAATTTCAAATTTGAAGGATGCAATTGGAACTCCAATGGCGCAACAGGTATGTTTTAAACCTGTTTCTTTAACGTGTTTGCTGTTGTAACTTGCTCTATGTTGATTTCAGTTTCAATTGAATAAACAGTTATGTTCTCATGCCATGCACATTACAAGTGTTGTTATTGCTGTGTAGTTTCCCACACTTATATTCTGTCTATGCTGCTTTGTCTTAAATAGATATGATTCGAACTATATCTATCTTGATTTGGCAACATAAACTAGAATGATATAGACCATACAGTGACCATACTACATAGATATATGTTTGTTTCATGTTGTTATCCTGTCCACCTTACTACTAAACTGGATTACCAAAATGAGTTTCATATACTACATTGTAAACCTATGATGTGTTTGTTTGTTTCTCCTTTAGAACGCGGATAAAATATTGGAGAAGAGTACCCCATTATGCAATGGTAAAGGAAGTAATGCAGATCAGGTTCAAGATAGTGAGACATCCCTGTTGTTCTCCAAGAAAGCTGATAAAAACTATATTGAAGACACTAAGACAACCCCAACGTCCTGTCTTGATGTAGTGTTCGAGTTACTGGCTACTACTGCTGGCACCAGCTCTTCGTACTCGCTGCCTGAATCAGTTCGGCTTCTTGAGTCTCAACTTCATGTTGAAAGACATCGATCAGATGTTATGCGACAGGAAGCCGAAGGACTGAGGAAGTCCCTGCAAAATTCAGATGCATACTTTCTGGTGCAACAGCAAGTGCTGGAGAATTTAAGCGCCAAACAAGAGAAAGTTAATAAGCTTGCTAAGCATCTTGCCAGCATTATGGGTACCCAGGATATTGTTTCTTGAGCTCTTCTGAAGTGGTTTCAGTTCTGGACTTGTTTTGCTGCGGCATTTATATGTTGCTTTGTTCCCTATATTTGCACTGGTGGCGAACTTTGATGCCCAGTGGATGTAATATGTGTAATAGCCGTGATAGCCTAGTGTAAGTTGCTTACTTATTTATTTCCTTGTTGTCTTGTTTATTTGTTTTCTTGTAGTCAGTGCTTTTCTTTTTCCGCGGTTTGCGAGTGGACGCAATAACCTTTTTTTGAACTAGACCACAATAACCATGGGCTACATATTTACTGTAGTGACACTGGGCCTTCTACGGGCCGTAGAAACAATGGGCCTTCTACGGGGCATAGAAACAATGGGCCTTCTACGGGCCGTATCATCAATGGGCCTGCTACGGGCCGTATCATCAATGGGCCTTCTACGGGCTGTATTATCAATGGGCCTTCTACGGGCCATATGATCGATTGCCCAAACATGGGCCAATAACATACCGCTTTATGGTCGTAAACGGGCTAGAGTTGGAATCGCCCGTTCATGGGCCGATCATAATGGGTCGTCGTTAATCGGCCGTATTTGATGACGCTGTGAAAACGGCCCAACGTATTAACGGGCCACAAACGGGCCGACTGTATGCACAGGCTGAATTTGGCCCGCAAGCAGAAAATGACAGTAACAGGTCGTAAGTAACCGAATGCTGGAAATGAGCCCAAGAATAAAAGGGCCCTGAGAAGGCCGAAAGATAACATGGGCTGGAAACGGCCCAACGGAATAATGGGCCGTTAATGGGTATAAAGTGATACACTGTTCATTACGGGCCAGTTTTACCACGGGCCGTTAACGGGCCGAGGGTTACTAAGGGCCTCAGATGGGCCAAAAGACGTCATGGGCCATACATGGGCCGGAAGTTAAAACGGGCTGGAATTATATTGGACGGCCCAGATGACGCTACTGGGCCTAATTCGGATAGGCCGTAAACGTGCCCTGGGTTAGCGGGCTGTAAATGGGCTATATGCGAACAGGCCGTTAACAGGCTTGCCGTGGGCCGGGCCGCCACCTTTTGACCAAGTCAAATGGGCCGGCCTTTTCACAGGAATGGGCCTCTATTGGGCCGTGCCACGTGTCGACGTATCATAGACGCTTTGGGTCCAATGAGTGGATGACATCTGTCCCAACGGTGAGCCGACACGTGTTTCCTCCAGCCAATGATGATTTTACACGTGGAAAATCACCATTGGTCGGGGCTGTTAACGGGTTATCGGATCCAAAACCGGACCCAATAGCTTAACGGTGTTCCGTTACGGTGGATGCCACGTGTCGGTCACCCTTGACGAAAGCACTTCTGTGACGCGCGATTTATCGTCATGGAAGTGGACACTTCCGTGATGATAATTTTGGTAATGTCATGGAACACTTCTACGACAGCACAGTTATGACTATCTTGATTCTGTCATAAATTTGTCATGGATGTACATGCATGACAAAAAACGCGACCTACTGTGACAAACACGTATCATCACGGAAGTGTATTTTTTTGTAGTGCTTGTCTAGGTTAGAGAATGTTCTTGATGACCCACTACCTATTGATGATAGCTTTCCTGATGAACAATTAGCTGTCATAAATGCTTCTCGTACTGCTCCATGGTATGCTGATTATGCTAATTACGTTGTTGCTAAATTTATACCACCTAGTTTCACATACAAGCAAAAGAAAAAGTTTTTCTATGATTTAAGACATTACTTCTTGGATGACCCACACCTTTATAAAGAAGGAGTAGATGGTGTTATTAGATGTTGTATACCTGAGCATGAACAGCAACATATCCTACGCAAGTGTCACTCCGAGGCTTATGGAGGACACCACACTGGAGATAGAACTGCACATAAGGTATTGCAATCCCGTTTTTATTGGCCTACTCTCTTCAAGGATGCTCGTAAAGTTTGTTTTGTCTTGTGATGAATGTCAAAGAATTGGTAATATTAGTAGACGTCAAGAAATTCCTATGAATTATTCACTTGTTATTGAACCATTTGATGTTTGGGGCTTTGATTATATGGGACCGTTTCCTTCCTCTAATGGCTATACACATATTTTAGTTGTTGTTGATTACGTTACTAAGTGGGTAGAAGCTATTCCAACTAGTAGTGCTGATCATAACACCTCTATTAAGATGCTTAAAGAAGTTATTTTTCCGAGGTTTGGAGTCCCTAGATATTTAATGACTGATGGTGGTTCACATTTTATTCATGGTGCTTTTCGTAAAATGCTTGCTAAGTATGATGTTAATCATAGAATTGCATCTCCTTACCACCCACAATCTAGTGGTCAAGTAGAATTGAGTAATAGAGAGCTCAACTTATTTTTGCAAAAGACTGTTAACAGATCTAGAAAGAATTGGTCCAAGAAACTTGATGATGCATTATGGGCCTATAGAACTACATATAAAAATCCTATGGGTATGTCTCCGTATAGAATGATTTATGGAAAAGCATGTCACTTACCTCTCGAACTAGAACATAAGGCATATTGGGCCATTAAAGAGCTCAATTATGATTTCAAACTTGCCGGTGAGAAGAGGCTTTTTGACATTATCTCACTTGATGAATGGAGAACTCAAGCCTATGAGAATGCCAAACTGTTTAAAGAAAAAGTTAAAAGATGGCATGACAAAAGGATACAAAAGCGTGAGTTTAATGTAGGTGATTATGTGTTGCTATTCAACTCTCGTTTAAGATTTTTTGCAGGAAAACTTCTCTCTAAATGGGAAGGTCCTTACGTTATCGAGGAGGTCTATCGTTCCGATGCCATAAAAATCAACAACTATGAAGGCACAAATCCGAAGGTGGTGAACGGTCAAAGAATCAAACATTATATCTCAGGTAATCCCATAAATGTTGAAACCAATGTTATTGAAACCGTAACCCCGGAGGAATACATAAGGGACACTTTCCAGAACGTTTCAGACTCCGAAAAGGAATAGGTATGTGGTACGGTAAGTAAACCGACTCCAAAACAGTTCTAATGGCAATTTTTCTCCATTTTGGAATATTTAAGAAAATAGGAAAATAAGAAGTATTCCGGGAAGGACACGAGGGTGGAGGGCAGGCGCGCCCCCTGCCTCGTGGGCACCTCGTGTGCTCTCCGGACTCCGTTTTCTTGCACAATACTTCTTTTGGTCGGTAAAAATTCATTATATAATCTCCCGAAGGTTTTGACCACCGTACCACGCAAATATCCTCTGTTTTTGTTTCGAGCTGTTTTTCTGACAGATCTAGATCACCATGACATCTCCAAGCGCCCCCGAGGATAAGTTCTTCAAGAAGGTCATCAATCCCTACCTCGCGGAGGTGCTGCAACATCCTCAAACCATTGAGATGCATGAGGGGTTGTTGCACGTCCGCGATGTTGAGGGACCAAGGAGGACCGGAAGCGTGGAGACAAGGCTCGAGGCAATGGAGCAACAAGTTTTCAAGTGCCAAGAGATGGTGGAACGTGGACTCGACGCCAATCACATAATGATCACGAAGTTCACCAACAACCACAAGCTGACGCCAAGAACATTGGGGAGGCCATCTTCAAGCTTCACGAGAAAATCGAGCACCTCCAAGCCCAGATCTATGACCTGCAAAACCAAAACTGTGAGTGTGAATATAGATTCAAGAGGATGAGTTTGGCTGCAGATTTGAGGATCCCAGAGACTTGATCATCCTTCTATGATGGTGAGCCTATGCCTTGGAAGATGGACGACAAGCCTACATCATCAACAACTCCATCATCACCACCTCCGAGGAAAGAGATATAATCATATGGGTATGGGAACTCCCCTTGGCAACTGCCAAGCTTGGGGGAGGTGCCCCGGTATCGTATCACCATCACACTCCTATCTTTATCGTTTTTATTAGTTCGGTCCTTTTGGTAATATCTTGATTTAGTAGAATAAAGTTTTAGTATGATTTAGTTTTGAGTTTTGCTTTATGATCTCTCTATGTAATCGATCCCCTGAGCTATATATAATAAAGATTAGTGTTGAGTCAAGGGCTTGATTATCTTGCTATGATCTTGAGGGAATAAAAGAAAAAGAAAGAATACGAAGAAATAAAGAGATAATATGGATCTTGTGGAGAGTAATGACTTCACATATAAAGAGTATGATGAATAAAAGTTGTTGAGAGTTGAAAAACATAGTTTTGGTCATCGTTGCAATTAATAGGAAGTAATAAAGAAAGAGAGGTTCTCACATATAAATATACTATCTTGGACATCTTTTATGATTGTGAGCACTCATTAAAATATGACATGCTAAAGAGTTGAGGTTGGACAAGGAAGACAGCGTAATGGGTTATGTTTTCTTATATGTGAAATAAAGTATATTGTCATGGATCATCCAACATGTTGAGCTTGCCTTTCCCCCTCATGCTAGCCAAATTCTTTGCACCAAGTAGAGATACTACTTGTGCTTCCAAATATCCTTAAACCCAGTTTTGCCATGAGAGTCCACTATATCTACCTATGGAATGAGTAAGATCCTTCAAGTAAGTTGTCATTGTTGCATGCAATAAAAAATTGCTCTCTAAATATGTATGATTTATTAGTGTGGGGAAAATAAGCTTTATACGATCTTGTGATGTGGAAGAAATAAAAGCGACGAACTTCATAATAAAGGTCCATATCACAAGTGGCAATATAAAGTGACGTTCTTTCGCATTAAGATTTTATGCATCCAACCTTAAAGCACATGACAACCTCTACTTCCCTCTGTGAAGGGCCTATCTTTTATTCTTGTCTTATACCTTATGCAAGAGTCATGGTGATCTTCACCTTTCCTTTTTACATTTTATCCTTTGGCAAGCACATTGTGTTGGAAAGATCCTGATATATATATATATCCAATTGGATGTAAGTCATCATGAACTATTATTGTTGACATTACCCTTGAGGTAAGAGGTTGGGAGGCAACACCATAAGCCCCTATCTTTCTCTGTGTCCGATTAAAACTCCAAACCCATAAGTATTGCGTGAGTGTTAGCAATTGTGAAAGACTAAATGATAGTTGAGTATGTGGACTTGCTGAAAAGCTCTTACATAGACTCTTTCCGATGTTATGATAAATTGCAATCGCTTCAGTGACCGAGATTATAGTTTATTAGTTCCCAATGAAGTTTCTGATTCATACTTGACATTGTGAATAGATTGTTACTTTAGCATAAGAAATCATATGACAATATATATTTATGTTGCTGATATAAGAATGATCATGATGCCCTCATGTCTGTATTTTATTTTATCGACACCTCTATCTCTAAACATGTGGACATATTTATCGTTATCGGCTTCCGCTTGAGCACAAGCGAGGTCTAAGCTTGGGGGAGTTGATACGTCCATTTTGCATCATGCATTTATATTGATATTTATTGCATTATGGGCTGTTATTACACGTTATGTCACAATACTTATGCCTACTCTCTCTTATTTTACAAGGTTTACAAGAAGATGAGAATGCCGGCAGCTAGAATTCTGGGCTGGGAAAGGAGCAAATATTATAGACCTATTCTGCACAACTCCAAGTCCTGAAACTCCACGGAAGTTATTTTTGGAATTAATAAAAAATACAGAGCAGAGAAAGTACCAGAGGGGGGCCACCCACCATCCACGAGGGTGGGCGCGTGCCCTACCCCCTAGGCACGGCCCCTGCCTCGTGGGCCTCCTGGCAGGCCTCCGGTGTCCATCTTCTGCTATATGAAGTCTTTTACCCTGGAAAAAATCATAAGCAAGCTTTCGGGACGAAACATCGCCGCCACGAGGCGGAACCTTGGCGGAACCAATCTAGGGCTCCGGCAGAGCTGTTCTGCCGGGGAAGCTTCCCTCCGGGAGGGAGAAATCATCACCAACGATCCTCTCATCGGGAGGGGGTCAATCTCCATCAACATCTTCACCAGCACCATCTCCTCTAAAACCCTAGTTCATCTCTTGTATCCAATCTTTATATCAAAACCTCAGATTGGTACCTGTGGGTTGCTAGTAGTGTTGATTACTCCTTGTAGTTGATGCTAGTTGGTTTATTTGGTGGAAGATCATATGTTCAGATCCTTTATGCATATTAATACCCCTCTGATTATGAACATGAATATGATTTGTGAGTGGTTACGTTTGTTCCTAAGGACATGGGAGAAGTCTTGCTATAAGTAGTCATGTGAATTTGGTATTCGTTCGATATTTTGATCAGATGTATGTTGTCTTTCCTCTAGTGGTGTTATGTGAACGTCGACTACAAGACACTTCACCATTGTTTGGGCCTAGAGGAAGGCATTGGGAAGTAATAAGTAGATGATGGGTTGCTAGAGTGACAGAAGCTTAAACCCTAGTTTATGAGTTGCTTCGTAAGGGGCTGATTTGGCTCCATATGTTTCATGCTATGGTTAGGTTTACCTTAATACTTCTTTTGTAGTTGTGGATGCTTGCAATAGGGGTTAATCATAAGTGGGATGCTTGTCCAAGAAAGGGCAGCACCCAAGCACCGGTCCACCCACATACCAAATTATCAAAGTAACGAACGTGAATCATATGAGCGTGATGAAAACTAGCTTGACGATAATTCCCATGTGTCCTCGGGAGCGTTTTCCTTCATATAAGAGTTTTTCCAGGCTTGTCCTTTGCTACAAAAAGGATTGGGCCATCTTGCTGCACCTTATTTACTTTCATTACTTGTTACCCGTTACAAATTACCTTATCACAAAACTGTATGTTACCGATAATTTCAGTGCTTGCAGAGAATACCTTACTGGAAACCGCTTGTCATTTCCTTCTGCTCCTCGTTGGGTTCGACACTCTTACTTATTGAAAGGACTATGATAGATCCCCTACACTTGTGGGTCATCAGGATGATGCATTACGACGAGTAAAGAGACTTGCCGGTAACGAGATTGAACTAGGTATGATGATACCAACGATCGAATCTCGGGCAAGTAAACATACCGATGACAAAGGGAACAACGTATGTTGTTATGCGGTTTGACCAATAAAGATCATCGTAGAATATGTAGGAACCAATATGAGCATCCAGGTTCCGCTATTGGTTATTGACCGGAGATGAGTCTCGGTCATGTCTACATAGTTCTTGAACCCGTAGGGTCTGCACGCTTAATGTTCGATGACGATCGATATTATGAGTTTATGGGTTTTGATGTACCGAAGGTTGTTCGGAGTCCCCGATGTGATCACGTACATGACGAGGAGTCTCGAAATGGTCGAGACATAAAGATTGATATATTGGAAGGCTATGTTTGGACACCGGAAAGGTTTCGAGTGGTTCGGGCATTTTTCGGAGTACCGGGAGGTTACCGGAACCCCCCGGGGAGTTAATGGGCCTTAATGGGCCATGGTGGAAGAGAGGAGGAGGCGGCCAAGGTGGGGGCACGCCCACCCAAGCCCAATCCGAATTGGGAAGGGGGCCGGCCCCCCTTTCCTTCTCTCCCTCTCCCTCTTCCTTCTTCTCCTACTCCAACTAGGGAAGGGGGAAAACCTACTCCTACTAGGAGTAGGACTCCCCCCTGCTTGGGCGCGCCATAGAGAGGGCCGGCCCTCCCCTCCTCCACTCCTTTATATACGGGGGAGGGGACACCCCATAGACACATAAGTTGATTGTTTAGCCGTGTGCGGTGCCCCCCTCCACAGGTTTCCACCTCGGTCATATCGTTGTAGTGCTTAGGCAAAGCCCTGCGTCGGTAACTTCATCATCACCGTCATCACGCTATCGTGCTGACGAAACTCTCCCTCGACCTCAGCTAGATCTCGAGTTCGTGGGACGTCACCGAGCTGAACGTGTGCATATCGCGGAGGTGTCGTACCTTCGGTGCTAGGATCGTTCGGATCGTGAAGACGTACGACTACATCAACCGCGTTGTCATAACGCTTCCGCTTTTGGTCTACGAGGGTATGTAGACAACACTCTCCCCTCTTGTTGCTATGCATCACCTAGATAGATCTTGCGTGTTCGTAGGAAATTTTTTGAAATTACTGCGTTCCCCAACAAGCGCTTCCATGCTTCACCGTCCGATGTGTGCACCATCATCAGCTTCCCATCTGCATCCAGTTGGGTTCCCGTTTTGTGCCACGTCATCTATCTGGCCGTCTCTTCGACCATGAAAACACGTTGAAGTCTTGGTACGATTGGCATATACCGAAAAATATTAACGGGAATTTTGGTCTGCGTCTTCTCACCCATACTGTTGTCTACCACAACATACCTGGATGACTTGTCAATGGGACAATAGTTCAAGTCCGCATACTGAAGCCTAAATAAGGCACATCCTTTCTCACGGGCATGTATCTTCTAATAGGGCATCTTAAGAGCACGGAGGATTTTGTCTGACTGGTACAGGTTTGCAGGTAGTACATGGCCTTTGGGTAGAAAACGTCCAAATACTGTCATCATCGCGTCATGGCATTCTCTGCCCAAGTTGAATTGAGCCTTCAGATCCATTATTTGTGAGATGGCATCCAGCTGACAAAGCTCAGTGTGCTTGTGGAGAGGACGTTTTGAAGACTCCAACATTTCATTGGAGGCCTTTGCAGATTCCTCCATCTCATCGTCCGAGTCCTGAGCATCATCAAAGTCTTGCACCATGTCTTCCATCCCGGTACCATGCTCGTCAGTGCGACGACGAAGCACCTCAGCTCTGGCACATTGGGCAGACTCGCCATGAAATGTCCACACCATATAACCTGGCGTAAAACCCCTCTTCTGCAGGTGTTTGCGCATTTCATCCTTTGTCCTCTTGTGCCAATTGTCGCACCCGGCACAGGGGCACTAGCTTGTGCTCTGTCCATTTGCAAATGCGGCTCTCACAAACCCCTTGGTTTTTGTTAACCATTCATTGGTCATGTCTTTCTGACTAGTGTGACCGGTGTACATCCACGCACGATCACTCATCTTGCCTAGCTACTGGACACATAAGAAATATATATATAAATCAGCATGTATATATTCATCAGTTAATGGAGTTTGTCACTTTTATTACGTCCATGCAACCTAGATGCTAATAGGTAAGGATAGGTCCTAATCCCACCTGAGTATGTGTAGATTGGGTTCGTTTCCCCATGCTCTGCTCCGGATTCGACGCAAAATTTCGGCAGCACCTCCCCGTTATTCTTCTGATACACGTCTCGGCAATAAGCAGAGAGGATGTGTACCTGGAGAACAACAGGGAGGCACTGACGAAATTCTGCATCGGATCGGAGCAGAGCATATGGAAAAACGAACCCAATCTACACATACTCGGGCTGTCCATGGATAACGTTGGACAATTCGAAAGAATCACGGTTATAAATATGCAAATGCATGCATATTTATATATGTAACCCTTTCGAACGGGAGACGCAATAGTGGTCACGCATACTGATGACTGAAGACACCTATAGCTATCAAGTTTCATCGGCACGAAGACCGGAACAGAGCAAATGAAGGGGGGAGGAGGAGATGTCATTTATGCTCACACATGAACGTAGGGGAGGAGCTCGTCGAACGCACGGGGAGGTCGTCGAACACCAGACCCTCGCAGCGACGAAACAACTACGCATTTAAAATCACCTGATCAACACAAATATGATGTTTTTATAACAAAATCGAAAATATATGACCTGACTCATAATTCACAAATATATGACCCTGTCGGCCTCTGGAAGGCCGAAGAGCACCTTTTTCGGGAGGTGTCGGGGGTCAGGGTGTCGGGGCTGTCGTGTCGGGGTCGGGGTGCTGTGTCGGGGTCGGGGGTGCCGTGTCGGGGTGTCGGGGTGTCGTGTCGGGGGTTGGGGTGTCGGTGGTCTCATGTCGGGGTCGGGTGCCGTGTCGGGGTCGGGGTGCCGTGTCGGGATCGGGGTGCTGTGTCGGGGTCGCGGTGTCGCGGTGTCGTGTCGGGGTCGGGTGTCGGGTCGGGTCAGGGGGTCGGTGTGTCGTGTCGGTGTCGGGGTGTCGTGTCGGGGCCGGGGTGTCGAGGTCAGGGGGTCGGGTGTCGGGGTGTCGGGGGTGTCGTGTCGGGGTCAGGGTGTCGGGGTGCCGGTCATGTCTTCTTCTTCTTCTATTCTCCTCCTCCTCCTCCTCTTCTTCTTCTTCTTCTTCTTCTTCTTCTTCCTTATTTTCCTTTTTCCTCTCCTTTTTCTTCTTCTTCCTTCTTTCCCTTCTTCCTCTTGTTTTCTTTTTCTTCTTCATTTTCCTTATTTTCCTTTTTCCTCTCCACTTCTAATTTTTCTTCTTTTCTTCTTTTTTCATCTCACAAAATGTACTAATAACCTAAAATATGACTAAATATAAAAAACTAACCTAAAATCTACTAACCAAAATCTACTAACCTAAAAAAAGCAAATAAATCAACTAACCTAAATTCTACAAACAGCAACCTATATCAAAAAACAGCAAGAAAAAAAGAAAGAAAAAATGCATCATCTCCTCACCAGGGGGCGGCTGGACGGAGCAGCGCCGGGCGGCGGGGGCGGCTGGACGGAGCGACGGGGTGCCGGGGCGGCGGGCAGCCGCAAGGCCTGGCCGGGGCGGCGGGTGGCCTTGGGGGTCGGGGCGGTGGGGGTCGGGGGCGGCGGGGCGATGGAGGTCGGGGGCGGTGGGGTTCAGGGGCGGCGGGGGCAGTGGGGGTCAGGGGCGCGCGGCGGTCGGCAGGTTTCGATCGGGGTCGGGGGAAGAGAGAGAGAAGTGAGAGAGGAGGTGGGGTGGGCCGTTAACTACTACTCTCTTTGTCGTCTGCCAGCAAACAGCAAAGAGGGGGGTGGACCGTTGTAGTGTACTGGCATCCAGTGGACCCCACCAGCACCTCTTTCCCGTCTGCTAGCAGACGGCAAAGAACTGGCAGATGGCAAAGAGCTTCTTTGCCGTCCGCCAGTTCTTTGCCATCTGCTCTTTGGTAGCTGATGGCAAAGACCTTCTTTGTCGTCTGCTAGCAGACGACAAAGAACTGACAGACGGCAAAATACCTGATTCCAGTAGTGATACCAATCCCTTTGTCCAAAGATGCTCAAACTTTCCCAGATTCATACTAGTCACATGTAGTATTTAAAAGAGTTTTCTTAGACTTTTTGGAAGTAGACAAATTTTGAGGTAAAAATTGGTATGGTCAATTTAAACTGCCAATACGTGCCAAATATGAGCTCACAACGACATGATATTTTACAACACCAATACTAGTAAGTAGTAACATATTTGGTCATCCCACAAAGTTTCGAGTCAAAAGCATACAATTCACACACCAATAGATAAAGTATTTCAGAAGCAACAAAAAGGAAGACGAACCAATGATGTCGGTTTTCCTTCTAACCAATGCTACTGTAGAACTATATAGATTATGCTTCAAATCCCAAGCGCCATGCCATCTGTCCAAAAGTAGCTAGTTTATTAGCGACAAAACAGTTGTATACAAAGTTGAGCATTAGAACTAGAAAAGAAATGAGATATACCTCTTAAGCAATCACATTATACTGACGAGGCAAGTGAGCTTTCCGATCACTCTTTTTCTGGAATTGTATCATGATCTGATCATCATGAATACTTTTGAATATCCTTTTCTCACAATAGCATACCATTAAGTCATTGAGCCAATCATCCGAGATCTTATTGCGCAAATCTGTTTTGATGATGTTCATTGCTGAAAATATTCGCTCAACGGATGAAGTTGCCACTGGGAGGATCAATTTCAACTCGATGAGGCGATATACTATTGGGAAATTTGCATGCTTTGTTGATTGAACCATCAACTGAGCAAGGGTGGAAACATCCGAACATCCATTAAATTCCTCACTTCTCCTGATATTTCGAAGGAATCTTGGAAGGTCAATTCTAAGCAACAACTGGTCAGTTTCTGTAAAATCATCCGCATAAATTTCAGCAAGCCGAATAAGTTTGTCAACATTAAACTTTGCAAAGTTGTTGGCTGGATTAAGACAGGACATGCAATCCACTAACTCGGTGTTAACTTCATTGAACCGATGGTTCATCTCGGTCATAGTTGCATCAATAACAACATAGAATATGCTAACTTTGAAATAATGATGCCGAGTCACCTTATTTCTGGTGCAAACAGATTGACCCGTAGCTCCAACAAGATCATCCATATTTGGCACATCAATGCCATGTTCCTCACAAAAGATCTTGGCTTGGCTGCATAATGACTCATATCCATTGTCCCTCATATCTTGCAAAGTTTCTTTCACATCCGAGATCAGACGCATGGCTTCAACAACATCATGTTTCTTCCTTTGCAAAGTTTGTGATAGCATATTTGTGGTTTGCAACAAGTTTATTAAGAATAAAATGATAAACACAAATTGGAAACATTCCGTCTTTATGATCAAACCAGAAGCTCCAACTTGACAAGTGTGTTCACGTGCATCGTCAACCACGATTGCTAGCACATCGACCACTGCATTCCACATTGTGTAAATACGAAGCAAGGTTCTAAGATGTGAGCCCCAACGAGTAGCTCCTGGTCTAGATAGGTTAGTTTCTTGATGTAACCCAGTTCCAGCTAATATCTTACCATGCTCCATCAGTTTCATCAAATCATCGTGATGCTTTGCAAGTAATACATCTTTTCTCTTGCAAGATGAACCCACCTGAGTCACTATAAAGGGGAGATAATTGAAGAAATCAGCAATAACTGGACAACTACCAACTGTAATTGATGGGCAAAGCAGTGTACATAGAAAGCATATGGGCTCTCATCTCGAATCAACTTTTGCAAACCATTGAATTCTCCTCTCATATTTGAAGCTCCATCATAACCCTGCCCACGTAGTCTAGAAATAGGCAAGCCATGGTAACCTAACATATCAACCAAGGCTTCTTCAATTCCAGCAGATGTACAATCAGAGATGTGCTTGATTGCAAGAAATCTCCTGAAGCACCCCCATCCAAAAATCTGCACATTTGGGAAGTTGCGAATTCACACAACACAAACTAGATACAAATGTAAAGATAAAGAACAATGCAAATTCATATGCATCACCTCAAAATCACTGCCATTTGCTCCTTTATTGAGCAATCTCTGCCTCATCGACTAGAACTAAAAATTTCTTATGTCCAAGCTCACTCTTGATGACTTTGGTTACCTCCATTGCGCAACATGCAGCAAGATCCTTTTGAATATCTCCACATATCATAAGTGCATTACCTCTCCCCTTATCAAATGCCTCCTCCACATCTTTTCGCTTGCACTTGTACCAGTCCAAGAGCTCCCTAAAATTCCCTTTGTTGATTGAATTGGAGGATTAATCATGTCCACGAAAAGCTTCCCCTTGTGCTATGAGATACCTTGCACAATCCAATGATGCAGTCAAACGGATTTGTAGGCTATCTCAGCCTCTTTATTGTAAACACGAAACCTGGTTGCCACATTTGCCCTTTGATTGTTGAAATCATCACACAAGCCTATAGCATTATTGTGGTAACTAGATGGACCACCAATATGTTTTTAAAAATTTGCCAAAGCTGTTTTCCAGCGATGATAACCATGTAATGTGAATACATCATTTCCAAATGTTGCGGCCTGAGTTGGTTTCTTAAAAAGAAAACAATGGAAGCAAAAGGCAGCCTCCTTTTTCACACTATATTCCAACCAATCATACATATCTAGCCATTGTGGTTGAAAAGATCTTTGGATTGTACCATCCAATGTGATTTCAAAATTATGCCCTTCAGCTTTGTTTCTTCCTTTCAACAAATAAGCTCTCCTAACTTCACTTCGAATTTCAGGGGCATAATCTTCTATAGGTATTCGATCTGTCGGATCACCAAAAAATTGACTTGGGTGAAACTCTTGGATAAGAAGCCTTGGTGTTGGTGGTTGGTTTGTGCTCTCATCAGTTGGGGGGTTAGTGCTCTCATTCGAAGGGGGTTAGTGCTCTCGTTTGAAGGAGGGGTAGTGCTCTCATCTGATGGAGGGGTTACTGCTCTCATTTGCTTGAGTAAGAGGGTTCAAGTTCGGAATTTGTGTTGCTTCAGGTTCAGGAACAACAACATGGGGGGTGCTCGAAGTGCTTGCAAACCAATTGTGCAAAGTCTTTCCTTTCATTTCTAAAAAAAATATAGAAATAATTCACATATTATAACTAGAACTAAACTGGTCAAGGCCAACTATGCCACTGGAATTCTGCAAAAAAACATTGGTAGGAGCAGCATTGGGTAGGAGAAAAAATAACCTCTAGACTGGACATGATGAGCCGCTGCGCTCCCAGCCTACTCTGCCTTCTGCACGCCCCGAACGGCCGAGCCCCTGACGCAGGGCTCCGCAGGCGACCGTTGAGCTCCCAGCGGCTGGCTCCGGCGGCGTCGGTGGCGCCCTGGCTGTGTGCTCCGTCGACGGAGTTGCGGTGTGCCGTCCTGCTCTTCGTGGGCGTGCTTGCGGCGTGCTCTCCGTGGACGGCGTCGCGGCCTACTCCGGCGGCGGCTAGGGTTGCAGTGCGGCTGGGACTGGGTGAGGCGTCGAGAAAGGGAGATGTGTTGCAGGAAGCACGCTGGAATTGGTGCTCGAGACCAGCGTTTACAGGGCTGAGCAGATGGGCCTGTGTTTTCTGGGCTGTGCTGGACTGATGAGTACTAGTAAAAAAATTGTTTGATTTTGGAGGGCAGGCTTGAGCCCATCCAAGCCCACCCCTTGGATTCGCCGCTGGTGGCCAAGGTGAGTCACGGCCCGCCCTGATGTCAAATGCTAGCTCCGCCACTGCTCGATCCTCCTCTTCATTACTCGTTCATGTTCCGCGGACTCCCCTGTCCAATTGTTCTGGCCAGCATGGTGCTCTCTGACGGCATGGTTCTTTTCCCTCGTGTTGGCATTTTCACTCTTTGGCCGGCTTATGTGGTTTCGGCCATCGGTGACCATTATCTGTAATTTTTCTGTTATTTTCATGCTCAGCAGCTATAATAATCTGCACCTTGTATCCTAGGCGGTTGATGGCTTCGTTAATTTGACGTCAGGCTATGCCTTTCATCTAAAAAGGGGTGCTTAATTCCACAGCGAAAAATCAAACTGAGATTCGGCTCTCCGCATGTCCCACCCCATGGAATGGAAGCACGAGGGCGACGCCCATCCATCCCTAGGTTGATGTGGACTGGACAAGACGTGAGATTTCAGCGCTAGCTCTAAGCAGTCCGGATGAATTTATGCAACAGCGTCCATAACGAAGAAGGATCATTGTAATAGGGAAGGTAATCGAGTAGCTCATGAACTAGCAAGGTTAGTTAGGTTTTCTTCTCCAAGTGTTTGGATGGATAACGCCCCTCATGAGGTTATCCCTTTACTTGTAAACGATGCTACTTTACTTATGAATGAATAAAGGAGAAGAAGTTTATAAAAAAACCTACCGGACCTTGCATACAAGTGCGGTGCAGCTCGTACGTACTCCTCGTCTAATCTTTTTTTTTAGATCTACTCTTTGTCTAATGGTGCTGGCATGCATGAACCTACTGGACCTCGCTACGCCACTAGAGAGGGCCTGAACCCAACCGGAATCCAAAAGGCCCTGCCCTACTCTCAGCCTCTACTATTTTTTTGAGGCACTCAGCCTCTACTAAATGCCAACGGCAGACAGGGTCGGGCCCGCGCAAATGGAGAGCCCCAAATGATGAAACAAGCTAGCTCCCACGGTCCATCCAGGGCCAGCTGACGGCCCAGTTCGAGAGAGCTGCAGACTTGTCGGGGGCCCAGCCGCAGTTGCTCGAGGCCCGTCCAGTCAACAACGGTTTTGGTGGAATGGGTTATCACAGGCCCCTCCGCCTCGAGGAGATCGAATACGAGGAGATCTGCGGCCGCCGACGGCCTACCGGCAGGCACGAATTCGTTGCGGCTCAAATGACACTTCTCTGTCTGTCAACGAATTCGGTTAACCGTCCGACCAATAGGACCCACGCGCTTTTAAAAAAATCTACGCATAGCTGGGTCTGGTTTCTTCGTCTCGCAGCATGCAGCTAGGATGAGTTTGCTAGGCTGCATACAGCTCAACCAAACCCGGGTGGGATGAAAATGGGTCGTTTGGTTGCCTGCAGGCCAGCATGGCTCGCATATGCACGGAACTTAAAGCACCCCATAGCTTGGCTCGCTGGGAACGCTCGAATCGGCCGTTTCCAGCGAACCAGGATGAGCGTGGGAAAACAAAGATGTTGCGTAGGACGCGGTGCAGGGGGGATGCGGGCGGAGATGGCGGGAGGGAAAAATCGACTGAGGCGGGGTGGCGCCAAATATGCCCTCACCACCCCCATTTACTCGCTCACCTCTAGCTCTAGGACAAGCCCTCCTCTGTTGTTGGCACCGGCAATTGCGACGGCGGCGGCGACTCAGATCTGCGGCTGTGACACTCCCCTGCAGCGGCAAGAGCACGACCCGGCAGCGACAGCTGCTTCTCCCTTTCTTCTTCGACTTCGTCCAGCCATCCTCGTCTCTGCCATGTCTCCCCCGAACTCAAAGCTGGTAAGCTACCCTCTCCCCCTCTCCTTCTTTTGTTATGTGTTAGGTCGTTCGATAGGACCGTTTAGGGTTGATAGCACCATCGCTGACCGCATAATGGATGTCACTTAGGTTGTGGATGAACGGACGAAGCTTCTAGTTCAGGCAGCATCGCTGATAGCTGTGTTTCAGGCCTGGATCCTGTTGGTCCATAAGAGAGATGTTCGTCTGAATGAGAAACCTCGCATCCGGTATGGTCCGGAGTTAATCCGGAATCAAGAGAGGGCGAATATGAACTTCATCTACAACTGCAATGACACAGAGACTCTGTGGATGCTTCGAATGAAAAGAACACCTTTCGCCAGGCTTGTGCAGACGATTAGGAGCAGGGGCTGCTACAAGATAGCATCCACACCACTGTGAAAGAGCAATTGGCCATGTTCCTCCATGTTGTTGGTCATAACCAGAGGTTTAGGGTTGTACACAACACCTTCAGGAGATTAATGGAGACCATCTCCAGGTATTTCAAGCAAGTGTTGTATACTGTTGGGGAGCTCAGATGAGAGATGATCAGGTCACCAACCGTCCGAACTCCTACCAAAATTCACACTAGCCCAAGATGGTATCAATACTTCAAGGTGAGCACAGTTCATGCCTTCATATGTTGTTATTGTTCTGTAGTAGACTAACAGCATATTGTAATGCCATTCCAGGATTGCATTGGAGCAATAGATGGTGTGCATGTCACTGCCAGAGTGCCAAAGTCACAAGCTGCAACATATAGAGAGAGGAAGCACTACGCAATCCAGAATGTGCTAGCTGCTATTGACTTCGATCTAAAGTTCACATATGTGATGGCTTGCTGTAAAGGATCAGCACATGATGCTAACATTCTCAGTGACAGCATGAGTCGTCATGATGGCATCAACATCCTCGATGGCAAGTTCTACCTTGGAGATGTTGGCTATGCATGTCGGCCAGGTGTTCTTCCATCCTTCAAAAAACCAGGTACCATCTGAATGAGTTTGCTGGTAGAAACCATACTAGGACTCCTCGGGAACTGTTGAATCTCAGATATTCCAGCCTTAGAGTCACTGTTGAGAGGGCCTTTGGAGCTCTGAAGAACATGTTTAAGATCCTGGATCAGAAGCCATTCCACCCTTACCCTACCCAGGTGAAGCTTGTTCTTGCATGTTGCATCATTCGCAACTAGATCCTGCAATGGGGTGTTGATGAATTTGTGTCGGAGGAGGAAGATGTGACTCCTGATGAGGTGATCAACTCCGGCCATGGTGTGGAGGCGTTCGACAATGAAGCGTGGAAGAACAAAAGTTTGAAGTGGGCTCAGGTAATGTGGGATAACAGATGTCAGACAAGGATCTGAAGCAGAAGAACAAGAGGAGGAAGAATAAAGAGGCAGCAGCAGAAGCGAGGAAGAGGAAGCAGCACATCAGCAGCAGAGGAAGAGGAAGAGGATGAACTTGCACCTAGTTAGCATCATTGAACTTTTCCTATTCAGCCAGATTGGCTCTTAATAATTTGTTTGTCATTTGCTAGTAGCTAGGATAAACTGCCATTTGTTTTCTAGCTAGGACAAAGACAATGTTCAGTGCATGTGGTAAGGTCACCACTAGTGAGAAGTGATGATCACATTTTTAGTTGTTTGCAACCAATCAACGTGTTGTTTGTTTAACAACAACGACGCGGGCAACCAAACAGCATGCTGACTAGTTGATTCCCTCATGCAGAAAAGCTAATGCAAGCAACCAAAGTATATGTAGATGCTGGTTTTTAGTTTGTACTTGCCCAACCAAAACCAATTGGGACAACTATGCAAAATGCCTAAAACAGAAATGTGAACCAAACGCGCCCTTAGATCTTCCCTTATGTTTTTTGCGGGGAAGCGTGCAGTTAGACCGACGAGCTGGCTTAGCCGAGCCCGTTGCGTGCATGAGTGTATCGCGTACGACAGTAACACGCTAGTACTGTAGTTCGTCACAGGTAGTAATCGCCTATCGTACTCCAGTGCTTAATTGGGCAAGCTGCTTTATCAGTTGCGCGGCTGTGGGTGGGTGGTCCCGTAGATAGTTTTTTTCATGGTAATATGTGTCTCATTCATATCATAAAGAATAAAGTACAAGTCACGTAAAGACCGACATAACAAAACTGAAAAGATAGCAGAACATCTCTAAGCTTGACACTAACGTTCGACACCTGCCTCCGGCACCACCACAGCAGCCATCGAAGAAGAGAATGACGAATCACCTCCTCGCCCGAGCTCGACGCGGCTCTATCGCTGATATGCAGCTTTGCGGGCGGTGGCTCACCAAAAGTGAAGCCCTTGCCGTTGAACGAATCAGACCGGGGCAACACCCCGGACACGCCATCGAACTCCAGATCTGACACCCCACCACGACTAAAACACCGAAGGAGGAAACCATACCTGTCATCCACGAACCACAAGCCCAGCACATGCTCCGTCTTCCAGATGTCGTCGATGCAGACCACAATCTGCATCCGCTCCTGGACTACCTCCCAAGCTCCACGCCGACGTTGGAGCAAACGCCGTCGCAACGACGGAGCCCGAGGACACTGGTCCACCACGAGGATGCCGCCGCCGCCACGCCATCCTTACTTGAACAGACTGGTTTCCAAATCCATCCCAACTATAAGACTGATGGCCACGTCAGGGAAGGATCCGAAGAATCTTTATTCAGCGCTATCATCGACGCCGCCGAAGCAAAGACGATAAACAATCTAAAAACCTAGACTGCGAGGGAGTAAAAACGATCCACACTGGCGACCCGCACGTGAAGCCTCGTCGGCAGGTACATATAGAAAGGAGAGAGGTACTGTATACGTATATAAAGTGCAGTACTCGACGGCACATGGCCGCATACATACAGACATACGGTCGTACAGTACACCATGCGGAGGGTAGGTCACCTCCTACATCAACGGCCGGCAACACAGCAAGCTAGGTACGTACTGTAGCTAGGTGACCACGGTGTACGTTGAACATGTCGTGCCGCACAGCTGGACCGATCCTGGCTGGATACGTACGAGTATACAGACTAATCATGCATGCAACGGTACCTTGCCACTTTGCCGTATACATTTTTCGGCTCCTTTGCCAGATTCTACCGTATTACGTACGTTTTTTTTTAAAGTAGTTCGTTCGTTCTACAGAAGGTTTACGCGTTACGTACACATGCACCCACATCCCACACGCGCCCGACTGGCGAGCAGACGGGCTCTGCCTGCCTGGCTCCTGCACATGCCTTGCCGGCCGCCTGCTCTGCATCCACTGGACCAGAGCCAGCCTATTGTCTAATCCATCATGTCCAAATGCACGGCACATTGGTGGCTTCATGCTTTGCCATGACACTCTCACAATTAACCAATGATTAGCGCTCTGCGCTCTATTGATGGAGCATGATCTTCCGTCGATCAGCACTGTCGACCATGTGTACGAAATCCTCGGACGTGCGCGGCGATCAAGCAGCTTATCAAGCGTGGGAATCCTTGCATGTGACCGTAAAGCCCAGCTATCTTTCCATGAAGAGAAAAAAAAACAAAGCCCAGTTATCTTCTGCACGCATGCATGCATGCATCCTCGACAAGGCTCCTTTTGCTGTGCGTGGATTCCACTACAGGTGATTTCACGGCGTAGTTAAGTAGCTATGGGTGTCATCTCCTGTCGGTCAGTTCCATCAACAGCAGAGATTAATTAGTAGGACAAGCAATGCAATAGTGTAAAGCGAGCAGCTTTGTGTTACGGACCAGCATGCATGTTCGTACCTACTGCGTACGGCTGGGTTAGGAGGCACCATAGACCCCGGAGCTGGTCCTCCATTACCCCTAGACCACTATGATTAATCCGAGTAAGATATGCTTACTGCCTCTCTTGATCGACCTGTTCTCCAGCTAAGGAGCTCCAGTTTCTCACGTGGGACGTCTGACGGGAAGCTCGGAGGAAGGAGGGGCTCTTCATTGATTAATTATGATGGGGCAGTTGATGATTGATCTTCCCCACATGCTAAGCTGATGATCAACTGACAGAGAAGTTAAGGAGCGAGACCTATGGCTGAACCGCTTGTGTACAACAGAGCTTAGGGAGAGCAAGCATGTGTCCGACACTTTCTCCTGTCAGAAGCAAGCAGTGTTCCCCTCCCAGAAGTTTGAGCACCAACCATGACTTTCAGTACGACATGGTGTCATTTTCACATGCAAGTTTGCAGAAAACCATCGTCGGTTCATGTTTCCCTGCCATGATTATACAGCTCAACGAGCATCAAGCAAGCCAGATCGTTTTCTTAGAATAAAAAGGACACGGTCAACACACATCGCACATCAACAGCGTAACTGTCGTTTGGTATGGATGCATGATCCATCGTTGTACCACTGCATTTTACTCCTGTAAAAAAATATAAGAGCATTTATCTAAACGTACTTATATTTCTTTACAGAGGGAGTACATACCAAGGCAAATATGTTGTACGTACCATATTTTTTTATTGAATTTCCCATGGCAAAACTTCAAATATGCCATGGAAAAATTATTGACACCTATAATTTTGCGGTGGCAAATTTGGTCTGTCTTCGTTTCTTTATAAAGCATTTGCCATGGATCATGGCAATTTTTTTGTACATAACATGTGTACACATGCATTTTTTTTGTTTTTCATCTACCAAAAATATAGGTAAATTTGTGTTTGTCACATCGAAAATTTTAGAAAAAATTATCTTGGCATTTCAAAAAAAAATCCATGTCACTAGTAAAAAATATATTGATTTTAGCCATGTCCAATTATAAAATTATCTGTATTTTGCCTACATATAGACATCTGTTTTTTTTTAAATTGCCATATCACTCGTTCATACCTTTTTTTTACCATGAATTAGAGAACATCATTTATAATTTTTGCCATCATTTTGTACATGCTTTTATATAGTTTGTTGACATGGATCATGGCAAATTTGTTATGTGCTTGTGTTTACCATGGAGCATGGTAAACTTCCCGATGTATTTTCATATGACTTCTCGTACTACTGTATGCCAACATGTTTTATACCAAAATGGCAAATTATAGACATTTTTCTGATGACAACTTAATATGCCTATTTACCATGGCAAATTTTATACATATTCGATGGCAAATTTTGTAGGAAGTCTCTTTGTTCTACTTGTATGTCCATTTTGTTTTGTTTTTATTCTATCATGGCGATTAAAGAATTTTGGTATGTGTATTTGTATAGACAATGGGTAAATTCATGCTAGATCATGGTGAATTATTTTTTGTTTGATGGCAAACATTTCTGTATCATTTTTCATTTTTTATGATTTTGGTTTTTGGACTGCTTGCGCTTCTTGTTTGCAGTAAGGATGGCGCTGGGGAGGCCCAGCAAATTGTCGAACAGAACACCGAAGGTCATGCTAAACCTGATCATTCACCGGGCATGGCCTCATTTGGGCCGGGCTTGTCAAAGCCCGAAGCAAAAATCCTAGGCCCAGGCCTGAACCGGCCTGGCCCGAAACATATGAACAATTATATTTTTCAATTTAAATTAGTAATAGGGCATGAAAATAATAAAATATACATAATATATAGATGTATGGTCATTTTTTCCGGGCTTTCGGGCCGAGCTTCGGGACAGAAATTGGACCCCCAACCCGGTCCAGATCCCGGGCTTTCAAGCTCGGGCCTTTGGGCCGGGCTGTCCATGCACAGGTCTAGGTCACGCTGGGGGGGGGGGGTCTCTCAGCGAATCAAATCGCCTGCTCCCCCCTCACCGCACCCCACCACCACCCAGGGGGACGAGCGTTCACTCCATGATCTCCAGTGAGATGACATTAGTGTGTTAGCCGTCTTCCCATCTGATGAACAAGAAGACTGTGCGAGGCAGCTTGCGGTAGTAGTACTCGAATGGTGGTAAATTTAGCCACATGTGAGTAAGTATCAAAAGAAATGCCTACTTTTGCTGATATGCTATGCGGATGGAGAACATTTGAGCCTGGCATTACGAGTAATCGGGACAATTCTCTGTCTGCTCTGCTTATCAGACATAGATAAATACGAAGCAACGACGGGTAGCAACGTCCATTGAAAATTGGGGCCGTGTTGGTCCTTGTGGTCGAAATTTTAAAATTTGCATTTTGGATGATAAGGTCTCTTCTTTTTTTGCTAGGGGAACATGGTAACAAAAATATAAAAGGTGAACATGGTTCCACTGCACGTGCACCCACATGAATAGTAAAATCAAAAAAAAGGAAAAATAGAAAAAAATCTAAAATTTGGGGTAACAAACTTGGTCGACCATTATACTAATGCGTGAAGTTTCACGAAGTATTGAGTATTGACATAGATGGTATTCTTAGTGAAGAAAATACAATTGGGACCTTACTATTGATTAAACGATGCAAAAAAACGATGCCTTTTAATATAGTCTCGATTTTATCATTTTTGCCCAGAATAACAAGGATGTAGATTCTTTGTTAAACTTCATATGCGGGTATATCGATTGACTATGTTTGTTACAAAAAAATTCAGATTTTTAGATACTACTATTTTTTTTCTTGAATCTACTGTTCATAAGGGTGGCGCGTGGAATCATGTTCATCAAATCCGCGTCCGTCATGGTAACTGGTTTTACAAAATCTGTTTTGTCCGTAGAAAAGTTGTTCGCAATGACACGCATGCCGTTTGCAGCACTCGTCCGCATATACGCGCGCGCGTGCCGGCCCGCTTGCAGATCGATCCAGTTGCGGGAAAACGTGACCCGCACGGTGACCGTGGGGATACCCCAACCACAGTTAACGAGGAGCATCCGCGCTCGGCCGAACCGCCGAAGCATCTCGCACGCATCCCCTCGCGTCCCAGCCCGTGCACGAGCGCGCGCGCGTGATGCCGAGGCGATGGCGGCCCGAAGGCCGACGCCGCACACGCCCCGCCGTCGCGTCGCTTCCGCCCCACTCCCCGCCACCCGGTTGCGTGCCCGCGACCGCGCCGTGCGGCAAAATTTCATGTTTTGACCATTTTGTCAAACAAAATCGAAATCTGACCCAGTTTAAAAGTTTTTCGAGATTTGACCCTTTTGCTACCGCCAGACCTTCAGGCGGTAGGGTTGCACAGTCTACCGCCGCAGGTTCTGGCGGCAGGTGTGGCTGACGACCGTTAAGCCGTTAACGGCTGCTTACGGACCTACCGCTATAGGTCACGGCGGTAGTGGGCACAAACCTACCGCCGAGAGCCCTGGCGGTAGCTTATCATAGTGGCATGAAGTTAACTGCTTTGATTTTGTCTTCAATTTTTTTGCCATAGACATAAGAAACAATAAGCACAATTTCATAGACATAAGAAGTTTGATCACATCCAAATAGTTTGATCACATAACGTAGTTTGATCACATCCAAATAGTTTTGCCATTACGGACTAAGAAACAAGTAACATATAATATAGTTTGATCACATAACATAGTTTGATCACATCCAAATAGTTTCACGAAGCCAACATAAGAAGTTTAACAAGTTCAACGGTCATTCACCACATAAAAGGTTTCATCCATAGGTAGCAATCAAACATGACGATCATCAGCCTCGATGCCACAACTCTCAGATAGGCTCTCTGGCAATTTCTGAATAAGAAAAACATATCAATAAATAAGTATGGATTATCTAAACTATTAACAGTTCCTTGGATTCTACACTAATAACATACCATGACATGTCGATCGATCATGGTACTTGTCAGATGCTACCTCTTGAGCACTGCGTTGGTTTCCCTTGAAAAGGAAAGGGTGATGCAGCAAAGTAGCGTAAGTATTTCCCTCAGTTTTTGAGAACCAAGATATCAATCCAGTAGGAGGCCACGCACGAGTCCCTCGCACCTACACAAACAAATAAATCCTCGCAACCAACGCGATAAGGGGTTGTCAATCCCTACACGGTCACTTACGAGAGTGAGATCTGATAGATATGATAAGATAATATTTTTGATATTTTTATGATAAAGATGCAAAGTAAAGAAAGTAAAATAAAAACGGCGCCAGAAATAGCTTGTTGTCGGGAGATTAATATGATGGAAAATAGACCTGGGGGCCATAGGTTTCACTAGTGGCTTCTCTCAAGAGCATAAGTATTTACGGTGGGTGAACAAATTACTGTTGAGCAATTGACAGAATTGAGCATAGTTATGAGAATATCTAGGTATGATCATGTATATAGGCATCACGTCCGAGGCAAGTAGACCGACTTCTGCCTGCATCTACTACTATTACACCACACATCGAACGCTATCCAGCATGCATCTAGAGTATTAAGTTCATAAGAACAGAGTAACGCTTTAAGCAAGATGACATGATGTAGAGGGATAAACTCATGCAATATGATATAAACCCCATCTTGTTATTCTCGATGGTAACAATACAATACGTGCCTTGCTGCCCTACTGTCACTGGGAAAGGACACCGCAAGATTGAACCCAAAGCTAAGCACTTCTCCCATTGCAAGAAAGATCAATCTAGTAGGCCAAACCAAACTGATAATTCGAAGAGACTTGCAAAGATAATCAATCATACATAAAAGAATTCAGAAGATTCAAATATTGTTCATAGATAAACTTGATCATAAACCCACAATTCATCGGTCTCAACAAACACACCGCAAAAGAAGATTACATCGAATAGATCTCCACGAGAGAGGGGGAGAACATTGTATTGAGATCCAAAAAGAGAGAAGAAGCCATCTAACTAATAACTATGGACCCGAAGGTGTGAGATAAACTACTCACACATCATCGGAGAGGCTATGGTGTTGATGTAGAAGCCCTCCTTGATCGATGCCCCCTCCAGCGGAGCTCCGGAACAGGCCCCAAGATGGGATCTCACGGGTACAGAAGGTTGCGGCGGTGGAATTAGGTTTTTGGCTCCGTATCTGGTAGTTTGGGGGTACGTAGGTATATATAGGAGGAAGAAGTACGTCGGTGGAGCAACAGGGGGCCCACGAGGGTGGAGGGCGCGCCCAGGGGGTAGGCGCGCCCCCCTACCTCGTGGCTTCCAGGTTGAAGTCTTGACGTAGGGTCCAAGTCCTCTGGATCACGTTCGTTCCGAAAATCACGTTCCCGAAGGTTTCATTCCGTTTGGACTCCGTTTGATATTCTTTTTCTACGAAACTCTGAAATAGGCAAAAAACAGAAATTCTGGGCTGGGCCTCCGGTTAATAGGTTAGTCCAAAAATAATATAAAAGTGTATAATAAAGCCCAATAATGTCCAAAATAGAATATAATATAGCATGGAGCAATCAAAAATTATAGATACGTTGGAGACGTATCAAGCATCCCCAAGCTTAATTCCTGCTCGTCCTCGAGTAGGTAAATGATAAAAACAGAATTTTTGATGCGGAATGCTACTTGGCATAATTTCAATGTAATTCTTCTTAATTGTGATATGAATATTCAGATCCAAAAGATTCAAGATAAAAGTTCAATATTGACATAAAAATAATAATATTTCAAGCATACTAACTAAGCAATTATGTCTTCTCAAAATAACATGGCCAAAGAAAGTTCATCCCTACAAAATCATATAGTTTAGTCATGCTCCATTTTTGTCACACAAGAATGCTCTCATCATGCACAACCCCGATGACAAGCCAAGCAATTGTTTCATACTTTAGTAATCTCAAACTTTTTCAACTTTCACGCAATACATGAGCGTGAGCCATGGATATAGCACTATGGGTGGAATAGAATATAATGATGGGGGTTATGTGGAGAAGACAAAAAAGGAGAAAGTCTCACATCAACGAGGCTAATCAATGAGCTATGGAGATGCCCATCGATTGATGTTAATGCAAGGAGTAGGGATTGCCATGCAACGGATGCACTAGAGCTATAAATATATGAAAGCTCAACAAAATAAACTAAGTGGATGTGCATCCAACTTGCTTGCTCACGAAGACCTAGGGCACTTGAGGAGGCCCATTGTTGGAATATACAAGCCAAGTTCTATAATGAAAAATTCCCACTAGTATATGAAAGTGACAAAACAAGAGACTCTCTATCATGAAGATCATGGTGCTACTTTGAAGCAAAAGTGTGGTAAAAGGATAGTAACATTGTTCCTTCTCTCTTTTTCTCTCATTTTTTGGGCCTTCTTCTTTTTTTATGGCCTTTCTCTTTTTTTATTCCTCACTTGGGACAATGCTCTAGAAAATGATGATCATCACACTTCTATTTATTTACAACTCAATGATTACAACTCGATACTAGAACAAAGTATGACTCTATATGAATGCCTCCGGCGGTGTACCGGGATATGCAATGAACCAAGAGTGACATGTATGAAAGAATTATGAACGGTGGCTTTGCCACAAATACTATGTCAACTACATGATCATGCAAAGCAACATGACAATGATGAACGTGTCATGATAAACAGAACGGTGAAAAGTTGCATGGCAATATATCTCGGAATGGCTATGGAAATGCCATAATAGGTAGGTATGGTGGCTGTTTTGAGGAAGATATAAGGAGGTTTATGTGTGAAAGAGCGTATCATATCACGGGGTTTGGATGCACCGGCGAAGTTTGCACCAACTCTCAATGTGAGAAAGGGCAATGCACGGTACCGAAGAGGCTAGCAATGATGGAAAGGTGAGAGTGCGTATAATCCATGGACTCAACATTAGTCATAAAGAACTCAAATACTTATTGCAAAAATCTACAAGTCATCAAAAACAAAGCACTACGCGCATGCTCCTAGGGGGATAGATTGGTAGGAAAAGACCATCGCTCGTCCCCGACCGCCACTCATAAGGAGGACAATCAAAGAACACCTCATGTTTCAAATTTGTTACATAACGTTTACCATACATGCATGCTACGGGACTTGCAAGCTTCAACACAAGTATTTCTCAAATTCACAACTACTCAACTAGCACAACTTTGATATCACTACCTCCATGTCTCAAAACAATCATCAAATATCAAACTTCTCTTAGTATTCAATGCACTCATAAGAAAGTTTTTTACTAGTCTTGAATACCTAGCATATTAGGATTATTTAAGCAAATTACCATGCTATTTAAGACTCTCAAAATAATCTAAGTGAAGCATGAGAGAATAATAGTTTCTATAAAACAAATCCACCACCGTGCTCTAAAAGATATAAGTGAAGTACTAGAGCAAAAACTATATAACTCAAAAGATATAAGTGAAGCACATAGAGTATTCTAATAATTTCCGAATCATGTGTGTCTCTCTCAAAAGGTGTGTACAGCAAGGATGATTGTGGTAAACTAAAAAGCAAAGACTCAAATCATACAAGACGCTCCAAGCAAAGCACATATCATGTGGTGAATAAAAATATAGCTCCAAGTAAAGTTACCGATGTAAATAGACGAAAGAGGGGATGCCTTCCGGGGCATCCCCAAGCTTTGGCTTTTTGGTGTCCTTAGATTATCTTGGGGTGCCATGGGCATCCCCAAGATTAGGCTCTTGCCACTCCTTGTTCCATAATCCATCAAATCTCTCACCCAAAACTTGAAAACTTCACAACACAAAACTTAACAGAAAATCTCGTGAGCTCCGTTAGCGAAAGAAACCAAAACACCACTTCAAGTTACTGTAATGAACTCATTCTTTATTTATATTGGTGTTAAACCTACTGTATTACAACTTCTTTATGGTTTATAAACTATTTTACTAGCCATAGATTCATCAAAATAAGCAAACAACACACGAAAAACAGTATCTGTCAAAAACAGAACAGTCTGGAGTAATCTGTAACTAACGCAAACTTCTGGAACTCCAAAAATTCAGCCAAAATAGGAAGACCTAGACAATTTGTTTATTGATCAGAAGCAATTGGAATCAATATTTTATCACATTCTGGTGATTTTTAACAATTGTTTTCGTGAACAGAAAGTTTCTGGAATTTTCAGCAAGATCAAATAACTATCATCCAAGAAGATCCTATAGGTTTAACTTGGCACAAACACTAATTAAAACAAAAAAAGACATCTAACCAGAGGCTAGAACAAATTTATTCCTAAAAATAAGCACAAAGCAAAAAAAACTAAAAATAAAATTGGTTTGCCTCCCAACAAGCGCTTTCATTTAACGCACCTAGCTAGCCATTGATAATTTAATGATGCTCACATCAAAGACAAGAATTGAAGCGCAAAGAGAGCATTATGAAACACGTGTAAACACATCTAAGTCTAACATAATTCCTATGCATAGGCATTTTATAAGCAAACAAATTATCATAGCAAGCAAAAATTAGCATATGCAAGGAGGAAGAAAGAGACGATAGCAATCTCAACATGAAGAGAGGTAATTTAGTAACATGAAAATTTCTATGACCATATTTTCCTCTCTCATAATAATTACATGTGGGATCATAAGCAAATTCAACAAAATAGCTATCACATAAAATATTTTCAACACGATCCACATGCATGCAAAGTTGACACTCTTCCAAAATAGTGGGATTAACATTAACTAAAGTCATGACCTCTCCAAACCCACTTTTATCAAAAATTTCATAAGATTGAATATTCTCCAAATATGTTGTGACGCCCCCGATTCAATCGTACACTAATCATGCACGCAAATGTGTACGATCAAGATCAGGGACTCACGGGAAGATATCACAACACAACTCTACAACATAAATAAGTCATACAAGCATCATAATACAAGCCAGGGGCCTCGAGGGCTCGAATACAAGTGCTCGATCATAGACGAGTCAACGGAAGCAACAATATCTGAGTACAGACATAAGTTAAACAAGTTTGCCTTAAGAAGGCTAGCACAAAAGTAGCAACGATCGAAAAGGCAAGGCCTCCTGCCTGGGACCTCCTAACTACTCCTCGAAGCCGAACTCCATGTAGAATCATCCTCGGGAGCTCTAGCTCCTGGACTCCAGCATCTGGTTGCGACAACCAGGTATAGAAAGGGGAAAAGAGGGAGAAAAGCAACCGTGAGTACTCATCCAAAGTACTCGCAAGCAAGGAGCTACACTACATATGCATGGGTATATGTGTAAAGGGCCATATCGGTGGACTGAACTGCAGAATGCCAGGATAAGGGGGATAGCTAATCCAGTCGAAGACTACGCTTCTAGCCACCTCCATCTTGCAGCATGTAGAAGAGAGTAGATGGTAAGTTCACCAAGTAGCATCGCATAGCATAATCCTACCCGGCGATCCCCTCCTTGTCGCCCTGTTAGAGAGCGATCACCGGGTTATATCTGGCACTTGGAAGGGTGTGTTTTATTAATTATCCGGTTCTAGTTATCATAAGGTCAAGGTACAACTCCGGGTCGTCCTTTTACCGAGGGACACGGCTATTCGAATAGATAAACTTCCCTGCAGGGTGCACCACATAACCCAACACGCTTGATCCCATTTGGCCGGACACACTTTCCTGGGTCATGCCCGGCCTCGGAAGATCAACACGTCGCAGCCCCACCTAGGCACAACAGAGAGGTCAGCGCGCCGGTCTAAATCCTATGGCGCAGGGGTCTGGGCCCATCGCCCATTGCACACCTGCACGTTGCGAGGGCGGCCGGAAGCAGACCTAGCCTAGCAGGCGTTCCAGTCCAATCCGGCGCGCGCCGCTCCGTCGCTGACGTCAAGAAGGCTTCGGCTGATACCACGACGTCGAGTGCCCATAACTGTTCCCGCGTAGTTGGTTAGTGCGTATAGACCAAATGGCCAGACTCAGATCAAATACCAAGAACTCGTTAAGCGTGTTATTTTAAAGTAACCGCGAACGCCGACCAGGGCGAGGCCCACCTCTCTCCTAGGTGGTCTCAACCTGCCCTGTCGCTCCGCCACAAAGTAATAGTCGGGGGCCATCAGGAACCCAGGCCCGCCTCTACCGGGATGGAGCCACCTGTCCTTTCAGCCCCCTCATCAGAATCACTTGCGGGTACTCAACGAGCTGACCCGACTTTAGTTACCACATGTGTCATGTATATAAAGTATATAGTATATACCCGTGATCACCTCCCGAAGTGATCACGGCCCAGTAGTATAGCATGGCAGACGGACAAGAGTGTAGGGCCACTGATGGAACACTAGCATCCTATACTAAGCAGTAGGATAGCAGGTAAGGGTAACAACTGTAGCAACAATGATAGGCTATGCAGCAGAATAGGATTAACCGAAAGCAGTAACATGCTACACTACTCTAATGCAAGCAGTATAGAGAAGGAATAGGCGATATCTGGTGATCAAGGGGGGGCTTGCCTGGTTGCTCTGGCAAGAAGGACGGGTCGTCAACACCGTAGTCGAACTGGGGGTCGCCGGTAGCCTCGGGGTCTACCGTAAAGAAGTAACGGAGGGGGAACACAATAAATAACAGAGCAATCAAAGTATCACAAAGCGTAACATGGCAACGCGCGGTGCTAGAGATGACCTAACATAGTAGGAGGTGTTACCGGCGAAGGGGAGAAACATCCGGGAAAGTATTCCCGGTATTTCGCGTTTTCGGACAGATGAACCGGAGAGGGAAAGTTGCGTGTTTGCTATGCTAGGGACATGTGGCTGACGAACGGGCTGCTCATTCGGATTCGTCTCGTCGTTCTGAGCAACTTTGATGTACAAAGTTTTTCCATCCGAGTTACGGATTATTTTATATTAATTTTTAAAGTTTTAAATCATTTTCTAGAATTAACAGATTATTTTAATTCGAAATTGCACTTATGACGTCAGCATGACACAGCAGTCAACTCTGACTGTTGACTAGTCAAACTGACATGTGGGTCCAATGGGACCCACCTGTCATAGACTAAACATGTTAAATAGGGTTTAATTGAGCAGGATTGGATATGTTTAATTAAACTAGATTAATTAAGTTAATTTATTTATTAATTAATTAATTAACTACTTAATATTTTTATTTATTATTATCATTTTTTTAAACATTTTTTTTCATTTTCGTTCTCAGGGCGTGGGCCCCGTTTGTCATTGGCCCAGAGGCCATACAGGGCGCGGGCGACGGGTTACGAGCGCGCCCCGTTCAGGCGCACGCCCAGGGCACGCGGGCGTGGGCGCTGGCGGCCACGGCGGGGCACGACGCCGGCCAGGGATGGGCGCAGGGGCGCAACCCGCCCAGTGCGGGGCGGTGTTGTCGGTGACGGGGGAGGCCGCCCAGGAGGGCGCAGCTGTGGTGGCGGGCGCCGAGACTGCGCGGGGGCATGGCACAGCGGCAGGGCCACCGCGGGGCGGAAGCGGGGCGAACGCAGGGCACCGCAGCGGGGGTCGCGGGCACGGCGAGCGCGGCCCCGGAGTGAGGCAGGGCGCGGGAGCGGCGTCGTAGCACGCGACGAGCGGCAACTGCGCGAGGCGGCGGCGAGGCCACGGCTGGGTAGCGCGGCCGCAGATGCGATGCGGGGCGACGGCGTAGGGCAGAGAGGGGAAGAGGGGGCTCACGGCGGGGTCCAGGGATCGGGGCAATGCTGCTCGCGGTGGGGGACGGGGACGACGGCGTCGACGTAGACGGGGAGGAAGACCGGCGATGGCGGCCTCCGGCGAGGTAGCGATCCGGGCGGCGTCGGTGGCGAGCGCCGAGGCGCAGTCGTGGTCGGCACGGCGAGGGGCGTCATCAAGGGAGAGGGGACGGGGGCGCGGGGCAGAGGGCAGGGGCCGGCGAGGCGGCTCCGGGCGACGGCCACGGGGTCAGCCCCGATCCGATCTGGATCGGGGGGAGAGGGAGAGACGAGGGAGTGGGGGGAGTGGGTGCGGGTCAGCGGTTAGGGTTTGGCCGGGTGGGTGGATAAGGGAAGTGGGGGTGGCCGGTTGGGCCAGGTGAGCCGGCCATTGTGGCCTGCTGGGTCGGCTGGTCCAGTTGGGCCAGGGGGTGGGGGTCTATCCTTTTGATTTTTTTGTTTTTCTTTTATCTTTCAATTTCTTTTCTGTTTATTTCATCTTTCAAATTGTTTTAGTTTTGTAAAACATATAGTTAGCTCCTAAATTAGTAATAGTAATTATACCACTACCACAATTAACTTGGCACCTAAATATAATAGTTTGTAATTGTTTATCATTTTAAAAGCATTTAAATAATTGTTCTTGCTACTGTTTTACTCATTTTAGAGTATTGAGACATTTTATAAAAGTGTGGTTTCTCTGCCATAATTACCTATGCATTATTTGGCACAACCCGAACAATTTAGTTTTAATATTTGAAAATCTTTATCGTTTGCTTGATTTTGAATTTAAATTTGAATCGGTTTAGAATCAACGCGAGTTTATCAACAGTAACCGAGGTGACGTGGCATCATTAGCAGAGGTTCACTGTAGCTTAATTATCCGGGCGTCACAATTCTCCTCCACTACAAGAAATCTCGTCCCGAGATTTAAGAGGTGGAGTAAGAGGGAAAGGTCTGGTTACAAATTTCTAACGAATCTTCTCGGTCTTGGTTGCTCTTCTCGAAGAGGTCGTTCCATAGCGTTGATGTCTTCATTCCTATGCATCAATGCATTATGAAGAAGTTGTCGTCCTTCCTTTAGGATCTTCACCGTACTTACGAAAGGATAAGAGGGGAAAACTCTATCAGGACGGATCCTAACAAGATCGGGCATCGGACGGTTAACTCAGGGAAGAAGCATAAGTATCCCTCGAGTTGAAACTTAAGAAGATATCGAGAGCAAGGTAAGAAGGTACCATGAGAATTTTCAAACGGATAGGCGATAGTTCGATGTCTGAAATAGTGCGAAAGGGGGTCCAGATCAACGAGGTTAAGGATTGCGTCTGTTACCAGAATAACTCACTAGGAAGGTGGCTTGTGAATTACATACGAGGTCAAGCTCTAGGAATAACTGTGGCAACAGGGTGTACAGGAGAGTCAGGTTTCGATCCCGTGGAACTGTGGGTTATGGGCCCACCATGTGGTTTAAAGTAGAAAGGGGGCTGACATCTTGCACGGTCATGATAGCAAGGCATGTCAGAGGGTAGCCTGTCAGATATGTCGGCAACAACATCAATACCAAGGGCGAGGGACGAAGAGAACCATTTTCCTGCTCGTTGAACGAGGCAGACCAATAGGCAAGGTTCTCGTCCATCGGTGGTTACCGGAATGTCATCAACAAAAGCAACAGGGTCTTACTGACAGAATTGTACACTTAGGTGTTAACATAAGCAGGGAATTAATACTGCTTAGATCATAATGATCACCAGAAAGGTTAGACAAAACAATGGAAAGGAAAATGTGTTTAAGCACATATTTCAGGTGTATATCCTTCCCAAGGGCAAGCAAAGCATGATATCCATGAAGGGATATAACATAGAAAACCCTTTAGGAAAAGGAAGAGAAATTCCATGCCATTATCCATACAACGGTGTTTGGATAATTGAGCAAGAAACATTTAGCATTGGGCTTCAAATGTTCTTGTTGAAAATCGGAGTACCACAGACAAGCTTCGAGATAGCATTGACATGGTCTTCAAGCAAAGGTCAGACTTTCGATACACAAGGGATCCATCAGGAACAACTTGTAAAGTAAGTCTTACGATTTCCTCATGGAAGAATCGCTAAGCTTGCTAAAAAGAAACTATAACAATAGGTCCTCCGGCCAGGTGTGCTAGGCATGACATAACCTTACCGGGTCATATAAAGACCAACATTATAACTCTTGGAAATATGTTCCAACCATCATATCTGACCGAGATTCAGATGTGATTGGTGTCACGATACCTCAGACTTAGGATGCCTGAGAAGAAAAGGTGCGGCACAATTTGACGAGATGACATTGTAAGATTCTCGGGAAATGAACTATGGGAGCGAGTTCCGAAACAAGAGTTCATCAGTAAACCAACGAGAGGATGAGGAGGTGGCTGATGGAATCAGCGACAATTCATCGAGATTAACAAAAGATGGATTTCCACAACTATGTGAACAAGGGGATAACATTTGTCAGATCAAATGGTATAATGATGTATGCTCGAGGAAAACATACACAATTAAACATTGGTTGAAAGGTGCACCCGAAATATGGGCTGGGTTGCACGACCAACGTCACCATGGGTACGACACAAACTCGAAATCAAGCTTGTTGTTCAAGGTGAAATGATATGACGAGAAAGATCGACGTAAGCTTAGCTCATCGTCGAAAGTTGTGCTTCGGGAATAAGGACCAGGTAGCACAGTTAAAATCGGCACAACAAGGATATAGACAAGCAGGCTAGGAATGACATGATTGAGTTCAAACTCGTAAATAATGAAGGTTACCAAGAGTTGCTTAATCGCGATGCGGACTCGAGTCAGTTATCGGTGTCTTTGAGTGTTTAATAACTCAGAGCCCGTGAAAAATTGGAATCAGTGAGAAGGTAATACTTGATGAAGAACTCATAAGAGGTTCTGCAGTTTCATGATAATCTCGAGATACCAGGGGGTAATGCTCGACGACAGATCAAAGTAGAGGTTGGACTAGGGTATTGCTCTGCAGAAGATAAGTGCTTAAACTTGCAAGAGAAATAGTATTTAAAGGAGAACATGGTCGGAACCACGATTGCAAAAGGCCAGATCCCAGATATAAGATGAACTTATACCAAGGGAATAATTAATTTAAGAAAAGCTTTAATGATAAGATCTACATCGTGTCCATGGGCATGAACGCAAAGTTCAAGGTCGACTCCCACTTCTTCAATGCATAACCTTTCATTCACTTCTCGCGTTTGATGAAGTTGCAGTGTTGAAAATTTTAGCTGGCAAAATACCAGAAGAGTATGACTCATGAAAACTTTCGAGTTCACACATAGTATGAAAGGCATAGGTTCAACCCATCGGGGCATCGTGGAAACATATACCACAAGCTTCAATAGTAAATATCACCAGTTCGAAAGCAGAGCATGGTTGGCCAAATCAAGGAATAGGATTTACCAAAGGCATTATGTATCAGGGAAAGAACTTCCAAAGTGATTGAATATGAAGGACGTTGTCGGATAAAATTCAACAAGGTTCTGATGGTCCATAAAGGATCTGATGTGAGTATCGGCACACAACCAGAGGAAGAATCAATGTAAAGACCTTGGATTATAGAAACAACTAAGTAACTTAGAGCTCAATTGCAAAGGGATTATGATTTACAAAGCGAAGGATCAGAAACAGACGCTCTGATCAAGGATGGATAAGTTCAATAGACATAGGGGCAAAATCGACGACAATTTGATTGGCGAGAACCAGTTCACGTTTCAAATGGCGTCTGAGCCGAAAGGATGAATTCTAGGATCTGATTGGGGGATTGCGAGCATTCGCAACATATTGAATCAATGGACTCAAAATGATAGTGACAAGGGCTGCCAATAAGATTACTATACTTATGGGATTAACCATAATGAAAGCAAGCAAGAATTTCAAGAGCAATAAGTTGCTAAGGATTTTCGGAAGATCAAATAGTATTTCGAAGACCTTAGTGAAACACATAAACAACTGGGGATGGGCGGATACTCGGTATGTGCGAGGAATTATCCGTAGGAGTGTTCATGTGGGTAATGAACTGCAAGACAGTAGGCACAAAGAATTCTCGGAACTATAGAGAGAATTTTCAGGGTATCTTGTAATAACAAGATCCATGGGATTGAAAGGCCAAGTGTATGTAGTTATCCATAATGATATAACAGTGGTAGGGAATTTGCAAAGGCGGTGGGCACAAGTGTCTCGAGAGAACATCGGAGAATATCTTCGGAATCTTCTGGTGCTGCCGGCGATCATCTGGACTGAAGGGACTCTCCGGGAGAAAGTTTTTTCGAGAACCTAAAGTTAGATTTTAGTAAATTCATTAAACCCAAATAGAAGAGAGATAAGAGTCCCAGAGTATAGACGAGGAATAAAAGATCCTAATACCACCCAATGGCGATGTGGGCCCATGGGCTGCACAGCCATGTTGGTAAAAGTTTTTCAATGACTAGACTCGACTTCGGCCAAGGAGTTGGAAAGGGGGATTCCTACAGGCAGTTGGCTCTGATACCAACTTGTGACGACCCTGATTCATTAGTACACTAATCATGCACGCAAATGTGTACGATCAAGATCAGGGACTCACGGGAAGATATCACAACACAACTCTACAACATAAAGGAGTCATACAAGCATCATAATACAAGCCAGGGGCCTCGAGGGCTCGAATACAAGTGCTCGATCATAGCCAAGTCAGCGGAAGCAACAATATCTAAGTACAGACATAAGTTAAACAAGTTTTCCTTAAGAAGGCTAGCACAAAAGTAGCAACGATCGAAAAGGCAAGTCCTCCTGCCTGGGACCTCCTAACTACTCCTCGAAGCCGAACTCCATGTAGAATCATCCTTGGGATCTCTAGCTCCTGGACTCCAGCATCTGGTTGCGACAACCAGGTATAGAAAGGGGAAAAGAGGGAGAAAAGCAACCGTGAGTACTCATCCAAAGTACTCGCAAGCAAGGAGCTACACTACATATGCATGGGTATATGTGTAAAGGGCCATATTGGTGGACTGAACTGCAGAATGCCAGGATAAGGGGGGATAGCTAATCCAGTCGAAGACTACGCTTTTGGCCACCTCCATCTTGCAGCATGTAGAAGAGAGTAGATGGTAAGTTCACCAAGTAGCATCGCATAGCATAATCCTACACGGCGATCCCCTCCTCGTCGCCCTGTTAGAGAGCGATCACCGGGTTATATCTGGCACTTGGAAGGGTGTGTTTTATTAAGTATCCGGTTCTAGTTGTCATAAGGTCAAGGTACAACTCCGGGTCGTCCTTTTACCGAGGGACACGGCTATTCGAATAGATAAACTTCCCTGCAGGGGTGCACCACATAACCCAACACGCTTGATCCCATTTGGCCGGACACACTTTCCTGGGTCATGCCCGGCCTCGGAAGATCAACACGTCGCAGCCCCACCTAGGCACAACAGAGAGGTCAGCATGCCGGTCTAAATCCTATGGCGCAGGGGTCTGGGCCCATCGCCCATTGCACACCTGCACGTTGCGAGGGCGGCCGGAAGAAGACCTAGCCTAGCAGGCATTCCAGTCCAATCCGGCGCGCGCCGCTCCGTCGCTGACGTCAAGAAGGCTTCGGCTGATACCACGACGTTGAGTGCCCATAATTGTTCCCGCGTAGTTGGTTAGTGCGTATAGACCAAATGGCCAGACTCAGATCAAATACCAAGAACTCGTTAAGCGTGTTATTTTAAAGTAACCGCGAACGCCGACCAGGGCCAGGCCCACCTCTCTCCTAGGTGGTCTCAACCTGCCCTGTCGCTCCGCCACAAAGTAACAGTCGGGGGCCGTCAGGAACCCAGGCCCACCTCTACTGGGAGAGCCACCTGTCCTTTCAGCCCCCTCATCAGAATCACTTGCGGGTACTCAACGAGCTGACCCGACTTTAGTCACCACATGTGTCATGTATATAAAGTATATAGTATATACCCGTGATCACCTCCCGAAGTGATCACGGCCCAGTAGTATAGCATGGCAGACGGACAAGAGTGTAGGGCCACTGATGGAACACTAGCATCCTATACTAAGCAGTAGGATAGCAGGTAAGGGTAACAACTGTAGCAACAATGACAGGCTATGCAGCAGAATAGGATTAACCGAAAGCAGTAACATGCTACACTAATCTAATGCAAGCAGTATAGAGAAGGAATAGGCGATATCTGGTGATCAAGGGGGGGGGCTTGCCTGGTTGCTCTGGCAAGAAGGACGAGTCGTCAACACCGTAGTCGAACTGGGGGTCGCCGGCAGCCTCGGGGTCTACCGGAAAGAAGTAACGGAGGGGGAACACAATAAATAACAGAGCAATCAAAGTATCACAAAGCGTAACATGGCAACGCGCGGTTTTAGAGATGACCTAACATAGTAGGAGGTGTTACCGGCGAAGGGGAGAAACATCCGGGAAAGTATTCCCGGTATTTCGCGTTTTCGGACAGATGAACCGGAGAGGGAAGTTGTGTGTTTGCTATGCTAGGGACATGTGGCTGACGAACGGGCTGCTCATTCGGATTCGTCTCGTCGTTCTGAGCAACTTTCATGTACAAAGTTTTTCCATCCGAGTTACGGATTATTTTATATTAATTTTTAAAGTTTTAAATCATTTTCTAGAATTAACAGATTATTTTAATTCAAAATTGCATTTATGACGTCAGCATGACATCAGCAGTCAACTCTGACTGTTGACTGGTCAAACTGACATGTGGGTCCAATGGGACCCACCTGTCATAGACTAAACAGGTTAAATAGGGTTTAATTGAGCAGGATTGGATATGTTTAATTAAACTAGATTAATGAAGTTAATTTATTAATTAATTAATTAATTAACTATTTAATATTTTTATTTATTATTATCATTTTTTAAACCTTTTTTTTCATTTTCGTTCTCAGGGCGTGGGCCCCGTTTGTCATTGGCCCAGAGGCCATACAGGGCGCGGACGACGGGTTACGGGCGCGCCCCGTTCGGGCGCACGCCCAGGGGCACGCGGGCGTGGGCGCTGGCGGCCACGGCGGGGCACGGCGCCGGCCAGGGATGGGCGCAGGGGCGCAACCCGCCCAGTGCGGGGCGAGGTTGCCTGTGACGGGGGAGGCCGCCCAGGAGGGCGCAGCTGTGGTGGCAGGCGCCGGGCGCCGAGACTGCGCGGGGGCATGGCACAACGGCAGGGCCACCGCAGGGCGGAAGCGGGGCGAACGCAGGGCACCGCAGCGGGGGTCGCGGGCACGGCGAGCGCGGCCCCGGAGCGAGGCAGGGCGCGGGAGCGGCGTCGTAGCACGCGACGAGCGGCAACGGCGCGAGGTGGCGGCGAGGCCACGGCTGGGTAGCACGGCCGCAGATGCGATGCGGGGCGACGGCGCAGGGCAGAGAGGGGAAGAGGGGGCTCACGGCGGGGTGCAGGGATCGGGGCAATGGTGCTCGTGGTGGGGGACGGGGACGACGGCGTCGACGTAGACGGGGAGGAAGACCGGCGATGGCGGCCTCCGGCGAGGTAGCGATCCGGGCGGCGTCGGTGGCGAGCGCCGAGGCGCAGTCGTGGTCGGCACGGCGAGGGGCGTCGTCAAGGGAGAGGGGACGGGGGCGCGAGGCAGAGGGCAGGGGCCGGCGTGTTGGAAATATGCCCTAGAGGCAATAATAAAATGGTTATTATTGTATTTCCTTGTTCATGATAATTGTCTATTGTTCATGCTATAATTGTATTAACTGGAAACCGTAATACATGTGTGAATACATAGACCACAACATGTCCCTAGTAAGCCTCTAGTTGACTAGCTCGTTGATCAATAGATGGTTATGGTTTCCTGACCATGGACATTGGATGTCATTGATAACGGGATCACATCATTAGGAGAATGATGTGATGGACAAGACCCAATCCTAAGCATAGGACAAGATCGTGTAGTTCGTTTGCTAAGAGCTTTTCTAATGTCAAGTATCATTTCCTTAGACCATGAGATTGTGCAACTCCCGGATACCGTAGGAATTCTTTGGGTGTACCAAATGTCACAACGTAACTGGGTGGCTATAAAGGTGCACTACAGGTATCTCCGAAAGTGTCTGTTGGGTTGGCACGAATCGAGACTGGGATTTGTCACTCCGTATGACGGAGAGGTATCTCTGGGCCCACTCGGTAATGCATCATCATAATGAGCTCAATGTGACTAATGAGTTAGCCACGGGATCATGCGTTATGGAACGAGTAAAGAGACTTGTCGGTAACAAGATTGAACGAGGTATTGGGATACCGACGATTGAATCTCGGGCAAGTAACATACCGATAGACAAAGGGAATTGTATACGGGATTGATTGAATCCCCGACATCGTGGTTCATCCGATGAGATCATCGTGGAACATGTGGGAGCCAATATGGGTATCCAGATCCCGCTATTGGTTATTGGCCGGAGAGGTGTCTCGGTCATGTCTGCATGGTTCCCGAACCCGTAGGGTTTACACACTTAAGGTTCGGTGACGCTAGAGTTGTTATGGGAAATAGTATGTGGTTACCGAAGGTTGTTCGGAGTCCCGGATGAGATCCCGGACATCACGAGGAGTTCCGGAATGGTCCGGCGGTGAAGATCGATATATTGGACGAAGGGTATTGGAGTCCGGAAGTGTTTCGGGGGTACCAGGCTATGGCCAGCATGACCGAAAGGTGTTTCGGGAGCCCCGGCAAGTGTTGGAGGGCCTCATGGGCCAAAGGGGAAGGGGCAAACCAGCCCACTAAGGGGTGGTGCACCCCCACACCCTTTCCCACGTTACTTGGGGAGGTGGGGCGCCTCCACCTAGCTTGGGAGGCAAGCCTCCACCTGCTTGGCTTGGGGGGCAAGTCTCCCTAGGATTTTCCCTAGGGAGATCCAATCTGCTTGGCCGCCGCCCCTAGGGGAAACCCTAGGGCGCCTCCCCCTCTCCCCTTGCCCCTATATATAGTGGAGGGGTGGGAGGGCAGCCGGACCTCTTCCCTGGCGCAGCCCTCTCCTCCTCCAACTCCTCCTCCTCCTCCGTAGTGCTTAGCGAAGCTCTGCCAGAGAACCACGAGCTCCATTGCCACCACGCCGTCGTGCTGCTGGAGTTCTCCCTCAACTTCTCCTCTCCCCTTGCTGGATCAAGAATGAGGAGACGTCCCCGGGCTGTACGTGTGTTGAAGGCGGAGGCGCCGTCCGTTCGGCGCTAGATCGGATCTTCCGCGATTTGAATCGCCGCGAGTACGACTCCATCAACCGCGTTCTTGTAACGCTTCCGCTTAGCGATCTTCAAGGGTATGAAGATGCACTCCCTCTCTCTCGTTGCTAGCATCTCCTAGATTGATCTTGGTGACACGTAGGAAAATTTTGAATTATTGCTACGTTCCCCAACACAGCGAGGCGGCTCCGGGCGACGGCCACGGGGTCAGCCCCGATCCGATCTGGATCGAGGGGGGGAGAGGAAGAGACGAGGGAGTGGGGGGGGGAGTGGGTGCGGGTCAGCGGTTAGGGTTTGGCCGGGTGGGTGGATAAGGGAAGTGGGGGTGGCCGGGTGGGCCAGTTGGGCCGGCCATTGTGGCCTGCTGGGTCGGCTGGTCTAGTTGGGCCAGGGGTGGGGGTTTATCCTTTTGATTTTTTTGTTTTTCTTTTATCTTTCAATTTCTTTTCTGTTTATTTCATCTTTCAAATTGTTTTATTTTTGTAAAACATATAGTTAGCTCCTAAATTAGTAATAGTAATTATACCACTGCCACAATTAACTTGGCACCTAAATATAATAGTTTGTAATTGTTTATCACTTTAAAAGCATTTAAATAATTGTTCTTGCTACTATTTTACTCATTTTAGAGTATTGAGACATTTTATAAAAGTGTGATTTCTCTGCCATAATTACCTAAGCATTATTTGACACAACCCGAA
This sequence comes from Triticum aestivum, assembly GCF_018294505.1. Classification (NCBI taxonomy): domain Eukaryota; kingdom Viridiplantae; phylum Streptophyta; class Magnoliopsida; order Poales; family Poaceae; genus Triticum; species Triticum aestivum. Next base: position 114,092,675 of record NC_057814.1, read on the forward strand.
TAATTTAGTTTTAATATTTGAAAAGCTTTATCGTTTGACTTGATTTTGAATTTAAATTTGCATCGGTTTCGAATCAACACGAGTTTATCAACAGTAACCGAGGTGACGTGGCATCATTAGCAGAGGTTCACTCTAGCTTAATTATTCGGGCGTCACATATGTGGGATCTAAAGTTGACACTCTTCCAAACCCACTTCCAATATTATTGCAAACAATATTATCAATCTCATATTCATCATGGGGATTAAATAAATTTTCAAGATCATAAGAAGAATCACCCCAATCATGATCATTGCAACAAGTAGTAGACATAGCAAAACTAGCATCCCCAAGCTTAGGGTTTTGAATATTATTAGCACAATTGTCATCAAGAGAATTTATAGTAAAATCATTGAAATCATGCCTTTCGTCGAGGGAACTATCAAGCATGGGTGCAATAGCAACAATCTCATTTTTAACAGAAGGAACTATAGCAAATTCGTCTTCATAAATATTGGCATCATGGCCACAAGAATAGCAAGCATCATGTTTATCAAGGGATATTTCAACCAAATCATCGGAATCATCATTATCTATAGATTCAAGCATATCATTATTTTCTTCCAAAGCAACGGTCATTCTTTCAATAAATTCTTGGACATAGACATTATGAGCAAAGTTTTCATTGCAATATTCAAGTATGACGGAATTTTCAAATTTGTTGAGAGTAAAATCATACTTTTCAATCAAAGAAGCAACTTCATGAGCACCCTTAAAAATGACAAATTCTTCAATTTGTTCGATATCATAGTAGCTATAAACACCCTTTGCATAAGAAGATAAGATTTCATTATTATTGAACTCACATAGGTAGGGAAGGTGTTTTTTAGGGTTCTTAGAGCAACAAGTAAAATCACAAATTTCACAAAGATTCCAAGCATAGCATAGCAAACTATTTATATGATACCATAAGAGCTTCCGTTTTTCAGACAAACGATGACGCACAAAATGAGCATGCTCATCTAAAGATTTCCCATCAACTAAGCTAGTTGGGGTTTCAGCACGAGCGCATAAGGATCGAAGATGATCCAAGTAGAACACTTTAAGTGGATCCATATCAATAGATTTTCAGCAAGCGAAGATGCAAGCATATAGAAGGCACAAGGAAACACAAACAAAGATACATACGGGAAGAAGGCGAACGAAAAAGAGAGGGCGAATAAAACGGCAAGGGTGAAGTGGGGGAGAGGAAAACGAGAGGCAAATGGCAAATAATGTAATGTGGGAGATAAGGGTTTGTGATGGGTACTTGGTATGTTGACTTTTGCGTAGACTCCCCAGCAACGGCGGCAGAAATCCTTCTTGCTACCTCTTGAGCACTGCGTTGGGTTTCCCTTGAAGAGGAAAGGGTGATGCAGCAAAGTAGCGTAAGTATTTCCCTCAGTTTTTGAGAACCAAGGTATCAATCCAGTAGGAGGCCACGCACGAGTCCCTCGCACCTACACAAACAAAATAATCCTCGCAACCAACGCGATAAGGGGTTGTCAATCCCTACACGGTCACTTACGAGAGTGAGATCTGATAGATATGATAAGATAATATTTTTGGTATTTTTATGATAAAGATGCAAAGTAAAGAAAGTAAAATAAAAACGGCGCCAGAAATAGCTTGTTGTCGGGAGATTAATATGATGGAAAATAGACCCAGGGGCCATAGATTTCACTAGTGGCTTCTCTCAAGAGCATAAGTATTTACGGTGGGTGAACAAATTACTGTTGAGCAATTGATAGAATTGAGCATAGTTATGAGAATATCTAGGTATGATCATGTATATAGGCATCACGTCCGAGACAAGTAGACCGACTCCTGCCTGCATCTACTACTATTACTCCACACATCGACCGCTATCCAACATGCATCTAGAGTATTAAGTTCATAAGAACAGAGTAACGCTTTAAGCAAGATGACATGATGTAGAGGGATAAACTCATGCAATATGATATAAACCCCATCTTGTTATCCTCGATGGCAACAATACAATACGTGCCTTGCTGCCCCTACTGTCACTGGGAAAGGACACCACAAGATTGAACCCAAAGCTAAGCACTTCTCCCATTGTAAGAAAGATCAATCTAGTAGGCCAAACCAAACTGATAATTCGAAGAGACTTGCAAAGATAACCAATCATACATAAAAGAATTCAGAAGGTTCAAATATTGTTCATAGATAAACTTGATCATAAACCCACAATTCATCGGTCTCAACAAACACACCGCAAAAGAAGATTACATCGAATAGATCTCCACGAGAGAGGGGGAGAACATTGTATTGAGATCCAAAAAGAGAGAAGAAGCCATCTAGCTAATAACTGTGGACCCGAAGGTCTGAGATAAACTACTCACACATCATCGGAGAGGCTATGGTGTTGATGTAGAAGCCCTCCGTGATCGATGCCCCCTCCGGCGGAGCTCCGGAACAGGCCCCAAGATGGGATCTCACGGGTATAGAAGGTTGCGGCGGTGGAATTAGGTTTTTGGCTCCGTATCTGGTAGTTTGGGGGTATGTAGGTATATATAGGAGGAAGAAGTACGTCGATGGAGCAACAGGGGGCCCACGAGGGTGGAGGGCGCGCCCAGGGGGGTAGGCACGCCCCCCTACCTCGTGGCTTCTTGGTTGAAGTCTTGACGTAGGGTCCAAGTCCTCTGGATCACGTTCATTCCAAAAATCACGTTCCCGAAGGTTTCATTCCGTTTGGACTCCGTTTGATATTCTTTTTCTGCGAAACTCTGAAATAGGCAAAAAACAGAAATTCTGGGCTGGGCCTCCGGTTAATAGGTTAGTCCCAAAAATAATATAAAAGTGTATAATAAAGCCCAATAATGTCCAAAACAGAATATAATATAGCATGGAGCAATCAAAAATTATAGATACGTTGGAGACGTATCATCAGACGGGTCACGAATGGCACCCCGACCAAGTCAGCACGTGGCAGAAAGTTGTCCCATAGGTTGCACACCTCCTGATCGCTCAGCCTCACTCTTTGAGCACAGATGGCTTCCTCAAGTGGGTCTTCATAGTCATCATCCTCATCAAGTGGTGGTGGCGGCGCCATTTTCCTTATATAAGCATTGATTGGATAAAGTTAATTAAACATCAATATTTGTTCTAATGCAAGCCTTCATCAGATATAGGTAGATTCCACCTAAATCAATGGAGATATATAGCAAAACAAATATCTACAATATTCACACAATAAATCATCACATATGGCTATAAGAAAGACTAAACCTAGGGTTCATCTAGGTTCTAGGGTTCATCATATCAACTAGAGAGGGTTCCTCATATGGATATAAGAAAGACTAAACCTAGAGTTCATCTAGGTTCTAGGGTTCATCATATCAACTAGAGAGGGTTCCTCGTATGGCTATAAGAAAGACTAAACCTAGGGTTCATCAACTAGGTTCATTACATTGCAATCATCTAGGTTCTAGGGTTCATCATATCAACTAGAGAGGGTTCCTCATATGGCTATAAGAAAGCGGATTGATTTGACTCAAACTAATTGGGGGATTGGAGGAGCTTACCTTCCTCTTTTCGTAGCCATCTCGATCCGCAAAATCCGTGAATCAACGAAGAAGATCGGAGTGGGGAAGTGGAGGAGATGAGAAAATGGGCGAGAGGAAGAAGAAGGCGGTTGGGTGGGTGGGGATTAGGGGTTGGGGTGGGGTGGGCGGGCGGTTGGGTTTATAAATGCCCAAACCCTACCGCCATAGGACGCGGCGGTAGGAGACCACACCCTACCGCCATCAGACCCGGCGGCAGGATGCCTCCCCCACGCCCCCTTCTGTGACCAAAAAATCGAGCAGCGCAGCGGTAGAGTTGCACACCCTACCGCCGAGGCCCTAGGTGGTAGGATCCTACCGCCAAGCGCCCTGGCGGTAGGGTGTGCAACCCTACCGCTGCGCTGCTCGATTTTTTGGTCACAGAAGGAGGGCGTGGGGGGAGGCACCCTACCGCCGGGTGTGATGGCGGTAGGATGTACAGACCTACCGCCTTAGTGTGTGGCGGTAGGGTGGCCCAGTGTGCATTTTTTGCACCTTCTAACTTCTTTTGTCTTCAATTTTTGGCAGAAAACATTTAAACAGCATATGTATGACATATGAAGCACACAATGTATGATATATGATGCACACACCACAAATCTATAAATAAGGTAGGTTCGATACATAGCAAATAGACATCCGTAAAGGTTTTCACCAAGTTATACATAGCAAATTAACGAAACAGTTTCACGAGCAAATTCATATGGTTCACGAAGCAAATATGCAAGTTTTTAGTTCAATGACACGGCAGCAACTTCAGTCCTTCCTTCCCCTCTTCGACTTTCGGCCCTCGTTATCCTTGGATCGCTTCTCGGCCGCCGTCTTCTTGCGGGCCGTAGGACGTGCTTTCTGAAACGGGGATGGACTCTTCCAATCCTTCTTCGGCACATTCCTCTTCTCACGCTGGGTTGGCTGAGTTGCTGGAGGTCCATAGTCATCATCGTACTCCTCCTCCTCCTCATCGTCCTCTTCCTCTTCCTCACCATGTTCTTCTTCTGCGACCTCTTCTTCATCTTCCTCTGCATCATCATCGTCGTCGCTCTCCTCCTCGTCATCTTGAACTGCCCTAGACGACGAGGCTGCATGGCTCGATGAAGCGAGGCTACGCATCGGTGCAGGAGGAAAAACATCCTCGGTGTTTGTAGCGCACCCAAGCAGGCCCACAAGCCGGCGTGCTTTGTTGACGTATTTCTGCAATGATAACGAAACAATATGAACTTCTCGAATGTCCAATGATAACGAAAATGAACTCCGTATTACCTTCACCGTTTCCCTCAACTTATTCTCACTAGCTCGAGTCCCAGGGACAGCACTAAGCGCATCAGAGGCATGAAAAATGCTTTTGTTCAGCTCCGAAGGCTGCAAAGTAATAAAATGAGTCAATAGCACGAAAAGTTGATTTCATCCAACCGTCGGTTCAAAAGAGGTAAAAACAACATACCACTCTGTTCATGAGGGGTCCGTACTCCCTAAACCCGCCTTGAAGCTGTCTGATGCTCTCGTTGTAGGCTTCATTCTCTGAGGCGTCATCGAACAGGTCTTCGGCATCTGATGTCGTCCACTGGGGCCTCAGACGCAGACGGTGCTTGATGCCATCATCGTACCACAACATGTGATCCTCGTACTCGTCCCAGTCAATCACTCTCCTCTCCGTGTCTTTGCGTCCTTTCCACTCGTTCCATTCCGTCACGTATCTCGCATGTTCGGCTTCCCAATCCGTGATTGATTGATTCTTCTGCCTGCTCATCCTGCAATGCATAAGAAAGAATGTAAAACACCCTTCTTTTATGAATGTAAAGCATCAAAACAAGAACTTAGAATCGATGAGGACAGCTTGTGGTACTCACAGGTGTAGGTCGTAGCCACCGGTATCGTGGCGGGCTGGTGGTGTGTGTTGCGCCTTACCAAATTGTGCGGCAACGTGCTGTGGCAAGTGGTACTCCACGGCATAGACACAAATCATGGGCACGATGCACCAGAAGAGAAGCCGGTCCTGCTTGCACATGTTGTTCAGCTCGAACCCCCACTCTCGATCATCACTATACAGCCGCCAAGTAACCTATAACCAAACAATGTTAGGCTCAAGTGAAAGTGTTATCGAAACAATGGTAAGCTCAAGTGAAAATGTAGCTCTTATACCTGGAAAGGCGTGAGAGCATCAAGCTCATTGCTGAAGACCTTGTACAAGGCCTTCGATTCGCCCGTGTAGACACGCACCACGTCCCAAGCGTATGCGACGGTCGGGTTCCGATCATCTTCGTCATCTTGGCCATAGTCCGTCCATGCACGCGAGCGCAGCTTCTCCGGACGGCCCACCGGGATTCGCTCCCACATCCAAATGGAGAGGCCCCATACACATCCACACATACCGGACGTGACTTCCGCTCTCTGGGTCACGTCAAGCTACAAACCATGTCCAGATGATAAGATGTCAAAATGTAAAGCAGCACACGTCTTATATATTGCAAGAAAGTGATATTCACTTACCGAACGGTATAGGTAGGAGAGTCCGGCGGCCCCCCCAGCTGTTCCCCGCATCCCAGTCCTTTAGGAAGTCGAGATACATCCATAGGGCAGAGTTCCCGGAGCAGTCCGGAAACACTACCTCCGTGAGAATGTACCACAGGTAGGCCCTGGCGTACTGCTTCACCACTCGGGGCTCGGCATCTTCCGGGCACTTGCTCCGGTGCTCAAGGAGCCATGACAGCGGTATACCGGAAGTCCGGTTGCTCTTAGCGGGGGGGGGGGCAGTTGCTGATGAGGCTGACAACCCTCTCGTGCCAGTTTGCCCTCTCCACTCTTCCTGTGAGAGCACGACCCTCGAGCGGTAGTGCTGTAATCATCGCCCAATCCTCGAGGGTCACGGTCATCTCCCCACATGGAAGATGAAAGTTGTGCGTCTCTGGCCGCCACCGGTCGATCAAAGCCGTGAGAGTTGAGTGAACGAGTGTCGGCGGCTTACGCTTGAACTGCAGGACGAAACCCAATAGTCGGGCTCTCCTGAAGAACGATGCGTACCGATCGTCGTACTCCATCTTAACCGTCGTCTTGTGAGCCCTCATCCGCAGTGGCGACAACATATGTGAAAATCAATAACCAAAGCATAATTAGCATGGACATAATAGTTAGCAACTTGTTTTCGTCAATTCGAAAGATTTGGTTTAAAATGGTAATTACCACTCCATTCTCAATGAAACGGGCACGGTGACGCTTGTCGAACCTAGGGTCAAGCATTGTGTACTTCGTGCCGATGTCGTTCGCAAGAGCCTCCTAAAAGAATTGCATAAGCATATCAAAAGAGTTTTCAACATGAACTAGGGTTCAACATTAACTACGAAACATATCGATGCATAACAAAAATTAATCACATCCAACAGAACCTATGAGTTCAATCTTTGAATAATCATATATCAAGATTATCATGAACATGAACTAAATACAATACATATATCAAGAACTAAATAAAATACTTTTATGAAGATGCAATCACCATGGTTCAAATGCATCATAACACATATTTCTCCAACAACATCCAACATGCATCATCTCATTTTTTGTTAAAAAACAAAAAAATGAACTAGGGTTCATCTTGAGGATTCATACACTACATATAACAAATATATCAAATATTCATCTCCAATATTCATCATACACTACATCCAATACTTGCATCATAGCATAGGAACATGCATCATCTATCATAACAAATACCTCCAACATCCATCATATAAAAAAAACCATTCAAATCAAATATGAACTAGGGTTCATCTTAACACAACCATACCAACTATTCAATATAGTTCATATCTAACACAATATAACATCTAGAATCAACCTAAATCAATCCTAGGGTTAATTTTTTTTCAAATAGGAGTGATTTGAATCGAATAATGCGACGAATCGAAAGGTGTTTGATTAAAACTTATTGGAGGGACTGAAAGAGCTTACTTTTCTTTCTTCGGGGCCATCTCGATCCGCAAAATCCGTCAAGAAACGAAGAAGATCGGAGGGGGGGAGTGGAGGGGATGAGAGAGGGCGAGTTGGAGCAACTGCTCTGTTCTTCGTGATGGGGACGGCTGGGGGGGAGGGAAGAAGGGGGTGGGGGCGACCGGCCCGTGGTTTATATATGTCCACACCCTACCGCCAGAGACTCCGGCGGTAGGTTCAGACATCCTACCGCCGGGAGGAGCGGCGGTAGGGTGTGACGGAGGGGGCATGGAGGCCGTTTATCGTTGCTGACGTGGACAAGTTTGTTACTGCCACAGGTCTCGACAGTAGGCTATATGATCTTACCGCCGTGCCTTGTGGCGGTAGGGGAAAATGGTCAAATCTCGAAAAACTTTCAAACTGGGGTCAGACCTCGATTTTGTTTAACAAAAGGGTCAAAACACGAAATTTTGCCATGGCAGGTGGGCCGGGGCCAGCTCGCGTGGTTGTGCGTGCGGCGCCGTTGACCCGGGCGAAGCAGCGGCACTGGCACGGCGCCTGCGCCTGCACGGGGGAGGCCGGGCTCGGGTTCCGAGACGAGACGCCCTGCCACGCCGTCCGTAACCCGGGCCGGATCCCGCGGGCGGCACGTCCAGAAGCGAGGGATCCCTTCCGCTCCAAACGTTGCACTGCCTCGGCCAGCTGAGCAGCTTGTTTGCCCGATTAACGCTACTCCTAGTAAACCTTATCCTTACGGTCAGAGCAGGGCCCCGAACGAACGAAGATTGACGGTCTGTCCCGCCCCCGCGCCCCCTCCACGTTGCATCCATCGCGCGCCACGCGGGCCTGTCCCCTCCGTTAACCTTCCCGATCAACGCCGCCGTGCCCGCGGCGTGTCACGGCGTTTTAACCGATGCCGTTATACCACCAACTGTTTGTTTAGCTCAGTGGACCGGCATACTTAGTAGTACCAAACAAACAAACGAACTCGTGACACCAGCACCTGCATCGCCGGCGCCCGTTCCGTGCACCGCCACGCCTCACGCGTCCGTCGTGGGCGCCCCGCAGAGTAGCTTGCCGCGCCCGCGCACCCGCCGTCCACCCACGTCACGCCACGCCCCGGCGGCGACGCCCCCGAAAACACACGGCCCGCGTCGCGCTCGCGCCAGCCCCGGGACCGCGCGCGCTGCCCCCAACGGGCCAAGGCAAACCGACAAGCCGCCCGTCGCCGTCGCACGCCACCGGCACCGCGTCGCCGTCGTCTCCGCACCCCCGCCACGCGCCCCGCCCGTGCCTCCTCCCTCCCCCCGCAACTAGCCCAGGCGACCCGCGGGTGATTTTTCTTTCCCTCTCGCTCGGTCCGCCCCTGCCGCTGCCGCGGCGCCAGCGCCAGCCCCACCACGCCGCCCCGCGCGCCGCGCCCCCCATCCCCATTTTTAAAACCCCCCTTGTCTCCCTCCACTGGCCTTCCCCCTCCCCCTCGCTTCCCATCTCGGCCTCTGCTCGTGGCCTGCCTCTTTGCCTCCCTCCTCCCACACCCTGTGTCCTCTGGCCGTCCCGAAGCACCCGCGCCCCCACCTCCGCGCTTTTGCCGGAGCTCCCAAGCGCGCGCCGCCGGGACGACGGCGAGCACCTGGTGCTCGGGGGAGCCAGCAGCGCTAGCCCGGGGCCGCGTGCTGCATGAGCGGAGGCGCCGCGCGCGAGCTGCACGGCGACGGCGCGGCGGGCAGCGACGCGGGCATCTCTCGCTTTACGCGGCGGGCGGGCGCACCGCGGCTCGCTCCTCGCCTGATCGCGGATTTTATACTCGCCGCCGCCGCCTCGTGCGGCCTGCTGTAGCTGGAAAGGCGCGCGGGCGCCTTCCGAGCCAGTGGCAGCGCCTAGCTGATAGAAAGGTGGAGGAGGGACAGGAGGGGAGGTGGATATTCGCGTATCGGAAGGCCAGATTTGGATCGGGATCTCGCCGGGATGAAGGACCAGGGATCGGCCGGCGTCTCGCCCGGCCCGCCGGAGGGTGCGAATCTCCTCTGCCCATGCTTACTCACTCTACTACTTCATTAATTAATACTCCAATTCCCCTCAAGGACCCATTAGTACAAGCTTAAGCATTTCTGCATTTGCTAAGTTCATTCATGGCCATTGCTATTGCTGTACCGTGCACCCAGAGTCAGTCAGCTGTAGCGGTTGGTTGCAACTGATTTCTGTTACATCCTGCACAAGATTTGTACTTTTCTGCATGAACTTCCTATGAATGTTTGCAAGCATGTACTACTGTAAAGTCTGATGGATGCACTGTAAGTAACCACTGGGCGCGCGTTTGCGAAGCAGGGGAGAAGAAGGCCATCAACTCGGAGCTGTGGCATGCCTGTTCCGGGCCTCTGGTGGCGATGCCGCCGGTGGGCAGCCTCGTCGTCTACTTTCCACAGGGCCACAGCGAGCAGGTGCGTCATTTATCTCTCAATAACTGTAGGAAACATGCCAAAAATCATGACTAGTTTCCGAAAATTCCCCATCTCGAACGCCACTGAAAGTTCCCCCTTCTTGGGCAGGTCGCCGCTTCGATGCACAAGGAGGTGGACATCATCCCCAATTACCCTTCCCTTCCTTCTAAGCTGATCTGCAAGCTTCTGAGCCTCACCCTACATGTATGTGTTTATTTTCCCCCCTTTTCTACCGTGGTTGCAATGTGACAGTTTGCCTTTTGTTTCTATTCTATTCCCGTTTTACTGATTGGGCACACATATTTGTTTGCACAGGCAGATTCTGAAACGGACGAAGTTTATGCTCAGATGACGCTTCAGCCTGTTAACAAAGTAAGTTAGCGGATTTCTCTTGATTCCCGTGCTATGTGTTTTCTTTGAAAATTCTCATAACATCTCTGCATATGCATGTCAGTATGATCGGGACGCAATGCTGGCATCTGAACTTGGTCTGAAGCAAAACAAGCAGCCGGTGGAGTTCTTTTGCAAGACGCTGACGGCGAGCGACACAAGTACTCATGGTGGATTCTCGGTGCCACGTCGTGCGGCGGAAAAAATATTCCCACCACTAGTAAGAATAATTATGTACTTCATAACCTTGAAATAACTTAGATCAAAGTATGAATTTATCAGATTTAGTAAATACCTGCCTTACCAGGGTAACATGTTCGATAGGACTTTACGATGCAACCACCCGCTCAAGAGCTGATGGCCAAGGATCTTCATGACATTCCATGGAAATTCCGACACATTTTTCGAGGTATGTATGCATTTAATGCTAAATATAAGTTGATAAGCAGTTCCCTGCCATATTTTTTGTTTGTGGAGCAATTACTTATGTTTAGCCATTTCGCGCTGTAGCCTTCTAGTGCTACAGTTAGTGGGCACAATTTCATTTTGATAACTTCTCTGTTGATTTTCATGGACTTAGTCACCAATTTGCATTTTTGCCAGATATATCCTATTAGCGTTCATTCTTTTTCTTGGAACTTCAAGGCAGTCTTTGCACTGGGATATGTTGGCTGGTCAATCAACAGCATCGTGTACTTATCCCTCTACTTTTGTGCACATGCACATGCAGGTCAACCAAAGAGACACCTTTTGACAACTGGTTGGAGTGTCTTTGTCAGTACAAAAAGGCTTTTAGCTGGTGATTCAGTTCTCTTTATAAGGTAGTGTCATCAAATTCCGAATTTAAATGGCAGAGTTCTTAAACTATTTACAAGGAACATGGATCCTAAACTTCTTTTTCAGGGATGAGAAATCTCAGCTTCTCTTAGGCATACGGCGTGCTACAAGACCTCAGCCAGCTTTATCATCGTCAGTTTTATCGAGCGACAGCATGCACATTGGGATTCTAGCAGCAGCAGCCCACGCTGCCGCAAACAGTAGTCCTTTTACTATTTTCTACAATCCAAGGTAGTGTAGTCGTTTTTTGATATCCGGCATGCAGACACTATTGCTATTCAGCACAATAAACTCATAACATTTGTTTTGGATAGGGCGAGTCCATCAGAATTTGTCATCCCTTTAGCAAAATATAACAAGGCTCTGTATACACAAGTTTCTCTCGGGATGCGGTTCAGGATGCTGTTCGAGACTGAGGATTCGGGGGTCCGAAGGTACATGGGCACGATCACGGGTATTGGTGACTTGGATCCAGTGCGGTGGAAAAATTCTCATTGGCGGAACCTTCAGGTGTGCCACTTGTCTCATTTTCAATTCTGCAGTGTTGTCATATCGATATCACCCAGCTGTGTTTAGTAAGAAATCATCTCCATCAAATAGTCAGCTTACATTTACACAAGTCAACCCTGACACTGAGCAAATATTATAGTAGATACCAATAATCTGAGACAAACGTAAATGATATTTGCATTTCTCCTGACTTAATCTCCTTTTTCCAAGATAGGTTGGCTGGGATGAATCAACTGCATCTGAGAGGCGCACTCGTGTTTCGATATGGGAGATTGAACCAGTTGCCACACCTTTTTATATTTGTCCACCACCATTTTTCAGGCCAAAACTTCCTAAGCAGCCAGGAATGCCAGGTGCAGATACTTCTGCTTATTGAGTTCTATGTATGGTAGTATGGTTTAGGAGCAGTACATATTTTTTTTTTGGTAATCTCAACCTTTCGGCGTTTCGGCCTTTTAATCCTGTTATCATTCTATTTTTGTTGCATTCATAAACTGGCATTTAGGACATTGCAAACTTAAGTTCTATAAATGTGGGAAGGTATTTTCCTGAATATGGTACTTCTTGCATGTGTATAATAAACTCTACTCATGATTTAACAGCAAGAAGTGTGGAGTATTCGTTGAATTATAAATATAAGTTGAATAAACATACTGACTTATATTTCAAGCATATGGTTGCTCTTGCTTGTATGGTCATTATGTGAAGTTCTTGCTTTTAATACATATGCTGAAGTTAACTTCTTGATCAGTTTTAAGCACTTTTCTGAAGATTTGTTTGGTCATTATATAACTTGCAAACTTGATATATTTTGCAGATGATGAAGGCGAGGTTGATAGTGCTTTCAAAAGAGCCATGCCATGGCTTGGTGATGACTTTGCCCTAAAAGATGTCCAAAGTCAATTATTTCCAGGCCTGAGCTTAGTTCAATGGATGGCTATGCAGCAGAATCCTCAGATGCTACCAGCTGGTGCCCCAGCTGTGCAGGCGCCGTACTTGAACTCCAGTGCAATGGCTATGCAGGATGGGATGGGCACTGGCAATGACGACCTGATGAGAAGATTCAATATGCAAGGCCAAAATATTGGTTTACCTAACTCACAGGTTGGCTCAAAAATGGACCACCCCGCAATGGCTCAACATCAACAGCAGTCCCACCAACTACAACAACAGCAGCAGGTCCAGCAATCACAGCAAAGTTCTGCGGTTCAGCAACAGCAAGCCCAATTGCTACAGCAGAATGCCATTCATCTCCAGCAGCAGCAAGAACATCTCCAACGTCAGCAGTCACTGCCACAGCAGCAGCAAGAACATCTCCAGAGGCAGCAGTCACAGCCACAGCAGCAGTTGAAGACCGCTGCAAGTATGCCGTCAATGGAGCAGCATAAGCTGAGAGAACAACAGCCCCAAGGTGGACAGGCTGTTTCGCAAGCACAAATGTTGAGCCAGATTTTCCAGCCATCTTCCTCTCAGCTACAACAGTTGGGTTTACCAAAGTCGCCTACCCAGCGCCCAGGATTTCCAGGTTTACCAACTGCGTCTTCTTTGCAGCAGCCAGCTCTAGGCCAGGCACCACAGGTCCAGCAAGCAGCAGAATATCAGCAGGCCCTTTTACAGAGCCAGCAACAGCAGTTACAACAACTGTCACAACCAGAAATGCAGCTCCAGCTGCTTCAAAAGATCCAGCAGCAAAATATGTTATCTCAACTGAACCCGCAGCATCAGTCGCAATTGATGCAACAGTTATCTCAGAAAAATCAGGAATATCTCCAGCAACAGATTTTGCAACACCAGCTGAGCGGCTCTGATGCTATGGTCCAGTTCAAACAATCACATCAAACACCTTCAAACAACATCACAGGATCTCTGACGCCCCAGCAGCTTGTAAGGTCTCACTCAGCACTTGCCGAGAGCGAGGATCCATCAAGCTCAACTGCTCCATCTGCCAGTCGTCTTTCTCCAATGAATTCATTGAGCAGAACACACCAAGGGAGCAGAAACTTAACTGACATGACAACATCGCCACATATTGACAACTTGCTTCAGGAAATTCAAAGCAAGCCAGATAACCGAAACAAGAATGATATGCAGAGTAGCAAAGAAGCGATCCCTGTACCAAATCGATACCCAGTTTCAGATCAACTGGATGCGTCATCTGCCACGTCCTTTTGTTTAGATGAGAGCCCACGAGAAGGCTTTTCCTTTCCCCCAGTTTGTTTGGACAGCAATGCTCAAGTCGACCCAAGGGATAACTTTCTTATTGCGGAAAATGTGGATTCACTGATGCCGGATGCCCTGTTGTCAAGAGGGATGGGTTCCGGAAAGGATATTTGCAATCTTCCTTCTGGGCAAAGGGATCACAGGGAGGTTGATAATGAGCTATCCTCTGCTGCATTCAGTTCCCAGTCATTTGGTGTGCCTGACATATCCTTCAAGCCTGGATGTTCAGGTGATATTGCTGTTAATGATGGTGGAATGCCAAGCCAAGGATTGTGGAATAATCAAACACAGCGGATGAGAACTTTCACAAAGGTTGGTACTGTTTACTTTTAAGAGAGTGTTTATCACGGATACCTACACGTGCACTCTCAAAATTGTGAAGTACCCTGTGAAGTATATTTAGTACACACTGCACTAGCCACAACTGATCCTACATGCCTCTTAACTTGAATATGTGTACTTGATTCTGGATTGGGGAATTATGCTTAGAAATACTTGAAGTTTTTCTTTAACTAATAGTTGGTTTGTATATAGCCCTGCAAATTCATAAAACATGTTGTTTTTCAACTCCTTTGCAAATCCTTTAACCCTGCAAATTAGTAGAACCATTTCTTTTAGCATTGGGTATTGAAATCTATTTAAATAGGGCCAGGGAGGCTGTTATGTAGCCTAAATACCCAATGGTCAATTGGTACAAACTAATAATCTGAATTTGAAGCATTCCATGGAGGTTGTGTTTGTAACGTTTTCTCCATATCCATGTCTATTTTGATCATGAGTTATCCTGTTTTGCTAGGACTAAATATTATCCTTATGTCCTGGAGCATCACTAACTCCTGTTCCAAAGTCACATGTGTACAAGTCCTAACCTAACAATCGAAGCGTCCTTAGATCATTATTTACACCCAAGTTATTCTTAATTCCGTATTCGAGTAGCATTAATTTTTGTTATGTGCCAAACTTTCTTGATTTGAAGGTTCAAAAGCGTGGATCTGTGGGGAGATCAATCGACATCACACGGTATACAAATTATGATGAACTTCGGCATGATCTTGCATGCATGTTTGGTATTCAAGGCCAGCTTGAAGATCCGTACAGAATGGACTGGAAGCTAGTCTATGTTGATCATGAAAACGACATCCTCCTTGTTGGGGATGACCCATGGGAGTAAGTTCTTCCCTTCCACTATCATCTATCCAGTATTATCCGCAACGCTTTCTTAAACCGCCCACCTCAATCCCTCATGATTCGGAAAACTTTGTCAACAGGGAGTTTGTGAGCTGTGTGAAGAGCATCAAAATATTATCATCTGTTGAAGTGCAACAGATGAGTTTGGATGGCGACCTTGGCGGTATCCCTTCACAAACACAAGCCTGTAGTGCTTCCGATGATGCAAATGCATGGAGAGGATCCTGATGTACATACTAAATTGATGTGCTTCTTACCATTGTTTAAAGGATACCCAGAGGTTTAAGGACCCAACACACAGCTAGTATTATTCTGAGGTTAGACCTAGAGCCAACTCACTGACAAAATTGATCAAATGCTTCTGGTGAAAGGTGTTCAGCGAACCGCCTTATTGCGGAGCTGTTGCGTCTTGTTCCCACTAAAATACGCTTATCTATCTTCATGATCAGATTAGTTTCGTTTTTGGCATACAGAACTGCTCCGAATTTCATAAGCTACATGTGTTTACCTGGGACTTGCAGCCATTGTAATGTTACAAGTTGATCAACTATCTGAATGTATATATGTGCGATTTATGTACCTTCCGATGTAGTAATAGTTCCACTACTTATACTGAAGTAAAAAGTTGTATTGGCCAGAGAAATCCTGCTCCAGTGTCTAAAGAATTACTACAACACTTGTGTTTTGTTCTCTCCATAGTGTAGATGAGCCAGCACCAACTCACAATTGTGAATGTTTGCCTTTCATGCCGTTCCTAGTTTTCACTTTGGGATACGTGTGGTGGTTGGACCCACCAGTGCTTTTGTTGTATCGAGGGAGAGAAAAACATTGGGAGTCTTCTGCGTTTTCTTGAAAAAAAAAAACATTGGGAGTCCCTAATGTCAGACTTGGGTAAATACCACCGGTGCTCTTATTTACTGCTTTTGTTGGAGTAGGGCGTTTTGGTGACGGGGCTCCATGAAGGCCCATTTTTTTGAAAAAATAATAATCAAAATCCAGACTTTTCGGTTTAATAAAAATCTGAAACAAATATGCATGTGTATAAGGATGAAATATGTAAGATGTGTGTGTGTGTGTGTGTGTGTGTGTGTGTGTGTGTGTGAATATACAAGATGAAATGCCTTGAATTGCGATTTGTACAAAAATAAATAATTTCATGGACTTTGAGGATGAATAGTAATATAGTATCACGTGCTGAAAATAATAATACTCCTACTCAACCATTGGGCTTGCTGGTTAAATTCCGTTTAGTGACACTGCAACAAAATTGAGGTGTTACTACCGTACCCATTCTTTTGGTGACAAGTCATTTAACTTACATTGTTCCCGGCTTGCATGTTATTATATCGAGTGGCTCACCATCTGGCCAAGCACTCTTATGATACTCAATCTAATTTTTGTGTTTGGATATACTCAATCTAATTTTGATTGGAATGAAGATCCTTCCAATTTCATTATGCTTTTTTGTAATAAATGATGTAACTGTGTTGGCTGAGAAACAAAATACCCAGAGGCTTTCCCTTCAAAAAAAAAAATGTTGATTCCGGCTTGCCGGTTAAACTATGCATTAAAGTTACGCTCCATATCACGGTTGGCCACTCTTTTCCTTTTGTGCACTCCCTTTTTATTTTCTTCTAATTTGGTGTTTATTGTGGTTTGATGGCTTTGATGCCGTCCACCGCTGTGATCGTCTCGTCGCAAATGCCCAACAACTGCCATAGTTGTGCGGGTCACCGCACCCGATCCTACCGAAGTGGTTGAGGGCGAGCTTGTAGGGTGCCCCGTTTTAGTCGAACTCCGGATGAGACATGCATTCTCCCTGAACGCGGTTTCTATTAACAATGAAACTAGGTTTTAGAGCTACCAGATGAGGAACCCCAAAAATATTTGAAACTGCAAATATTATTACAAACTAGAGTAAGAATGCAATATGGTAACTCTGTGTTTGCGCATAAGCATAACCACCATGGCTTTCATCCATATGGAGCGCAGTCCACTCAGCTATAGTTGCAGTAACTGGACTTTTGTGAGACTGGTCTTTCTCCTATGCACGGGAGATACCGTGCATGGCATCACCATTAACTTCATTATAAGCACATGGGCTCCACCCTATCCCCTAACCAAGATTCTTTCTCTCCCTTCAATCCATCCATGCATTTTAAGCTCAGTCTCTAATTGGAAACTATCCTAGTTTTTAAACATAAAATTTGATTCATGATCATCTTACATGTTTGTGTTCCTGGCAACGAGATCTTTTCAACAAGACTAATCCTGAATATTATTTGATCATTTTTGAAACATGAATTTTAAAACTTCATGAAACTACAAAAACTATGATTGTTAGACTTTTTTTTTTTGTCAATTTGCACAAGTTATTTTCCGTTGTTATTAATAAACTTACTAATGTGTGCAAGAACACAACGTGGGTATATATCCACGCAAAAACCATCATGTATTATTCCATACATGCATGTTTCACTATGTTTCGTAAACTCAAAATTTAAAATTTCAAACATATTAAATGTTGAACTTGTTTCAAAGATATCATCGAAAGAAAGACTCGCGTTCATACAAATTATTTACCCTGTATTTATTTTAAGGAGAAAAGTGTATTTTTCGTCCCTCAACTCTGAACGAAGTCTAGATTTCGTCCCTCAACTATGAAACCGGACAACTTGCACCTCCAACTCTTGAAACAGGGCAAACTAAGTCCCTCTCCCGATTGCAAGCGGTTTCTAAATGACATGGCGTGGTTTTGACCGGGTCTGCGTCCACGTGGCAATTCCTGATGGGTCTTCTTCTTCTTCCTTCTCGTCCTAACTCAGCTCGGCATTTTGTCGAGCAGTTCCAGTGCGTCGAGCAATATGAGGAGAATGTGGGCGCGGAAGCCTCCGGCGAAGTGGCATTGGTCCCTGACGACCTCCGCAAGGCAGCTCTGGTGCGGTGTCCCCCAGCGTGCCGCTCGCGCCATCGAAAACGAGCTCGGCTGCTTGAGCAGGACGACGGCAGCAACGCGTGTCGCTGGAGCGGGAGCTCATGGCCACGCGTGCACCACCACACACCGGCTTGCCGGTCACCCTCCGTTGGCTGCATGCACCGCTGAGAGCCACCGCTCGAGCTGCCGCACAGTTGTTGTCCGCCCCGCGTTGCTCGTCAACACCCCATCCGCGCCTTGAGTCCTTGACCAAGCTCGCCGTGCCGAGACATTGTTGGCCCTGCTGGCCCTCGCCACCGGATCCGTCCCTTGTCCAAGCTCGCTGTGCCGAACCATCCTCGTCCTTACTGGCCACGCCGATGTGTGTAGGGGAAGCCGGAGGTGTCGGAGCCTCGGAGGAGATCCATCGTTTATGGTCAGGAGAGCAGCATGGCCATGCGAGCGCACGCACACCACCTGTTCGATGTTTTGCCTCAATGGAGTTCACATGAGCGCTACGTGCGTTTTCGTTTTCTTTTCTTCTTTGTACCTAAAAGCTTGGTCACGTGTCACTTTGGACTGGTAAAAACCACGTTGAGTCAGCATGATACTGCTCGAGGGATAAAACTTGTCCGGTTTCAAGAGTTGGGGTGCAAATTATCCGATTTCGTAGTTGAGGGATGAAATTTAGACTTTGTCAAAAGTTGAGGGATAAAAAATATACTTTTCTCTATTTTAAAATATATGGTTGTTTGAAGTTTAAGATTCAATATAAAATCCACGTCCACATATACTAGTGTGTAGGAGAGAGAACTAGTAGATGCAGCCTTGCTCCATAAAGTTGTCAAATGGATTTAGATAGAGTGTCTACACTTGGCAAGAAAATTCAATTTGGTGCCGAAATTTGAGGCATACGGATATGTGGTGACAAAACTTCGCTTCGTCGTGTAAATACGGTCAAAATCACGTTTGGATACGAACAGGGTGCTGACGAGGCCCGCCAGCGTGGTGCGGGACTCACTGTCAGTGGCTGGACCGTGCGGGCGCGCGCGTGTGGCCCTGGTTTTCGCAAAAAGCCCCTGGAATTTATTTACTTCTCACAAAAAAGCCCCCTAAAAAACACACATTCAGAAGCTAAGAACACACATGCAAACTGTCAGAAACGGTTGTCAGAAACACGCATGCAAAACTTGACTTTGTCAAATGGTTGTTTGAAGTTTAAGATTTAATATAAAATCGACGTCCACATATACTAGTGTGTAGGAGAGAGAACTAGTAGGTGCAGCCTTGCTCCATAAAGTTGTCAGGTGGATTTAGATATGAGTGCATGCATCTCTAACAAGATGGACGGTTTAGCCATGCACGGGATAACATATGCATGGTAGAATCACTTTTCTCCGTCTTTTGCCCACTGTTTGTTTTTCACATGTGCGAACGTCATGTCACTGATAATTACTCCCTCTGTTCCATATTACTTGTCCTTTATTTAGTACAACTTGCATATATATCATGAAAAATATTTTTTCCCTTTTCCTTTCTTCGGTTGTGGGTAGATCTTCTTTGTTGTATTATGGGACACTGCACCTAACCTAATTAAACCCGCAGGCTCTGGTGTACTTCTCGATATGTTTCCAAGTAATATATGTAACCTTACATACATATACCTACCATAATGCATATTGTTTTCATTGTCGACATAATCACATATATAGCCACTCGTCCGGCACCGCTTTGGGTACGCGATTTATATGGACAAACAGATCATCGTCACGTCGTCGTAAAATTGTGTTTCCAGTACGTTCTCGGCCATGACGACCACGGCGTACGTCCCGCCGTCGCTCTCCGCCTCGAGCGTGGCCATCGTGCTGGCCACCGGGTCTCACGTGCTAAGGATCGACTACTTCTCGCAGGCGGCTGCGATGCTCGCCAACGGCGAGTGTCTCAAGTCGCCCAAGTTCCAGGCGGGAGGGCACACCTGGCGTATCCGCTGCTACCCCAACGGATCGGCGCAAAAGTACGACGGCTACGTCTCCCTCGTGCTGGAGCTCGCCAGCCACGTCGTCAAGGACGTCCGCGCTGAGTTCCGGTTCACCCTGGTCCCGCTCCGGCGACAGGGCTGGCCGGCGCCGGCGCCGTACGAGCACGCCGACGTGGTCACGTTCGAGGAGAAGGGCCGGCAGTTCGGCTTTAAGAACTTCGTCAGCAGGGATTGGCTGGAGAAGTCGGAGAAGCTACTCGACGGCGCCCTCGCCGTGAGGTGCGACGTGACCGTCCTGACCAAGCAGCCGGCGCCGGTGCCTGTCGTCGAGGAGCAAGAGCTGGAGCGGCTGGGGCTGGTGTGCGCCTGCAAGGACGACGCGTGCAAGCGCATCCACGCGGGTACCGTGGAGGCCGCCATGGCCTTAGGGACGATGCCCCGTCGATGCCGCCGGGTGAAGGAGGCGTGTCTCAGGCTCCTCGGGCGTCTTCGTGTGGAATAAGTTGCCACCTTTTGTTTGTGTGTGATCATCATCTATCAATTTGGTTAGGATCGTCAGATAAAATTTGCCGCAACTTCTTTAGAGAAACAGATGTTCTGAACATTATTGCTTGTCTGCCCTTCTACAGTTATGTTTCCTGGCCTTTTGTGTTAGCCTAATCTTGTCACGATGTGTCAGCATGTAATTTTGAGTTTTGCATGTAGCTAGTTGTACTCGATCGGTGCCGGCAAGATGTACGTGTGATATGTACGTAGACAGCGAGTGGTCAGCCCAGAGATCGTGCGTGGTGAGATGCTACTGCCGTGTGAGGCGGCGGAGATGCGAGATGCAAGTGCCGTGTGAGGCGGACACCACACGAGAACTCAAGCCGACGGCCAGCAAAGAGTGTCAGCCGAGTGATTTGGTATAGTGCATGCAAGTCATTTAGCCGTGCATGTACAAGTGGTGGCCGGGTCATGTGTTCGTGTACGCATGAGTTGTTAGTAGTACTAGTTGTCAACCCGTGCACTTGCACGGGCTAGCAATTAATAAACATAAAATAATTATGGATAACAAATTTAATGCATAACCAAGATCACATTACTTTTAATCTAAAAAATACCACATTACTTTTTCCACCTTTATTATATGCTTGATTGGGCACTAACTGGGTCTTTATTCATATATGCACAGTATCTCTCTCTCTCTCTCTCTCTCTCTCTCTCTCTCTCTCTCTTTCTCTCTCTCACACACACCCGTGTATGTGTGAAATCCCATAATCATGTTATTTCTCTTAGTTTTTGTGGGAAATCAAATAAAAAATTTGTGTGACAACTCTATTTTTTCTATAATGAAATCACTTCAACTGAAAAAATAATACTTAATCACTTTGGTGAACAATAAAAGACGTCTCCATTTATGTTGTCTATGGGAATGGAATAGTTATTATTGTTTCATCATGTCATGATCAACCTAAGTTGAATGTCCACAAATGTTATACTGAATGCCATTCTTTCTAATTATGTTTATGTTCATCGTGTGCAAAGAAATTTTCCGTGAACAAAGGCAATGCATGATCTGGTTATATATGTGCACATGAAATTCATAAAGTTTGAAAGCAACACCTGAACTATAACTTATTCATAAATAATTGAGATGAGCTGCTGCACTGTTTTAAAATAAAAATGAAGTACACATAGAGTAAGACCTGTATCTCTATTGACAAAAAAAAAGCATGGACCAGACCATTTCTAGAAGACTAACACTTATTGAATCATATACCGGAGCTTCCATTTTTGTCTTGCGATACTCTCTGATGCTTGACATGTATCCGAAATTTATGCCATGCAGTGAAAGGCATATGAAAATAGGTATTTCCCTAGTATTTACAATATGTTATGGACAACATGCTGCTACATTAGTGATTAAGCCAAAAGAAAACAAAAAATAGTGTATAAGAGTTATTCCCCGCAAAAAAATGATACTATTCATATATAAAGATGAAATGCTTTGTAGATTATCATTGATATCAATGCTGCAAATCACTGATTAAATATGAAATAAAAATGGTGTATCATGCTAAGGGTAGCATCTAAAGGCTATAGTGACAATGAAGATCGAGTTACAAAAATGGCTCCACCTGACCTAACTATTGATATGTCTTAACTGCACAACACATGTAAATTTCCATGAAATGCCTTGAGTAATTTTTTTAATAACAAAATATTTGAACAATAATTTAAGTAGCTTCTATTTGTTGAATCTACCAAATAATTGCATGGAAATAATTGTAGGTTAATTTGAAATATAATTCTAGATGGAGAATAGTCGCAGTCGAAATGTCTTCCTTCATATTATGTTGTTGGCATGTGGAAATAGCAATAACGAAAAGAAATGATAGTTTCTTTCACTGACGAAAGAGAACAATTATTGGCATTTTGAGAAAAAAATACGTGAAACATTATCAATCTATTTCATTATTTATGATTCTACTCCGTGTATTGATTAGCCATGGTGAAAAACTACCAGTGGGGTAACAGGGTTGATGGATATACATAAAATATATAATGAACGCTTAATAACTATCAAACCTTTTTTATCTATCAAGACTTATGCCCTTGAAAAATCAATGAGTAAGAATACATGGATGTAGATGAAAAATATGAATTGCTAGGTTCAAGTTGGAACGACTGTTCTTTGTTTAGCTCTAATTTTAATGAAAAATAGTGTAAATAAGCAATACATGTTTTTGAAATCAATTGTTAATTAAGTAGAATTTGTTTTCTTCGAGTCATTACTATTGATAAATTTCACGTGACACCTTATATGATATCAGATCCATGAAAATAATAATTGAACTGACCATATGAAGATTTTAGCGCTTCAGATTTAGCCAAAAGTGTGCAAAAGATGGTAGTGCATAACAATTAGTCCAGGTAAGAAAGAAGAGGATGGTATATATTGACATCATGTTCAACTGAACCTTGTAGAAATCATGTCACCCTCTGGTTCTTTTAACAAAAGAAACTTATTTTATATTAGTCCAACAAAATCGTTCATTTTGCAGGAAAATAGAGACACATTGTTTGTCACGCGGACAAATCAAATCAATAAAGTACATTTTTGTTACTATTTTTATGAAACTAAAGTTGTCATCTATTATCCAACAAAATCATTAACAGCCGTAAGAATATTTATCCCTTGTTCACCTGAAGGATGTACGTAGGCTGAATCTGAGTGTGCAAAAATCTCTGAGGCCAAAACAATCGTGGTACCAAAGCTAAGCTTCCACTGAGCATATATACTATTCTAGAATAATATCTCTGAAAGATACTGTTTCCTTACGGAAGAATATGGTATTTTTGTGTGCATATAAATGAATCACCGAAAACATTCTTTTACAGTAATGTGAGAAGTAGATGCAGGATGACGTGCAGGTAGAAATAGATTAGCAGAAAGATTTTGCACACTCACCTTGAACGTTTGGAATAGTTCTGCAGTTAACTCAGCCCAGCCATTAATAGGATCTTGAGTATTAAGACCAACCATCAAAGTTAGCTACAGTAGTCCTGGGATCTACCTCTTTCCTTTCACTCAATACCAGAAGTGAGTAATTTCAACTCTGCGATTCAACTTATGAAGGGATTAATTAAGGCAGACATACCTATGAAAATCAATGGTGTCTCGCTCTCGCTATTTGTTTGGATATGGCTTCATCGAGCATGTTACATGAACCATTGATATAACCGTCGCGCAGTGAGCCCACCAGCTACATGTAGACATACCGATGAGAAGTTGAGTACCAATAGTGTCTCACTATTTGTTATTTGTTGGAATGTGGCTTCATCGAGCATGTTACCTGGATCATTGATATATATAACGCCAACTACAGGGATCAAATTACACTTGGCCCTTGCTAGATCGTGCACGTTGTCGTAGTTTGGTGTATCTAAGCATAGCCTTGGCCCACCACCATGAACACCAGGAACCTGGATCCATCTGCTCGGTGTTCGCCGTGCGCCATGGCATATAGAAAATGATGGACGTGCTCGCATAGATTCTGCTTTAATTTCACGGAGAGGGGCAGTTGAGTTGCCGCGTACTCTCCAGCAAGAATACAAACCCTAGCTCGCCAGAAGCAATCTCCACATACGAAGCTAGCTTCCGCAAGCTGGTTAATCGACCAGCAAGTAACATATATGGAGTACCACACGCCCAAATCAATCTATGGCCAAAGGCACATAAAGCTCTGTACGTGCATGCATGGCCATACCTGGTGAGAAATCAATCGGTCATACTCTCACCTAGTATATCTTACCTAATTACACGGCCACCTTGATCGCTAGTTAAACCAAACTAACTAACACATCACTCTAATTCAAGATTATGCTAACATATCTTACCTTCGAGTTAATTCACTTCCGTACGTGCGTGATCGTCGAAAAGAACCAATAAAGCTCGCCAGAACCAATCTCCACATATGAAGCTAGCTTCCGTAAGCTGATCGATGGACCTGCCAATAACACATACAAAATATGACACACCTGAATTGATCTATGGCCAAAGGCCCATAAAGCTCTGTGTAAACGTGCTTGCATGGCCGTACGCCTGTACCCGGTGAGAAATCAATCAGCTAGCTGATGTATACCAGCACATCTTACCGTGCCCGGACAGCTCTAAAAGTAGCAAAGTTCTAGTAGCTTCTGTCGTGCGTGACCGTCTGAAAGAATCTTGTCTCGCCTCGGAAAGGTTGGACTGTGGCAGTAGCACGGCCGATCGAGTCCATGGATCTCTACTTCTAGAACTCTTCCTCCCTTTAAATCAATGGCAAGAGGAATCGACTTGCTACGTCCTGGAGAGCTCATTGTTTTTGCTCAAAATATGAGATGACTGGTGTTTGATGATTTAGGTTACGGGAAGAGGCAGGGTTGTGAGGGAGAAAGAGAAGCCATGGCTTTGTCGTGGCGGCGACATGTGGGGAATATGATCGAGGATAGGAAATCTGTTAGACCGGGAGATTAGGGTAATGGAACTAAGGGATGACTCCGCCTCTAATCTTGGTGATCCAATGGTTTAGATGTTCAGATGGATTATAAATTGTAGTATTAATTATAACTAAGTTTTTTTTATGGGGGATTTTACGAATCGATCTATTCCGTAATAATTCGGCTCCACCAGATTAACGGTTCATAAAATCTAATTAATGTTAGAATTTAGTTTTTTATGGAGGATTTCATGAATTGATCTACACCGTAATAATTCGGCCCCACCAGATTAACGGTTCATAAAACCTAATTAATGTCAGAATTTAGTTTTTTATGGAGGATTTCATAAATCGATCTACACCGTAATATTTCGGCCCCACCAGATTAACGGCTCGTAAAATCTAATTAACGTGAGAATTTATTGAGAGTCGGTAATTAGTATAGATATATATAGATATAGA
The DNA here is from genome assembly GCF_018294505.1 of Triticum aestivum. NCBI lineage: Eukaryota > Viridiplantae > Streptophyta > Magnoliopsida > Poales > Poaceae > Triticum > Triticum aestivum. Next base: position 114,118,087 of record NC_057814.1, read on the forward strand.
TATAGATATAGATAGAGGTATAGATATAGACTAGTCTTTGGAAGCCTGGAGTGAGTCTAGGAGGTTAGCTGGATAGAGGCAGTTGTGTTAGAGCATCTACAGCCGGACTTAACAAATTCAGTTCCTCAAAACGCTCGCGGACGCAGCCGCGCGCTTCGGCGGTACTGACCGATCACACCTCATACTTGGTGCTATGCATCCGAGTATCTCATATTTCATCTTCTAGGTCCATACAAATCATGGAAAAGAAATCCTACGTACTATGCACATCACGCTAGTCTAAATACGCCTTGTCGTCAAAGATGCCCATGACGTCGGTGCCGTGCGTCGGGTAAATGGGCGCGGTGGAGGTCTCCGGCTCCTCCTCCTCATCCATATACGCGGGCATCTCGTCGACGTCCGCGACGTGCTCCTGCTTCGCCTCCTGCAGACGACGACGCTTGGCGTCCGCCGCCGATTCCGATAGAAGGGAATCGAGGATCGTCCGTTGCTTCGTTGCAGATCCTCCTCCAGCTCCTCCCCCCGCTCCGCGTCCTCCCCGTCCTCGTCCACCTCCACCTCCTCCACCAAGTCCTCCTCCGGATCCACTGCGTCTGGAGGTAGCCCCGCGGTGATCCTTGCTTCGCGCCTTGCCCGGATCTGCTCAAGGAGCTGTAGCAGCGCTCCGGCATTAGATATGCGTAGCTCCTTACCCGGTGGCGCGGGGGCATGGCTACTAGTGGTGGCGAGTCGAAATTGGTGGCGGTGGCGGACAGGATGGAGGAAATATGGACGGGTAGGGTTTTGGTGCCGATGGTCGGCTTAAATAGCCGGGCTAGGGCACTACGCGGCCCGCCGGAGTGGCGGCATGCGGCGACGGAGGAGACGAGTTTCGGACCGCCGGGTTTCAGAGTGTTTTCTTATGGGACCCGGCTATCAATCTGATGTGGCGGACGCGCCCAGGCCTCCCTATATCCGCCCTCATATTTGGGCCGGATATGAGGGGTGCCGGTCAGCCCATGCATTTGAGGCCCGTTTAAGAAGCCTATCTAAATCGTTTTTTTGACCGGTCATTGACTAGGCCGTTTCCGCCTGGGCGTATGAGGGGGGTTTAGGGTGCCCGGCCGTAGATGCTCTTAGTGGATGGTAGAAGTGGTCATGATGTAGTGGGGTAGTGGCGGGAGTGCATGACACAAGTGCCCGGGTCCTATGTATATCTGTATATATATGTTGCATTGGAGTAATTAATGAAAAGGAGCCGTGATGGTAAAGTGTGTGTGCGTGTGAGTTCCCGGGCATACAAATGCTTCGAATTTCATAAGCTACCTGTGTTTACGTGGTATTTGCAGCTATTGTAAGCTTACAAGTTGATCAACTAGCTGGTGTATATATGTGCGATTTATATACCTGCTGATGTAATAGTTCCATTAATGTAGTTCCACTACTGAAGTAAAAAGTTGTATTGGCCAGTGAAAACTTGTTCCCATGTCTAAAGAATTACCACATTGTTGAGGATATAACCCCAAGGTATGACCCGCCCAGGAGGGGCCAGGTCAGACAGTTGGCGACTTAATATGACAAAGGCCCAAGAAGGTGAAGTGTGAAGACGGCGGCTCACAAAGGTGGGCCTGGTGGAGGCCCAAGACCTGAACGTGTAAACCGCCATATGCTAGCTTGCCTGTTAAGGCAAGTGACTTAGAAACCAGGCCGGTCACGTTGTGTGATCCGGCTCGGACTCTTGTAAGCCGTCGGGCTTCGACCTGTGTATATAAAGGCGAGACCCGGTGGCGGGTTAACTTAGGAGACAATTGATCGATAGCTAGGTCAAGCGTATTCGCTCCCTTGTAATCGAAACTCAAGCAGTACAACTAGAAGCAGGAAGTAGGCTTTTACCTCGTAGCGAGGGGCCGAACCTGGGTAAATCCCTTGTGTCATTTGTCTCGTTCAACCCCTTCAAGCTAACCTACGTCGCGATGGCTCCACACCTAAGTCCTTTCACTAGGGCATCTGCCGTGACAAAACCACGACAATTGGCGCCCACCATGGGGTCAGAGCACGGTGGTTTCGAGTCCTTGAAGGGAAATTTCTCAGGGATCGAAGGATACGCCATGGGCAGGATGACCAAGAGTCGCCGCGGCAAGATCTACATCGACGACGCTGGCTGGGGCCCCGAAGCCGACTCAATCGAGTACGGGTACCGGGCAGGCGTACGAGTACCTTTGGCGGAATTCACGTCTTCATCGGCAAAATCGGCGAATTGGAGCCTGAGCCGGACGCCTGCACCGGCATCATTGAAACGGCTCAGCGTGCGCAACCCGCCAGGGTCAACCCGGCCGGAAGCGCGTCTTTGTGGGCTTTGTTCATGGGGCGGATCTTGAGGAAGGATCTGTATCTGATGGAGAGACGACCATCTATTCAGGTGATGAGTCCTCGACTAGATAAACTGAATCAATCTATCGGCTTCAAAACAACAGGCTTGGGGGTTATTCCGATGGTGACAGTATTCTGGATTCCTATGAGCCGCCGAGCAGGGCTGCTGTTTTCATGGCTGGTACACAGCCGATGCTAAATTCGTTAACAGCCGCGGCTATGACGTCCGGCTCAACTGCTGCTGCGACAGCTGGGGCGAGCGACTCAACACGGCCGCCGGCTCAAGTCTTATCTAAGCTCTTGGATGCTTTTGCAACTCTGTTAGCTGCAGAGGTAACTCCGGCGAATCAAGCACAACATAATACAGAAGTTGCCCGAGGAGATCTTAACACAGAGAACGCCAGGATGGCAAGTAAGTGGACTTCGTTGGAGGCCGAGTCACATCGGATAAGAGCAGAAGCTTTTCATCTGAGTCCGGATCAGAACGCGTCCAATGATGTTCTTCAAAGGAGGCATCAGAGCCATTTACCTTCACAATTTGAGGGGCAAAATCTTTTCAACACACCTAGGGCAGGAACGAGCAACCCGCCCGGCGTGACCCGGGCTGTTGAGGCGCCAGGAACCGGAGCGGCGGCTCAACCTCGTGTGCCAGACCCGTCCCGTAGGGATTTGACCCCACCTCAACGGTTTTCAACACCTTCTCGACATTATTCTAACCCGGTGGATAACATGATAGTAGCAGCCACACGACTAGCAGCTATCCCGATCGAAGGCGAGTCTCCAGTGGCGATAGAGACCCAGAACGCGGTGGAGCTTCTTCAGACGGCTGTAGCACAGCAGGCGGCTTATTCGTACAGTCGCGAGCGTGTCCATTCAACTCCCCGCCCAAGTCGAAGCTACAGCCGGCGCATTGAGTCGCCGGCGGTTTCCAGTAGCGAGCGGCACCATGACCTGCCTCGTAATGATGACCCACCCCATAGTTGAGAATGTTTGGTTCTTATGCTGTGTTGTTCCTCTATGGATACGTGTGCTGGGACCCACTAGTGCTTTTGTTGTATTCGTTTCTCTGGTTATATTGAGGGAGAGAAAAACATTGGAACTCACCTTTGTCTCTGTTGTCTTCTTTGGGAAAATTACACTTATATACTGTCTTGAGACACAAAGCGTTCTCCAACCCTAGCCGCTACATGACTTCTCCTCTTTGCCACCGCAGCGGTCTCTCCCCTCTCCCGTCTGGCAGGAGTGAGGACCCACTCTCAATTAATCATAGTTCTACCGTTCTAGGTATTTTCTCCACTTAGGTTTTGGTTCCTGGCGGAATCAACAAGGTAGTGGCGATCATAGTTGCCAAGTTCCGGGGTTGATTGGGCCGAGGGACGGGAACGAGGGTCGAGGATCGTTGGTGGCTAATAACAAGGAACACCGGGGATATACTTCTTTCGAATAACCCATCGATAAGTGGAACACATCCCAAATTGTTTGGGAACAATGATAATTGATCCGGAAATGATAAGATGGTTCACGAAACGAAGGTGCATAAGATGTATAAATCACCATGACAACAAAAAATGATTAAATTGATTGATTCCATTATACGGGTAGCGGATCGCTAATTGCATGGTGTGATTGTAGGTAACCCTGTTATCTATGTTGCCTATACATGGCTGTTGTTTTTCACACTCGAGGGAAGTGCAAAACATCGAAATACAATAGAGGAAGGAATATGATTCTATTCAGTCAACCATACGAGTCTTGCGCTGGGTCACACGCCGGACATTGGATCCTTCTCGATCCAAAGCACATCGTTGTGCCACGTCTTCCCGACCCCCCCACTGGGTGTTTCCAGGTGTCGTTGTTCACGAGATTTGTTGCAACCATTTCCCGGGGGGGGGGGGGGCTGTCATCCATTTACCAATTAGGGAGAGGAGCGGGGGCGACCGCAGGGTGATGGCTTCGGTGGCGGCATCCCGGGAGAGAACTTAGTTGCCCGACGACTAATGTCACCCTCGGAAGGTAAACTGCATGCCCCCCCGCCATTTCCATGTTCCTTTGTGCTCCCGTAGTGGGGGTCGCCATGGGGGCAGGGGGCGTCTGTGTTCCCCAACTGGTATTTTGGGAGGGGAGAAAATAGGGGGTGCCAAATCTAGCGATGGGTAGGAGTATGCTTTGGAGATGTTTTGAAGTTGTTGTGTTGTTCGTGAGGGTCAAATAGATGCAGTATTGTGTGATGAATTTAGGGTTCAATTTTGTTACTGGGATGATATAGGTGTCAAATCGATGCAGTATTGTGTTGATACATGTTTTTTTGCTTATATAGGGGGTCAATTTCCTGCAGTATTGTGGTGATTTAGATGGAATATCTTAGGGGGTCAATTTCCTGTGATTGATAGGTTCATTATCTTATTGCATACCGTGGTGATATAGGGTTCATTTTTGTTGTTAGGATGACATAGTTAAATTAGCTGCAGTAATGTGAACCATATAGAGGGGTGCCAAAATTTCTGTGATGATAAGTTCACTTTTGCTGCATATATCCTGTCATGACAGGTTCATATTGTGTGTGTGTGTGGGGGGGGGGGGGGGGGTCTAAAATGAGTTTTGCTGTAATAATGTGTATTGATAAGGTTTTGATGCAATTAATTTGTTTTTGATAGGTTTTTTCAGCTTTGTTCATATGATTTATGGTCATACATATTTTGCCCTTTTTCTTCATATGCTCCTTGTTAGTTGTGTCACACAATATTAATGTTCATTTGATTTTTGTGTGTGTTTGTTGGCTGTTCATGGGGAAGAGCAATGTAAATAGTTATTTGGGGGGTAGATAGTTAATGGTGTGGATCAATGTTTTTACATTACAATGCAATGTGTTTTTGCTTCAACTCTTCCCCTTTGTTGCTGCAGGCACTACAAGAGAGAATAATAATAAGAAGAAGGCTCTAGGGAATATTTGCGGGTTCAAATAAGGGCTTAAACTGAGAATTTTTTCCTTTGGTCATTTTGGCATTGATAAAAAAAGAATGGTGATGGACAAGAACCCTAATGGCGTAGAGCTAGTAGAGCGTTGTTCATGCCCTCGGACTCCTCGTGGAGGGATGTTGAGTGCCGCTCGATGCTGTGCCGCTGTATCATGTTCCTCATGTTGTCGCCGAAGTAGTCGGCCATGACGTCCACCACTGCCAGGACCTTGTCGTTGCCCGCAAACGTGTACTGGTCTAGATCTAGAAGGCCCTGCATGATCTGCCCCCTGCCCGCCAGGAAGAAACACATTGAAAGTGATGTTTATTAGAATGCGTTATTGTTTATGATGTGGTATTGTTTATAAGTATGTGTCCCTGCTATGGTATGTTGTTGTGTATAAATTATGATTATATATTTTTATTTATGATTATGTGTTGATCAAACTGATGCTTTGCAAACGTGGGTATTTCTCCGCGAGTGCCCGTTTTGTTGGGAACGTAGTAATTTCAAAAAATTTCCTATGCACACGCAAGATCATGGCGATGCATAGCAACGAGAGGGGAGAGTATTGTCCACGTACCCTCGTAGACCGTAAGCGGAAGCGTTATGACAGCGCGGTTGATGTAGTCGTACGTCTTCATGATCGACCGATCCTAGCACCGAAGGTACGGCACCTCCGCGATCTGCACACGTTCGGCTCGGTGACGTCCCACGAACTCACGTTCCAGTAGAGTGTCGGGGAAGAGCTTTGTTAGCACGACGGCGTGATGACGGTGATGATGAAGCTACCGGCACAGGGCTTCGCCTAAGCACAACAACGATATGACCGAGGTGGATTATGGTGGAGGGGGCACCGCACACGGCTAAAAGATCAATGATCAACTTGTGTGTCTATGGGGTGCCCCCTCTCCCGTATATAAAGGAGTGGAGGAGGGGGAGGGCCGGCCCTCCTATGGCGCGCCCCATGGGGAGTCCTATTCCCACCGGGAGTAGGATTCCCCCCTTCCATGTAGTAGGAGTAGGAGAGAAGGAAGGAGGAAAGAGGGAGAAGGAAAGGGGGGCGCCGCCCCCCTTTCCTAGTCCAATTCAGACCAGAGGGGAAGGGGGCACGTGGCCTGCCCTGGCCGCCCCTCTCTCTTTCCACTAAGGCCCATAAGGCCCATTAAACTCCCCGGGGGGTTCCGGTAACCCCCGGTACTCCGGTATATGCCCGAACTCACTCGAAACCCTTCCGATGTCCAAACATAGTCATCCAATATATCGACCTCTATGTCTTGACCATTTCGAGACTCCTCGTCATGTTCGTGATCATATCCGGGACTCCGAACTACCTTCGGTACATCAAAACACTTAAACTCATAATACCGATCGTCACCGAACGTTAAGCGTGCGGACCCTACAGGTTCGAGAACTATGTAGACATGACCGAGACACGTCTCCGGTCAATAACCAATAGCGGAACCTGGATGCTCATGCTGGCTCCTACATACTCTACGAAGATCTTTATCGGTCAAACCGCATAACAACATACATTGTTCCCTTTGTCATCGGTATGTTACTTTACTGAGATTCGATGTCGGTATCTCAATACCTAGTTCAATCTCATTACCGACAAGTCTCTTTACTCGTTCCGTAATGCACCATCCTGCAACTAACTCATTAGTCACATTGCTTGCAAGGCTTATAGTGATATGCATTACCGAGAGGGCCCAGAGATACCTCTCCGACAATCGGAGTGACAAATCCTAATCTCGATCTATGCCAACTCAACAAGTACCATCGGAGACACCTGTAGAGCGCCTTTATAATCACCCAGTTACGTTGTGACGTTTGGTAGCACACAAAGTGTTCCTCCGGTATTCGGGAGTTGCATAATCTCATAGTTAGAGGAACATGTATAAGTCATGAAGAAAGCAATAGCAATATACTAAACGATCAAGTGCTAAGCTAATGGAATGGGTCAAGTCAATCACATCATTCTCTAATGATGTGATCCCGTTAATCAAATGACTACTCATGTCTATGGCTAGGAAACTTAACCATCTTTGATTCAACGAGCTAGTCAAGTAGAGGCATACTAGTGACACCCTGTTTTGTCTATGTATATATGTACTAAGTTTCCGGTTAATACAATTCTAGCATGAATAATAAACATTTATCATGAAATAAGGAAATAAATAATAACTTTATTATTGCCTCTAGGGCATATTTCCTTCAATCTCCCACTTGCACTAGAATCAATAATCTAGTACAGATCGCCAGGTGATTTAACACCAATAGTTCACATCACGATGTGATTAACCCATAGTTCACATCGCCATGTGATCAACACTCAAAGGGTTTACTAGAGTCAGTAATCTTAGTTCACATCGCCATGTGATTAACACCCAAAGAGTAATAAGGTGTGATCATGTTTTGCTTGTGAGAGAAGTTTAGTCAATGGGTCTGCCATATTCAGATCCGTATGTATTTTGCAAATTTCTATGTCAACAATGCTATGCACGGAGCTACTCTAGCTAATTGCTCCCACTTTCAATATGTATCCAGATTGAGACTTAGAGTCATCTGGATCAGTGTCAAAACTTGCATCGACGTAACCCTTTACGACGAACCTTTTGTCACCTCCATAATCGAGAAACATATCCTTATTCCACTAAGGATAATTTTGACCGTTGTCCAGTGATCTACTCCTAGATCACTATTGTACTCCCTTGCCAAACTCAGTGTAGGGTATACAATAGATCTGGTACACAGCATGGCATACTTTATAGAACCTATGGCTGAGGCATAAGGAACGACTTTCATTCTCTTTCTATCTTCTGTCGTGGTCAGGCTTTGAGTCTTACTCAATTTCACACCTTGCAATACAGGCAAGAACTCCTTCTTTGACTGTTCCATTTTGAACTACTTCAAAAATTTGTCAAGGTATGTACTCATTGAAAAAAACTTATCAAGCGTCTTGATCTATCTCTATAGATGTTGATGCTCAATATGTAAGCAGCTTCCTCGAGGTCTTTCTTTGAAAAAACTTCTTTCAAACACTCCTTTATGCTTTCCAGAAAATTCTACATCCTTTCCTATCAACAATATGTCACTCACATATACTTATCAGAAAGGCTGTAGTGCTCCCACTCACTTTCTTGTAAATACAGGCTTCACTGCAAGTCTGTATAAAACTATATGCTTTGATCAACTCATCAAAGCATATATTACAACTCCGAGATGCTTGCACCAGTCCATCGATGGATCGCTGGAGCCTGCACATTTTGTTAGCACCTTTAGGATTGACCAAACCTTCTTGTTGTATCATATACAACTCTTTTTTTAAGAAATCCATTAAGGAATGCAGTTTTGACATCCATTTGCCAGATTTCATAAAATGTGGCAATTGCTAACATGATTCAGACAGACTTAAGCATTGCTACGAGTGAGAAAATCTCATCGTAGTCAACACCTTGAACTTGTCGAAAACCTTTTTGTGACAATTCGAGCTTTGTAGATAGTAACACTACTATCAGCGTCCTCTTCCTCTTGAAGATCCATTTATTCTTAATGGCTTGCCGATCATCGGGCAAGTCAACCAAAGTCCATACTTTGTTCTCATTCATGGATCCCACCTCAGATTTCATGGCCTCAAGCCATTTTGCGGAACCTGGGCTCATCATCGCTTCCTCATAGTTCGTAGGTTCGTCATGGTCTAGTAACATGACTTCCAGAACCGGATTACCGTACCACTCTGGTGCGGAACGTACTCTGGTTGACCTACGAGATTCGGTAGTAACTTGATCTGAAGTTTCATGATCATCATCATTAACTTCCTCACTAATTGGTGTAGATATCACTTGAACTGATTTCAGTGAAGAAATACTTTCCAATTCGGGAGAAGGTACAATTACCTCATCAAGTTCTACCTTCCTCCCACTCACTTCTTTCGAGAGAAACTCCTTCTCCAGAAATGATCCATTCTTAGCAACAAAGATCTTGCCTTCGGATCTGTGATAGAAGGTGTACCCAACAGTCTCTTTTGGGTATCCTATGAAGACACATTTCTCCGATTTGGGTTCGAGCTTATCAGGTTGAAGCTTTTTCACATAAGCATCGCAGCCTCAAACTTTAAGAAATGACAACTTTGGTTTCTTGCCAAACCACAGTTCATAAGGTGTCATCTCAACGGATTTCGATGGTGCCCTATTTAACGTGAATGCAGCTGTCTCTAATGCATAACCCCAAAATGATAGTGGTAAATCAGTAAGAGACATCATAGATTGCACTATATCCAATAAAGTACGGTTATGACGTTCGGACACACCATTATGCTGTGGTGTTCCAGGTGGCATGAGTTTGTGAAACTATTCCACATTGTTTTAATTGAAGGCCAAACTCATAACTCAAATATTTGCCTCTACGATCAGATCGTAGAAACTTTATTTTCTTGTTACGATGATTCTCTACCGCACTATGAAAATCTTTGAACTTTTCAAGTGTTTCAGACTTGTGTTTCATCAAGTAGATATACACATATCTGCTCAAATCATCTGTGAAGGTCAGAAAACAATGATACCTGCCGCGAGCCTCAACACTCATCGAACCGCATACATCAGTATGTATTATTTCCAATAAGTCAGTTGCTCGCTCCATTGTTTCGGAGAACGGAGTCTTAGTCATCTTGCCCATGAGGCATGGTTCGCAAGCATCAAGTGATTCATAATCAAGTGATTCCAAAAACCCATCAGCATGGAGTTTCTTCATGCGCTTTACACCAATATGACCTAAACGGCAGTGCCACAAATAAGTTGCACTATCATTATTAACTTTGCATCTTTTGGCTTCAATATTATGAATATGTGTATCACTAAGATCGAGATCCAACAAACCATTTTCATTGGGTGTATGACCATAGAAGGTTTTATTCATGTAAACAGAACAACAATTATTCTCTAACTTAAATGAATAACCGTATTGCAATAAACATCATATTCATGCTCAACGCAAACACCAAATAACATTTATTTAGGTTCAACACTAATCCCAAAAGTATAGGGAGTGTGCGATGATGATCTTATCAACCTTGGAATCATTTCCAACACACATCGTCACCTCGCCCTTAACTAGTCTCTGTTTATTTTGCAACTCCCGTTTTGAGTTACTACTCTTAGCAACTGAACTAGTATCAAATACCGAGGGGTTTGCTATAAACACTAGTAAAGTACACATCAATAACATGTATATAAAGTATACCTTTGTTCATTTTGCCATCCTTCTTATCCGCCAAGTATCTAGGGGAAGTTCCACTTCCAGTGACCATTTCCTTTGCAGTAGAAGCACTCAGTTTCAGGCTTGAGTCTAGCTTTGGGTTTCTTCACGGGAGTGACAACTTGTTTGTCATTCTTCTTGAATTTCCCTTTCTATTCTTTAGCCCTTTTTCTTGAAACTAGTGGGCTTGTAAACCATCAACACTTGATGCTCTTTCTTGATTTATTCCTTCGCCAATTTCAACATCGCGAAGAGCTCGGGAATTACTTTCGTCATCCCTTGCATATTATAGTTCATCACGAAGTTCTAGTAACTTGGTGATAGTGACTAGAGAACTTTGTCAATTGCTATCTTATCTGGAAGATTAACTCCCACTTGATTCAAGAAATTGTAGTACCCAGACAATCTGAGCACATACTCACTGGTTGAGCCATTCTCCTCCATTTTGTAGGCAAAGTACTGTTAGAGGTCTCATACCTCTTGACACGGGCATGAGTACGAAATACCAATTTCAACTCTTGGAACATCTTATATGCTCCGTGGAATTCAAAACATTTTTGAAGTCCCGGTTCTAAGCCATAAAGCATGGTGCACTAAACTATCAAGTAGTCATCATACCGAGCTTTGCCAAACGTTCATAACGTCTGCATATGCTCCTGCAATAGGTCCGTCACCTAGCGGTGCATCAAGGACATAATTCTTCTGTGCAACAATGAGGATAATCCTCAGATCACGGATCCAATCCGCATCATTGCTACTAACATCTTTCAACTTATTTTTCTCTAGGAACATATCATAAATAAAACGGGGAAGCTATTTGCGAGCTATTGATCTACAACATAGATATGCAAATACTATCAGGACTAAGTTTATGATAAATTTAAGTTCAATTAATCATATTACTTAAGAACTCCCACTTAGATAGACATCCCTCAAGTCATCTAAATGATCACGTGATCCATATCAACTAAACCATGTCCGATCATCACGTGAGATGGAGTAGTTTTCAATGGTGAACATCACTATGTTGATCATATCTACTATATGATTCACGCTCGACCTTTCGGTCTCCGTGCTCCGAGGCCATATCTGCATATGCTAGGCTCGTCAAGTTTAACCCGAGTATTCTGCGTGTGCAAAACTGGCTTGCACCCGTTGTATGTGAACGCAGAGCTTATCACACCCGATCATCACGTGGTGTCTCGGCACGACGAACTTTCGCAACGGTGCATACTCAGGGAGAACATTTATACCTTGAAATTTAGTGAGAGATCAACTTATAATGCTACCGTCGAACTACGCAAAATAAGATGCATAAAGGATAAACATCACATGCAATCAATATAAGTGATATGATATGGACATCATCATCTTGTGCCTTCGATCTCCATCTCCAAAGCACCATCATGATCACCATCGTCACCGGCACGACACCTTGATCTCCATCGTAGCATCGTTGTCGTCTCGCCAACTATTGCTTCTACGGCTATCGCTACCGCTTAGTGATAAAGTAAAGCAATTACATGGCGATTGCATTTCATACAATAAAGCGACAACCATATGGCTCCCGCCAGTTGCCGATAACTCCGTTACAAAACATGATCATCTCATACAATAAAATTTAGCATCATGTCTTGACCATAACACATCACAACATGCCCTGCAAAAACAAGTTAGACGTCCTCTACTTTGTTGTTGCAAGTTTTACGTGGCTGCTACGGGCTGAGCAAGAACCGTTCTTGCCTATGCATCAAAACCACAACGATTTTTCGTCAAGTATGTGCTGTTTTAACCTTCAACAAGGACCGGGCGTAGCCACACTCGATTCAACTAAAGTTGGAGAAACTGACACCCGCCAGCCACCTGCGTGCGACGCACGTCGGTAGAACCAGTCTCGCGTAAGCGTACGCGTAATGTCGGTCCGGGCCGCTTCATCCAACAATACCGTCGAATCAAAGTATGACATGCTGGTAAGCAGTATGACTATTATCGCCCACAACTCTTTGTGTTCTACTCGTGCATATAACATCTACGCATAAACCTGGCTTGGATGCCACCGTTGGGGAACGTAGTAATTTCAAAAAAATTCCTACGCACACGCAAGATCATGGTGATGCATATCAACGAGAGGGGAGATTATTGTCCACGTACCCTCGTAGACCGTAAGCGGAAGCGTTATGACAACGCGGTTGATGTAGTCGTACGTCTTCACGATCAACCGATCCTAGCACCGAAGGTACGGCACCTCCGCGATCTGCACACGTTCGGCTCGGTGACGTCCCACGAACTCACATTCCAGTAGAGTGTCGGGGAAGAGCTTTGTCAGCAAGACGGCGTGATGACGGTGATGATGAAGCTACCGGCGCAGGGCTTCGCCTAAGCACTACGACGATATGACCGAGGTGGATTATGGTGGAGGGGGGAACCGCACATGGCTAAAAGATCAATGATCAACTTGTGTGTCTATGGGGTGCCCCCCCTCCCCCGTATATAAAGGAGTGGAGGAGGGGAAGGGCCGGCCCTCCTTTGGCGCGCCCCATGGGGAGTCCTACTCCAACCGGGAGTAGGATTCCCCCTTCCATGTAGTAGGAGTAGGAGAGAAGGAAGGAGGAAAGAGGGAGAAGGAAAGGGGTGCGCCGCCTAACGATGACATGTACCTAGGGTAGGACAATAGACCTGATCTAAGTACCCTACCCAAGGACACTTCCCTACGGTTAAGAACATTCAAGAGGCAATGGATTCTACTGACTGAAATCATTACATGGTCCAACCCACTTGACTGAGGGTTCCACTCGGACAACCCAGTTCCATTCGACAAGAGTATGCTCACTCGACCATATCAGAAACCACTAGGAGTATAAGAAGACCTAAAGTCACTCTTAATGGCAACGGTCAGGCGTTCACTCCGTAGTTTTAATGATCATTGATATGACTTTAATGCTGGCGTTACCAGTAACGTCCTATCTTTATGTACATTGAACCCTGTGTAAATAAGGGCCGGAGGGGTCTGGCGAACTCTATATAAGCCACCCCCCTCCTCAGGCACAAGGGTTCGCACCCCTGTAACTTCACGCATAATCCAATCGACCGAGCTCCCGAGCACCGAGACGTAGGGCTGTTACTTCCACCGAGAAGGGCCTGAACTCGTAAATCTTGCGTGCACAACTTCATCACAGCTAGGATCTTGCCTCCCCATACCTACCCCTCATTCTACTGTCAGGCTTAGAACCACGACAGTTGGCGCCCACCGTGGGCAGGTGTCTTAGCGACTTTCTGGTGAAGTTGCAGTTTTTCCGATTCCCATCATCATGGTTTCGGGCAGTGGATTGGCAGAGGGCCGCGAGATCCGTCTCGGCGCGCTCGTCTTTGTCGCCGATGACTCCGCCTGGCTCCAGGAGGCCCACCTCGACGTCGAGACACTCCCCGTCCGCGGGGCGACACACTTCCGCGCGTGCGTTCGCGGCGTCCTTCTACGGTAGCCGTAGACTCAATAACGATCGGCTCCTGCAGTTTCTTCGCTTCCCGCTCGCGGCTCCAACGGTGGGTGAAACACACGGTGGCACGCCAGTCGGCCACGCCCCAAGTCGTGGCAATTGAGCCCGACGAATAACTCTACGGCTTGTTCGATCTGTCGACTGGCTCCGTCGAGACCTTATCCGAGTGCGGCAGCAGCGATCCTGCGGCAGAAGTCCTGATGGTCGGCACGCCGCGCAACCCGCCTGGTTTCCGTCGCAACGGTGGTGGTGATGGCGGCAGCGATCCGTCGCGCGTTCACAAAGAGTACCACCCCGAAACTCTCTCTTCACAGCAGAGGGAGGAGCTTCACCGCCGCAACATGGAGGCGCTCCACACACCCATCGTAGGAGAGACCTCTAAGGCTCGGGCCTTGGAGAAGGCGTGCCCGGCCAATCTGGCTGAGCGCACCCGACTGGAGAACCTTCAGCATGCACTCGACGAGCGTGCTCGGCAGCGGATCCCTGAGTCCAGTCGATGGCCGCGACAACTTTTCCCGCCACAACCTTAGGTATACCGCACTCCGATTCAGAATCTTACAGCTGCAGCCCGTATAGCAGAGTCCATTCATCCCTCCTAGTTGGAGGCTGGAAGAGGTTTGATGCAGATCCGGGCTTTGCTCCGGGAAGCAGGAGAGCAGAACACAGCGGTGTCTCAGTCGCGAGACAGAATCCATAGCAAATCCGTGATGGCTGATACAGTCCAGTCGGCTCACAGCCCAAGATCGCCTCAGAGGCGTGAGGGACGTGGGCATCGTCAAGAGCAATACTTGGGTCAGAATCATGAACAGTTTGATAATTGTTTCAGTCGCGATGACCGCCGTCGAGTGCCTACGCCCCCTCCGAGGGGCGGGTCATATGTGCCCCGTCATCATGATGACAGCCGCCCATACAGCGATGAGCGGAGATTGCCAGTCGACCCAGGGGAGCCTGGGTTTGATGCCAGGTCAATTTTGGTGCAAGGTGTGGTCGCTAGGAACCGGGCACACAGAGAAGGGCGAGACAGAGACCGCCCGAGTGGAAGCAGAGTTCACGTTTCAGGCCTCGAGTGCTTTAGCAGAGCCATCAGAGCCGCTGAGATCCCTCTCAACTTCAGGTTGGCGACTGGAGTTAGTAAGTTTACCGGTGTGTAGAAGCCTGACACTTGGCTCGAAGATTACTGAGTGGCTGTACAGATCGGTGGTGAAAATGATGAAGTAGCTATGAAACATCTTCCTCTGATGTTTGAGGGTTCAGCCAGGGCATGGCTGAATCAGTTGGCTCCTGGCAGTATTTTCAGCTGGGAAGAGCTGGCCCGAGTGTTTGTCAGAACTTTCGAGGGTACTTGCAAATGACCAGCAGGGTTGGCAGAGTTGCAACATTGTGTACAGAAGCCGAATGAGACCTTGAGAGATTACATTCAGAGGTGGACCACTTTGCATCACACAGTGGAAAATGTATCCCAGCATCAAGCAGTTTGCGCCTTCAAGGAGGGCGTTCGGTATCGAGAGCTTAATCTGAAATTCGGTCGGGTAGGAGACATGACTCTGGCCAAAATGATGGAGATAGCCACTCGGTATGCCAACGAAGAAGAAGAGGATCGACTCCACAGTGGAAAGGGCAAACCAGTCGCCCAAGACACCGGAGGAGATCGGAAACAAAAACGCAAAGCCGAGCCAGCAGGGCCTGGCGAAACTGCAGCAGTTGTGACTCAAGGGAAGTTTAAGGGGAAGCCCAAAGGGCCTTGGATCCCCAAGAAGGTGAAAGATCAAGCAGGAAATGATGTTTTGGATTTACCATGTCACATTCACACCAAGAAGGATGAAGAGGGCTGATTTATCCTAAACAGCCCAGTGTCGGCTCCTGATCCAACAGTTCCGAGAGAAACAACCTAGTGAGTAGGAAAAGGAGTCGGACAAAGATGAGGATAAGGAAGAAGGCAATGATGGTTTCCCCAATGTCAACTCCACTTTGGTGATTTTTGCTGACGTTGAAAGCAAAAGTCGATTGAAGGTCATCAATAGAGAAGTAAACATGGTTGCTCCGACAACACCAACATATTTGAAGTGGTCCAAGACTCCCATCACATTCGACTAGTCCGACCATCCTCCGCGTGTTGCCACCCCTGGGAGGCAAGTGTTGGTGGTCGACCCGGTTGTTGGGGGCACCCGACTGACTAAAGTCTTGATGGATGGAGGCAGTGGCCTCAATATTCTGTACGCTGAGACCATCCGAGGGATGGGCATTCCGATGTCCAAACTCAGCGAAAGCAACATGCGATTCCATGGAGTCATTCCTGGGAAGAAAGCCGATTCACTCGGCCAGATAACTCTTGATGTGGTTTTCGGTGATTCGACCAATTACCGTAAGGAAAAGTTGACAGTTGAAGTTGTGGATTTTCATAGTGCCTATCATGCTATCCTGGGCAGGACCGCATATGCTCCTTTCATGGCTCGACCATGTTACGTGTACCTCAAGCTGAAGATGCCTGGCCCTAGGAGCGTGATCACAGTCACCGGCAATCGGCAGCGAGTAGAAGAGTGCCTCCAGAAGGGCTCAAAAATTGCTGATGAACAGATGGCAGCAGTTGAAATGCAGGAATATCAGAAGAATGCTGATCCGAGTGATTTGCTGCGGGCTAAGAAACCTGCCTCAGAGTCCGCATTTGAGTCGTCTGGTGAGACAAACTCGGTTCATATTCACCCGACCGATCCCAATGCTGCTCCGACTCATATTTCAACGATGCTCGACAGCAAATAGGAAGAAGCGCTCATCCAGTTCCTCCGTGAGAACTGGGACATCTTTGCATGGAAACCTTCTGACATGCCAGGTGTGCCCAGGGAACTAGCTGAGCACCGCTTGCGAGTCGACCCAAAGGTAAAACCAGTCAAAGAGCATCTTTGATGGTCCGCCGTACAGAAGAGAAAGGCAATTGGCGAGGAAGTGGCTCGGCTTCTGGCAGCTGAGTTCATCCGAGAGATTTACCACTCCGAGTGGCTCGCCAATGTCGTCATGGTTCCTAAGAAAGATGATTCACTCCGCATGTGTATCGACTTCAAGCATATCAATCGGGCCTGCCCGAAGGATCACTTCCCTCTTCCTCGCATCGATCAGATAGTCAACTCGACTGCGGGGTGTGAGCGGTTGTCTTTCCTGGATGCATATTTCGGGTACCATCAGATCCGACTGTATGGACCCGATGAAATAAAAACAGCTTTGATCACCCCATTCGGGTGCTTTTGTTATGTCACCATGCCTTTTGGTCTCAAGAATGCTGGTGCCACATTCATGCGCATGATACAGAAGTGCCTGCTCACTCATATCAGTCGGAATGTGGAGGCATATATGGATGACATCGTGGTTAAGTCACGCAAAGGTTCCGACCTGCTGACTGATCTCGCTGAAACCTTTGCCAATTAAGGAGATATGATATCAATCTCAATCCATCGAAGTGTACGTTTGGAGTTCCAGGTGGCAAGTTACTCAGTTCCCTCGTTTCCGAACGTGGGATCGATGCAAACCCAGAGAAGGTTGGTGCAATCCTCCGAATGAAACGCCCCGTGCGTGTACACGATGTTCAGAAGCTTACTGGTTGTTTGGCCGCGTTGAGTCGATTCATCTCTCGTCTTGGTGAAAAGGCGTTACCTCTTTACCGACTGATGAAGAAATCTGACAAGTTCGAGTGGACTCCTGAAGCTGACGCAGCGTTTGCAGAACTAAAAACCCTGCTTTCCACCCAGCCGGTGCTTGCTGCCCCAATCAGCAAAGAGCCTTTACTGCTTTATATTGCAGCCACTGGACAGGTTGTCAGTACAGTACTCACGGTCGAGCGGGAAGAAGAAGGCAAGGCCTACAAGGTTCAGCGCCCAGTATACTACATTTCTGAAGTTTTAACCCCATCCAAGCAAAGATACCCGCATTATCGGAAGCTTGTCTATGGGATTTACTTGACCACAAAGAAGGTTGCACATTACTTCTCAGATCATTCAATTACAGTAGTCAGCGACGCTCCATTGTCAGAAATATTGAATAACAGGGATGCAACTGGTCGAGTGGCTAAATGGGTGATTGAACTCCTTCCGCTGGATATCAAGTTTGAGGCAAAGAAAGCAATCAAATCCCAGGCAATAGCAGATTTTCTCGTCGAATGGATTGAACAACAACTGCTGTCGGGTGGTAGGTGCGACATATGCCAACGGGTGGCTTATCATTGTGGGAGCCAGTAAGACATCGCCGGTGCCTGGAAACGGGATAAGGCGAAGACATGCACGCCGACGAATCTTACCCAGGTTCGGGGCTCTCCGTGGAGATAACACCCCTAGTCCTGCTCTGCGGGGTCTCTGCATGATCACTAGATCAACACAAGTGGCTACAAGTGGCTCCTTGAGCTGTTTGGCTAGAGGAGGAAGAAGGGCAAGGATAGCTCTCCTCTTCTCTCTATGTGGTGTCTAAAACTCTAAGAGATCAACCCTTTGCATGGGTGCCCCGGGGGGTTTATATAGGCCTACCCCCAGGGGTACAATGGTAATCCGGCTGGACGCGGGTCCTAGCCGTCAGTGTCTGTATTCGCCGGCTTCTCCGCTGGCCGCTGGGGCCCGCCGACTGGTGGGTCCCGCCGGCTGCCGGCCTCTCTGCCGACAAGCCGGCCCCACCGCCTGGGGATCTTGCCGGCGGCTGGTTACTGTAGCCTCACCCCTGATGACGAGGGCTTTGCGAGGTAAGCATGGCTACAGCGCCGCCGTCTGGCGGGCTCTCACTGTAGCCTTACCTCGTCTTGTCTCCTTAATGATGCACATACTTCGAGGGAGTGAGGTAGCCGGCTATTGGGAGCCGGCTACACACCAGGCCGACTGGGGGAGGCTTGCCGTCTTCGAGCATCTCTCTGGCTGAAGGGGCCCGCTGCCCATGGGCCGTACCGACAGCCTGTCGTGGGTGGCGTCATGGTCAACATGGCAACAGTGCCGTGCCGGACGGGGGATGGCCGACCCGCACGGCACACTGTGGCCATGCGTGCTCCGGGATTCGGGGGTGGCAGGCTTTACTGTAGCCACGCCCCGTCTCGTCACCGTTATGTGGGTGCAGTCCTTGAGGATGCAATCTTGGCCGCTTGCCGGGAGCCGGCCCTCTTGTGGCCGGCATCGTGGAGCCGGTCTTCTTGTGGCCGGCTTCTGGGAGTCGGTCCTCTTGTGGCCAGCTTCTTGGAGTCGGCCTTCTTTTGGCTCTCTTCGTGAGGGTTTTTAGGGCCGGGCCGCCTTCCAGTAGTCGGCCTATGAGATAGCCGGCCAGGGGAAGGCGGCCCTGTGCTTTGGGTGCTTGAAGGCTCGATCGGCCCGATAATTTTTTTGAAGAGCCAGGGGGAGTCGGTTAGGCTACCCGTGGTCATTTACTGCGACAGTAGTCCCCGAAGCTGGTTGGGCTTCGTGGCTGAAAGGAGAACGAGAAGCTTAATCAGCTTCCTATCTTGAAGAGCCAGCAGCTAGGAGCCGGCTTTGATCGGGTGCGCCGTCTTGGTGAGGCTTTGAAGTCTGAAGGCGGGAACCAGCTCGCGCGCACGCCAGGTTGTGGGCCGGCCGCTTGCCGCCCGCGCGCCACATGGCGCCCTCCGGCTGGAAGAGCCTGCCAACCCATGCACGTGACGGGACGCCGCCGCAGGCCGGGGCCCGCCACTTCCACGCCTAGGCCTAGGTGTGGATCTTCTGTGGCCCATAACGGGCCATTCGCCTTCCAATGGCAGTTTCCGCACGCCGTTAGGGCGCAATAATCGCGGGACATGGGGGAGTGGGCGCAGTTAATCCCAGGTCCCCCCTACGCCTCGCCTCCTCGGCTTCGCCGCACGAGGCTATAAATAGGAGGAGGAGGTGGAGCGGCAAACGCTCGCACGCTCGCCCTCGCTCCGCCATCTTCTTCTTCTTCCTCTCCATCGCTGTTGCCCCTCGCCGCCGCGCCGTCCCTCCAGTCATCGCACTACCCCGTAGCTTCACCGCCGCGGGGCCGTGCTTTCGCCGTCGCCGCGCCTTTTTCATCGGCTTCTTGCCCTCGTGTCGCGCGGCGGAGACTGGGACGGCTCCAACGTCCACGCGGACCACATCGACTTCCTCCGCAAGACGCGGCGGTTGCCCAGCAGGGATCATGTGCGGGTCCGTCTCGCGCCGGAGAGGGAGATCTCGCCGGCGCCGGAGGAGGGCGAGCGGGTAATCTTCCGCTCGCACTGCCTGCGGGGCCTCGGCCTGCCTGCGAGCGGCTTCTTCCGTTCCTTCCTCGAGTTCTACCAGCTCCAGCCGCACCACCTCACTCCAAACACGGTGGTGCTGCTGTCTGCCTTCGTCACTTTGTGCGAGGGCTTCCTCGGCGTCCTCCCCACCCTCGAGCTCTGGGGGGAATTCTTCCAGACCAAGCTCGGCACCGCCATGAGGGGTGTGCCGGCTCAGAGCGACGCCTTCATCGCGATGCGGAGGTCGTTGGCCGACAATCCCTTTCGTCCCATCACGCTGATCCAGTCGGTGAAGCTCTGGCAGCAGTCCTATTTCTATGTGAAGAACGTCGCTTCGCAAGGCGACTTCGTCAACTTGCCGGCTGGGAGGCGGCCCCAATGGTCCTATTGGGCCAAAACGCCGACGCCTGCTGGAGCCGCCGCTGTGGCGCGACTCCGGGTAATGGTCCAGTCAGAGGGCCTGACCGGGACCGACCTGCTGGCCACCTTCGTGGCACGCCGGGTGCTCCCGCTCCAAGGCCGCCCTCATATGATTTGTCAAATGAGCGGCCAACTCGATCCGAGTCGGCTGTGTACCAAGGAGATGCCTCATGCAGAGGTAGCTCACATGGTGAACTACCTTGCGAACTGCAAGCTCACCAACGAGTGGCAGTTTGGCAAGGAGCCGTACTCCCATGCCAATCCCCCGCCTATGGTAAGCTTTCTTTTTCTTCTCTTCTTTAATTTTGTCACCAAGTTTCTCTTGGCCGACTCTGATCAGTCGGTTTGTCTTGACAGAGCCCCCTCCTTCGACCGGCAGCCGGGGCAGCGGGGGTGGAGCTCCAATATCTTCCCGACCGGACGGCGCACGAATTGGATGACCCCGAATTGGGGGCGGCCGCTCTGGACGTCGACAACGTGGGGGGAGGCGGCGAGGCAGGCGGCTCCGGGCTTGGAGCCAGCTTCGACGACTGGCCGGATGATGACGAGGCGGAAGTCGTCCCGCGCCGCCAGCCGACATCCGATCATCATGGCGCGGGTTCATCTGCCGCGCCGGCTGTCCGAGGCGGTGCGCAGAAGCGCCGGGCCGCGCGGAGCCTATTCGGCAGTCGGCCGAAGAAGCCCAAGAGCGCGGCGGCGGCGACCAAGCGGGACGAGGTAGCCGCGAAGGCTGCCCGCTTTCGCAAGGTGGTGAAGCAGCCACAAATGGTTTCGGCGTAAGTGTCAATTCTCTCACGTATTCCTTCTTCTTTTTTGTTGATATTCTTCTGAGTCCTTGTCTTGACTTAAAAAACAGGGCTCCGTTTTCTCTTGAGCGGACCGCTGCCGCCTCCGTGGTTGGAGCGGCGGGAGGATCTGCAAGCGCCCGCCACGTGGACCCCCGTGCCGAGCTTCAAGCGGCGACGGAGCGGAATGCGCGGGAGGCGCGGGAGGAGCGGGAGGCGGAGGAGCTGAGGGCGGCCGCTGCCAAGGCGGCGCAGGAGACGACGGAGGCACAAGCCGACGCAGTGGCCAAGGCTCAGGCGGAGGCTGTAGCCGTAGAGAGGGCGGCGGAGGCCCTGTGTAACTGGCCTCCGTAGCTTGTCGTCCCCCTGCGCGCTGTGGCGCCCGAGATCCCGGAGTCCCCGCCGGAGGAAGCCGGTGGCGACCAGCCGGGAATGGAGAGGGAGGAGGACAACGTCGTCGTCCGAGAGAGGGAGGCGGCACCGCCATCGCCAACTGGGGCGGACCAAGGCAGCCGGCTGCGAGGGCAGACCTTGTGGTCCGGTCTCCATCGCGCCATCGCGCAGGGAAGGCGACTTCGGCGCCGGACCCGCAGAAGGCCGCGGGCTCTAGCTCGTCGGCCCAGGATCTGGAGACGGCCAGCGCCAGCTCGGGGTGGACGCCGGGTGGTGGAACGGCCGTGCTGAACGTGGCGGCGCAAGAAGTCCGGAACCGGCTTCAATCCCAGGCCACCGTGCTGAAGCAGTATACTCCAGAGTTCCTCGCGACGCGGACGGCCATTCGGGTGAGTCTTCCCGCTTTTTGTTTCTTGTTCTTGATTTCTTCCGTGGGGGCGCGTCAGCGCACCCACTCGGTGTAGTCCCCGAGTTCTGAGTCGGCTGCTGAGCAGGCGGCTTGGAACTTCTTAGTAGACTTCGATTGCTATCTTGTTCTTATTCGCTCCTCTGTCCTATTTGCAGGACTATCACAACCTCCGCGCGGCTACCTTCAACTCCCAGGCCCGGGAGCTGAACCAGAAGACCATTGATCTGACTGAGAGCCGGAGTAAGTGCTTCATCTTTTATCTCACGTGGGGGCGCGTCAGCGCACCCACTGCTGTAGTCCCCGAGATTCGGGCCGACTGCTGAGCAGTCGGGCCGGATCTTTCCTGGCGACTTCTTTTTTATTGCTTTTTTCTTCTTTACCATATCTGCAGAGGCCAATGCCGACCTGAGGGAGCAGTTGGGTGGGGCCCAGACCGCCCTTCGCGCCAAGGAAGCCGAGTACAACGCCTTGGCTCAGGAGCGTGACCGCTTGGTCAAGAAGCTGGCCGACCAGGAGGAGAGCCATAAGGCGGCCCTGAAGGCGGCGCAGGACAGCGAGGCCGCCCTCCAAGCCGAATACGAGACCGAGGCGGCGAGCTGGGCTGAGGCAAGGCAATCGCTGAGCGACGGCTACGGCCAGATCGAAGATTTGGTTGACGGTAGGCCGCCTTCTTCTTCGTTCCTTTGCTTGCCGCCTGCCATTTGGTCCATTTTCTGACTTTGTGTTTTTTCTCTTCCTTTCTTACTTGTGCAGAGTACTTCCCTGGTTACTCCGTTGCCGCCAGCCAAGTCATCGAGGCCCACCGCGAGGCGCAAAGGCAGGCTGGAGCTGAGATCGCGCCGGATGCTCGCCGGTCGCTTGAGGAGCAGCTTCTGGCGATCCAAGCCCGCCTCCAGCCGGCTCACCGCATGCTCCGCCGTCTTCAGCGCGTTGGGGCGCAAGTGCTGGCCGCCCTCTGGCCCGGCGAGGTGGTTCCCCGTACCCCCAGTCGGACTGCCGACTGGCTGGAGGTAGCGGTTGGCCGCTTCGAGGCCTGGAAGGCTTCTGCAGCTCGGTCAGGCGCCAGGCGGGCGCTGGAGTTCGTCCGAGCTTGGTATCCTGGGCTGGATTTGGACCAGCTGGCCACCTGGCGGCAGGAGGCCGACGAGGAGCTGGAGGCGGTGCGGCCGGCTATCATCCAGCGCGCCTCGGCGATCGCCGACTACACCGACACCAGTGCCTTTGCCCCTGAGGTGGATGATGACGGCGTTGCTCAGCCGGAGGAGTGGTTTGGGCTGAACCCAGCGGATGGTGAGGACTCGGCGGAGGAGATCGACTCCAGCGACGAGGGCGAAGAGGAGGAGGGAGAGGATGGTGAAGACGCCGTGCCAGACGGTGGAGCAACCGGCCAGCCTCAGCTTGATCGTGCCTCCAGCAACGAGGCGCGTGCGAGCGCGCCGCCTGCAGCCGGTGATGATCAAGCCGAGACTCGCCAGCCGGCCACTCCTCCAGCCAGCACTGCCGTCTCCACTGACCTGCCTGGCTCGCCTGTTGCAGCTTTGGCCTGATCTGCCACCTTTGCTTTCCTGTTTATTACTCTTTGAATAGTATTTGTTAAGTTTGCGCAGTTCCACCCACTGGGGGTGTATTCAAACTATGTTGAATGCCGGCCTTTCGAAGGCCTTTTGTGTAAATATAATCATGCATGTGCTTGGCTTCCGATTGTATTTGCTTTTCATCCTTTTGGCTGTTTCCTTTGCCGCCCTCCCTTGGTCGCCGCCTTCCCAGCCGGACAGCTGCTCTGCAGTCTGTGGCTGGGGAAGGGCTTGGCCGTTTGGGAGGGCAAGTACTCTAGCTTTCTTAGATGGTAGCAAGGTGAATGGGAAGCCGACCAGCCGGCTGTTCTGACAGCCGGTTAGCGGGGTGGGAGGCCGGCTTGTGTTATATAAGTTCGTTAGTCCTTAGCCGTTTTTCGTGTGGGCATCCTTTCCTGCCTTTGACTCTTGCCAGTCGGACAGTCGATTCTTCGAGCTGCGACTTTCAACAAGAGAGGGCTTGGGTGCCGGCACACTACTTGTCTGACTGCAGGTAGAACTTTTAATATAACTCAAGGCGGCAAGTCCCCGGGCCGACTGATCGAACCCGGTGCCGGACAGGAAAAACAAATGTAGTAATACATTCATAGGTATGACACTCGTCATACATAGATAAAAGAGGGTAGTCCCCGAGTGCTCCTCGGGGGGCCCGTTGTCTTGTACTTAATACAAAAGGTAGCGTGGTACATACTGCTTTTAACTGTAAAATCTTCGGAGGAGATTGGCGTTCCATGGTCGTTCCGACTCCTTGCCGGAATCATCTCTCTTGCGTGCCTTCGGCTTCTGTGCGTCGATCAGGTAGTAGGAGTCGTTGCCTAGGGCCTTGCTGATGACGAAGGGGCCTTCCCAAGGGGCCGAGAGCTTGTGTTGGCCGGCTGTTCGCTGGATCAGCCGGAGCACAAGATCGCCTTCTTGGAAGGATCTTGGCTTGACCTTCCGGTTGTGGTAACGGCGCAAACCCTGCTGGTAGATGGCGGACCGGCTGAGTGCTAACAGCCGGCCCTCTTCCAGCAGGTCAACGCCGTCTTCTCGCGCTTCCTTGGCCTCCGCCTCCATGTACATGGTGACCCGAGGTGAGTCAAACTCGTCAGTTGGGATGACAGCCTCGACACCATATACAAGGAAGAAAGGGGTGAAGCCGGTTGACTTGTTCGGGGTAGTACGCAGACTCCAGAGGACGGCCGGCAGCTCGTCGAGCCAGCAGCCGGCCGAACGCTCCAGTGGTACGACCAGTCGGGGCTTGATGCCGGAGAGGATGAGGCCGTTTGCTCGCTCGACTTGGCCGTTTGACTGCGGGTGGGCAACGGACGCTAAGTCCAGTCGGATGCCCTGTGTCGCATAGAAATGTGCCAGTGCTTCTTTGGCAAAATTCGTGCCATTGTCGGTGATGATGCTGTGTGGTACGCCATACCGGGTGGTGATATCTGCGATGAATGTCACGGCAGTCGGCCCGTTCAGCTTCTTGATTGGCTTCGCTTCAATCCACTTGGTGAATTTGTCCACGGCGACAAGCAGATGTGTCATGCCGCCGCGCGCCGTCTTGAATGGGCCCACCATGTCCAGTCCCCAGACGGCAAAGGGCCAGGTGAGGGGGATGGTCTTGAGTGCAGAAGCCGGCAGGTGTTGCTTGGAGCTGAAGACTTGGCACCCTTTGCAGTATTTGACTAATTCCTTGGCGTCTTCCAAAGCAGTCGGCCAGAAGAACCCATGGCGGAAAGCTTTGGCGACAGTGATCTTGAGGCCGCGTGGTGGCCGCATTCGCCTTGGTGGATGTCCTTGAGGATTGCTATGCCCTTCTCTGGCTCGACGCAACGCTGGAAGATTCCAGTGACGCTGCGCCTAACGAGTTCTCTGTTCACTATTGTGTATGCTCCGGCTCGGTGTTGAACTTGTCTTGCCGAGATCTCGTCAGTCGGCAGCTCTCTGTTTACCAGGAAGTTGAGGATGGGTTGGGCCCATGATGGAGCTGTGACTTCTTCTATTGCCAATACGGCTACTGTGACCAGGGTGGGTGGGTTGGGTGGTGAAGAGTTGGAGTCGGCCACCGCCTGTTGTGTCGCTGCAGTCCCCGGGCCGACTGCAGCAGTCCCTGGGCCGGGTTCTGAAGTCCCTGAGCCGGGTGTGACTACGGCAGTCCCCGGGCCGCCTGTTAAAGTCCCCGAGCCGCCTGCTGGGTTCCCCAAGTCGGATCCGACTGCATCAGGGTCAGGCGGTACGAAGATGGAGTCTGATTCTGGAGACGGCTTGACAGACGGTTTGAGGAGGCGTTGGAGAGAGACGCCGGTTGGTATAGCTTGTCGGGTGGAGCCGATTTGTGCCAGGGCATCTGCTTGCTCGTTGTCGGCCCGTGGCACGTGGAGGAACTCGCATCCTTCAAAGTATCCGCTGATTTGCTGAACGAGGAATTAGTAGCTCACCAT
This sequence comes from Triticum aestivum, assembly GCF_018294505.1. Taxonomy (NCBI): domain Eukaryota; kingdom Viridiplantae; phylum Streptophyta; class Magnoliopsida; order Poales; family Poaceae; genus Triticum; species Triticum aestivum. Next base: position 114,144,350 of record NC_057814.1, read on the forward strand.
GTTTGCGTCCTTGGCGTCCCAGTCGCCAGATGATTGTTGGACTACCGAATCCGAGTCGCCATAGCACAGGATCCGGCGGATGCGAGCTCTTTGGCTAGCCGGAGCCCATGTATGAGCGCCTCGTACTCGGCCACGTTGTTGGAGGCGGCAAAATGAATTTGCAATGTCTATCTGAGTTTGTCGCCCTTGGGAGAGGTGAGGACGATGCCGGCTCCCAAGCTGGTGCACATCTTGGATCCATCGAAGTGCATCCGCCGATGAGTGGAGTCGGGAGCCGGCGGTAGGTACTGGGTCTCGGCCCAGTCGACAAGGAAGTCAGCCAATGCTTGGGACTTGATGGCGGTGCGAGGCTGGTAGAAGATCGTGTAAGGAGCCAGCGCAATGGCCCACTTGGCCACCCGACCGGATGCATCCCGGCTGCCTATGATCTCGGCAAGCGGAGCAGTACATACGACCGTGATGGGATGCTCTTGAAAGTAGGGCTTTAGCTTCTTGGCGGCGAAGTATACTCCATAGCACATCTTCTGGTAGTGCGGGTAGTTTTGCTTCGAGGTGGACAATACTTTGCTCAAATAATACACCGGCCTCTGGACTAACTGAGCCCGGCCTTCTTCTGGGCGTTGGACCACAATAACAGTGCTGACCACTCTGCTAGTCGCGGCAATGTAAAGGAGCATGGGCTCTTTCTTATTTGGCGCCGCCAAGACAGGTGGCGTGGTCACCATCTTCTTCAACTCGTGAAAAGCTTGGTCGCTTGGTCGTTCCACTCGAAATGGGTGGAATTTTTCATGAGTCGGTACAGGGGGAGAGCCTTCTCTCCTAGCCGGCTAATGAAGTGGTTCAGGGAGGCCAGGCACCTGGTAAACTTTTGGACGTCTCGCAGCTTGGTAGGAATCTCCATTCTCTCTATGGCCTTGATCTTCACTGTGTTGCACTCGATGCCGCGTTCGGAGACCAAGAAGCCTAGAAGCTGGCCTGCTGGTACGCCGAACACGAGGGACTCGGCCAGCCGGCTGCTAGCTGCAGCACACTCAGAGGATTTCTTGTAGTCTCCGGCTATGGTGATGATCCCCTTTGAACTTGGCATCTTCATCTTGAGGTCGGCGTAGTGGGGCACGGCCATGAACTTGGCCAGGGCAGGTCGGCCAAGCAGCGCGTGGTAAGGGCTTTCTAGATCCACCACTTCAAACCAGACTGCTTCTCGACGGAAGTGATCCTTGTCACCGAAGAGAACATCTATCTTGATCTTGCCGATTGGTGAGCAGGACAGGCCGGGTACGATGCCATGGAACACAGTCCGGCTTGGCATGAGTTGCTTCGTCTAGATGTTCAGCTTCTCCATGGTGTCACGGTACAGTATGTTGATGCTGCTCCCACCGTCAATCAGTACACGGGAGAAACAGGCAGCTCGCCTTTCTGTCGCGAGGGTGGCGTCCAACACCAATGCATAGGAGCCAAGAGACAACATCACCTCTGGGTGATCGGCCCGGCTCCAGCTGATAGGCTTCTCAGCCAATGCATAAACTCTGGGTTGTTAGAGGCGACCGCGTTGACTTCTTGGTGGTGTCGGCGCCGGCTGCGTCTGTCTTCAGTTTGGCTTGTAAAGACGATGTAGGCGGCATGCTCGTCCGGGAACTCGTCTTGAATGGCTCCGACTGCTACTCGAGCAGCCGGCTGCTGAGGGGCTGGAGGTGGCTGGCCAGTAGGTGGAGGCGGCACCAGCCCTTCGCCTTTGGAGATCCGCGTGAGCCAATGACACTTCCGAGTCATGTGGTTGGACGGCTTCGCGCCGCTGTGGAACTTGCAGGGGGCATCAAGGGTTTGCTCGTAGGAGAAAGTCGGCTGCCAAGCCGTCCTGCCGCCCTTCTGCTTCTTGGGCATGGGCCGCTCTTCAGGTTGTTCGTCTTCGATTGTGGCTACTTGCCGACTGGTGGAAGACAGCATAGGGGCCTTGCACTTGTTGTCGTTTGGGTATGGGCGTTGATTGGAGTCACCAGCCGGCGTCTTGGGAGCCAGAGCGAGCACCTTTCCAGAGGCGTCCACTCGAAGCTCAGTCTTCATTGAAGAGTCGGCCGTGGCGTACTTGTCTGCTATGATCAGCAGCTCGTCGAGGGTAGTCGGCTCATCGCAGAGGAGCCGATGCTTGAGGAGGGTGCCCTCTCGGCACCCGGCGGTGAAGTACTCTATGGCTTGAACCTCGTGCACCCCTTCGCAGGAGTTGCGGAGCTCAACCCAACGCGTGAGGTAGTCACGAGTTGACTCGCTGGGCGCTTGAACGCACAAGGAAAGCTGGCGGGGCTTGGGAGGCCGCTTGTATGTGCTGGTGAAATTGCGGATGAAGACTTCCGTGAAGTCTAGCCAGTTGTTGATGCTATAGGGCTTGAGGCTGTTCAACCAAGTGCGTGTCGTTCCTAGAAGCATGAGCGGGACGTACTTCACGGCAACGCGCCTGTTGCCGTTTGCTATGCGGACTGCGGTTGAGTAATCGATCAACCAGTCTTCCGGCTTCACGGAGCCGTTGTATTTTGGCGTGTCTCTCGGGAGTGAGAACCCTTTGGGGAAGGGCTCGTTGCGGATGCGGGGGCCAAAGCAAGGCGGGCTGACATCATCTTCTTCTTCTACCGCCAGGGATCACGCTAGGCGGTCGACACGGTGGCAAGCGTCATTCTCGCCGACTCCTTCGCGGTGGCCTAGTCAGCCGCCAAGAGTCGGATGCGTAACAGGCAGCGGGGTGGGATATCTTTCCCCACGAGGCGGGGGAGGAGGCGGATCGCCTCGTCGTTCCACAGCTCGGGGGCGGCCTTCTGCGTCGCGCTCGATGGTGAGCCGAGTCCGACTGCGGCTAGCAGCCGGCTCCTTGTCTTTTCTCGCGCGGGCGCCGTCTACAGTCGGCGTCCAGGATGTCGCGCCGTGCTCTCGGCGTGGGGGACGACTTTCAGCGCGGGTGCTGGCTTCATGCCGCTCTGCGGCCGCATCGATCAGCTGCTGGATGCGTCTAGTCATGTAGGGGAGCTCGTCGGCCCCCAGCCCGTTCAGCTCGTCTACGGCCGCCTGAGCGGCACACAGGTTCTCGAGTGGCGTGGCGTAGACTGGGCGGTCTGCTCCCAGCATGCTCGCGATGGCCGCGCCGTGCTTCTTGACGATGCCGACTCGGCTCGGCCCGCCAGCAGGCGGCGTACCAAAGGCGGCGCGGTCGACTTCGCGCTGGAGAGCCTCAGT